>NW_026644599.1:2782818-3092021 GCF_030020395.1 Manis pentadactyla | reverse complement strand
TGCACACGTGTGAGGGAACTGGTGTGAGTGTGAAAGTGTGCATGTGTGAGTTTGCATATGTGTGTGTGATAGCGGGTGTCTGAGTATGAATGAGTGAGAGTGTATGTCCATGAATGGGATTGAGTGTGAGTGTGTATACAACACTGCAGCATGATTGCGTGTGAATGTGTTATTCTGTTTGTGAGTGATTCGGTGCTTTTCTGTCTGTGTGCCCCTGTGCATGTGTTTGTGTGCGACTGAGTGTGAGTTCCCGCTTGTGCGTGTGTCTCTGTGTTTGTGTCAGTGTGAGTGTGTGAGGGGAATGGGGAGAAATATGATGCCTCAAATGTGATGGTTTGTGACATTGTGTGTGAGTGGGAGTGTTGGTGTGTGAGAGGGTGTTTGCGTGTGAGTCTGTGAGCGTGTGTTGGTGTGTGTGAGTGTGTGTGATGGTGAGTTTGCATGAGGGTCCGTTTGTGTCTGCATACGTGTAAGTGTGCTTTGGATATGTGTGAATGATGTAGGTGTATGTCTGTGTGAGAGTGTGTGTTTGTGGATATGAGATTTTGTGGGACCCTGAGTGGGTGTGTGTGTGCAGGTGAGCAAGGTGCTGTGCGAGCGAGTGTCAGAGTGTGAAAGGGTTTCGTATGTGATTGTGTGAGATCGTATGAGGAGGTGTGTTTTAGTGTTATGTGTGTGTGTTTGTGAGAGATTAGCTGTGTAAGTTGGAGTGTTACTCAGCGTGTATGTGTGACTGTGTGTTTGGGTATGTAAGACAGCGTGTGAGTGTGTTTTAGTTTGTGAGTGTACATGTTAATGTGCGAGTGTGCATGAGATGTGCGACTGTGCGTGATTCTGCATTTGTATGTGACTCTTAGTGAGTGTGTGAACATTTGTGAGTGAATCTGTGTTTTGGGTGTGTGTGCAAGGGCATGTGAGTGTCAGAGTTCAGGAGTGCATATGTCTGTGTGTATATCAGTGCGTGTGAGTGTATGTGCGAGATGTAGGTGCATGAGTGTGAGTGTTTCTGTGTGTGTCTGTGTGTGTAATGGGGTGTGACTCTATGTGTTAGGGTCTCTGTGAGTGACTGTGTGTTTGAGTGTGAGTCAGTGTGTGTGAGTTTGTGTATGATTGTGTGAGTGTGAGTTGGAACATGTGTGAGGGACTTTCCATGAGTGTGTGTCAATATGCTTGTGTGAGAGTGTACATGTGTCTGGGAGTGAGTGTGTGTGAGAGGTGGTGTGAATTTGTTTGGGTGAGAGTGTAGATGTGTGAATGGGCAGGAGTGGGTGTTGTGAGTGTGTATACAAGACTGTTGCGAGACTGAGATTTTGTGTGTGTGTTTGTGTGTCTATTTGTGTTCATGCATGTGTGTGAGAGTGCGTGTTTGTGTGAAAGTGTGTGAACGTGCGGGTCTGGGCGTGTGCCTGTGTGAGTGTGTGAGGGGTATGTGTTGAAATATGATGCCACAAAGGTTCCTGAGAGGTCTGGAAGCGAAATTGTCCTTCTCTGTTGTAATGGAAAGCCATAGAACGTGGTGGGAGGCTACAGATAGAAGAGCAATGTTGTGGAATGGATTGTAATGCGGTGTATTGTGACGCAATAGATGGTTCCTGTGTGTTATGCAGAAGAATGGATCCATCTATGGTGGAATGACACGCAGTAGAACGTGTTGGATTGCTGCGGAATGGAGTGGAATGTTGTGAAGTGGAGTGGGATGGAGTGCACTGTGACGCAGGGGAGGGAAACTGAGTGGTTTGGACACGAAGGGAGCCTTCTTTCCTGGAATGGAATGCAATAAAAGGTGAAGGATTGTTGGGTACTGGAGTAGAATATTGTGGAGTGGAGTCGAATGGGGTGCCATTGGATGCAATAGACGGTTTCTCAGTGTGTTTGAAGCGAATGGATTTATGTGCACGTGAGTGTGCAGCTATGTGTGTTTGCGTGTCTATTTTTGATTCGGATTGAGTGTGTGCATTTGTCACCGTGTGTATTTTTTTTGAGAGAGGTTGCTGTGTGAGCGTGCAGGTGTGTGAGCGGCTGAGCGGGAGTGTCGTTATATGAGAGGATGTGAGCATGTTTACAAGAGGGTGATTATGTCAGTGTTCAAGTATGTGTGTGAGAGTGTGACAGCATTTGAAATTATGTGTGCGTGTGAGCTTGTTAATATGTGTGTCTCTGTGTGTAGTTTTGTATGTGTATGTGACATTATGTCTGTGAGTGCGTGAGTCTGTGAGTGTGTTGGTGTGAGTGATTGTGTGTGTGATATTGTGCGCACGTCTGTGTCTGTGCGTTTGTCAGCATTCGTGTGTGTGTCTGTGTGTGACAGTTTGTGCGTCTGTGTTTATGGAGGTGTGTGTCTGTGTGAGTGGGTGTGATACTGAATATGAGATAGTGTGAGTTTCTTTGAGTGTGAGTGTGTAAGTGTGCAAGGTGCAGTGTCTCAGTGTGTGAGTGTGAAATAAGGAATTATGTGATTGTGTTTTATTTATTGTGAGGAGAGTTTTACTCTTCAGGTGAGTGTGTAAATGTGAGAGACTATTTGTGTGAGTGAGAGTGTTAGTCTGCGTGTATGAGGGACAGTGTGTGTTTGTGTTTGAACGGGAGTCCATGTGAGACTTAGATTTTATGTGTGCAGTTGTGGGAGTGTGTGCGAGAGGTGAGTGGGACAGAGTGGGTGCGACTGTGTATCTCTGGTAGAGTATGTGTATGTGTGACTGAATGTACCTGTTGGAGAGAGTGTGTGTGCACGTGTGTGTTAGTGTATAAGAGTTGATATGCCTGTGTGTTTCAGTGAGGGTGAGTGTAAGTGTGTGTTAGTGTGTGCGTGAGTGTGAGTGTGTATGTGTGTTTGACTGAATGTTTTCGAAATTATTGGAGAGACTTTGAGTGTGTGTGAGTGTGTGACTTTGTGTGTGAATGCGTGTGTGAGGGTGCACACGTGTGAGGGAACTGGTGTGAGTGTGAAAGTGTGCATGTGTGAGTTTGCATATGTGTGTGTGATAGCGGGTGTCTGAGTATGAATGAGTGAGAGTGTATGTCCATGAATGGGATTGAGTGTGAGTGTGTATACAACACTGCAGCATGATTGCGTGTGAATGTGTTATTCTGTTTGTGAGTGATTCGGTGCTTTTCTGTCTGTGTGCCCCTGTGCATGTGTTTGTGTGCGACTGAGTGTGAGTTCCCGCTTGTGCGTGTGTCTCTGTGTTTGTGTCAGTGTGAGTGTGTGAGGGGAATGGGGAGAAATATGATGCCTCAAATGTGATGGTTTGTGACATTGTGTGTGAGTGGGAGTGTTGGTGTGTGAGAGGGTGTTTGCGTGTGAGTCTGTGAGCGTGTGTTGGTGTGTGTGAGTGTGTGTGATGGTGAGTTTGCATGAGGGTCCGTTTGTGTCTGCATACGTGTAAGTGTGCTTTGGATATGTGTGAATGATGTAGGTGTATGTCTGTGTGAGAGTGTGTGTTTGTGGATATGAGATTTTGTGGGACCCTGAGTGGGTGTGTGTGTGCAGGTGAGCAAGGTGCTGTGCGAGCGAGTGTCAGAGTGTGAAAGGGTTTCGTATGTGATTGTGTGAGATCGTATGAGGAGGTGTGTTTTAGTGTTATGTGTGTGTGTTTGTGAGAGATTAGCTGTGTAAGTTGGAGTGTTACTCAGCGTGTATGTGTGACTGTGTGTTTGGGTATGTAAGACAGCGTGTGAGTGTGTTTTAGTTTGTGAGTGTACATGTTAATGTGCGAGTGTGCATGAGATGTGCGACTGTGCGTGATTCTGCATTTGTATGTGACTCTTAGTGAGTGTGTGAACATTTGTGAGTGAATCTGTGTTTTGGGTGTGTGTGCAAGGGCATGTGAGTGTCAGAGTTCAGGAGTGCATATGTCTGTGTGTATATCAGTGCGTGTGAGTGTATGTGCGAGATGTAGGTGCATGAGTGTGAGTGTTTCTGTGTGTGTCTGTGTGTGTAATGGGGTGTGACTCTATGTGTTAGGGTCTCTGTGAGTGACTGTGTGTTTGAGTGTGAGTCAGTGTGTGTGAGTTTGTGTATGATTGTGTGAGTGTGAGTTGGAACATGTGTGAGGGACTTTCCATGAGTGTGTGTCAATATGCTTGTGTGAGAGTGTACATGTGTCTGGGAGTGAGTGTGTGTGAGAGGTGGTGTGAATTTGTTTGGGTGAGAGTGTAGATGTGTGAATGGGCAGGAGTGGGTGTTGTGAGTGTGTATACAAGACTGTTGCGAGACTGAGATTTTGTGTGTGTGTTTGTGTGTCTATTTGTGTTCATGCATGTGTGTGAGAGTGCGTGTTTGTGTGAAAGTGTGTGAACGTGCGGGTCTGGGCGTGTGCCTGTGTGAGTGTGTGAGGGGTATGTGTTGAAATATGATGCCACAAAGGTTCCTGAGAGGTCTGGAAGCGAAATTGTCCTTCTCTGTTGTAATGGAAAGCCATAGAACGTGGTGGGAGGCTACAGATAGAAGAGCAATGTTGTGGAATGGATTGTAATGCGGTGTATTGTGACGCAATAGATGGTTCCTGTGTGTTATGCAGAAGAATGGATCCATCTATGGTGGAATGACACGCAGTAGAACGTGTTGGATTGCTGCGGAATGGAGTGGAATGTTGTGAAGTGGAGTGGGATGGAGTGCACTGTGACGCAGGGGAGGGAAACTGAGTGGTTTGGACACGAAGGGAGCCTTCTTTCCTGGAATGGAATGCAATAAAAGGTGAAGGATTGTTGGGTACTGGAGTAGAATATTGTGGAGTGGAGTCGAATGGGGTGCCATTGGATGCAATAGACGGTTTCTCAGTGTGTTTGAAGCGAATGGATTTATGTGCACGTGAGTGTGCAGCTATGTGTGTTTGCGTGTCTATTTTTGATTCGGATTGAGTGTGTGCATTTGTCACCGTGTGTATTTTTTTTGAGAGAGGTTGCTGTGTGAGCGTGCAGGTGTGTGAGCGGCTGAGCGGGAGTGTCGTTATATGAGAGGATGTGAGCATGTTTACAAGAGGGTGATTATGTCAGTGTTCAAGTATGTGTGTGAGAGTGTGACAGCATTTGAAATTATGTGTGCGTGTGAGCTTGTTAATATGTGTGTCTCTGTGTGTAGTTTTGTATGTGTATGTGACATTATGTCTGTGAGTGCGTGAGTCTGTGAGTGTGTTGGTGTGAGTGATTGTGTGTGTGATATTGTGCGCACGTCTGTGTCTGTGCGTTTGTCAGCATTCGTGTGTGTGTCTGTGTGTGACAGTTTGTGCGTCTGTGTTTATGGAGGTGTGTGTCTGTGTGAGTGGGTGTGATACTGAATATGAGATAGTGTGAGTTTCTTTGAGTGTGAGTGTGTAAGTGTGCAAGGTGCAGTGTCTCAGTGTGTGAGTGTGAAATAAGGAATTATGTGATTGTGTTTTATTTATTGTGAGGAGAGTTTTACTCTTCAGGTGAGTGTGTAAATGTGAGAGACTATTTGTGTGAGTGAGAGTGTTAGTCTGCGTGTATGAGGGACAGTGTGTGTTTGTGTTTGAACGGGAGTCCATGTGAGACTTAGATTTTATGTGTGCAGTTGTGGGAGTGTGTGCGAGAGGTGAGTGGGACAGAGTGGGTGCGACTGTGTATCTCTGGTAGAGTATGTGTATGTGTGACTGAATGTACCTGTTGGAGAGAGTGTGTGTGCACGTGTGTGTTAGTGTATAAGAGTTGATATGCCTGTGTGTTTCAGTGAGGGTGAGTGTAAGTGTGTGTTAGTGTGTGCGTGAGTGTGAGTGTGTATGTGTGTTTGACTGAATGTTTTCGAAATTATTGGAGAGACTTTGAGTGTGTGTGAGTGTGTGACTTTGTGTGTGAATGCGTGTGTGAGGGTGCACACGTGTGAGGGAACTGGTGTGAGTGTGAAAGTGTGCATGTGTGAGTTTGCATATGTGTGTGTGATAGCGGGTGTCTGAGTATGAATGAGTGAGAGTGTATGTCCATGAATGGGATTGAGTGTGAGTGTGTATACAACACTGCAGCATGATTGCGTGTGAATGTGTTATTCTGTTTGTGAGTGATTCGGTGCTTTTCTGTCTGTGTGCCCCTGTGCATGTGTTTGTGTGCGACTGAGTGTGAGTTCCCGCTTGTGCGTGTGTCTCTGTGTTTGTGTCAGTGTGAGTGTGTGAGGGGAATGGGGAGAAATATGATGCCTCAAATGTGATGGTTTGTGACATTGTGTGTGAGTGGGAGTGTTGGTGTGTGAGAGGGTGTTTGCGTGTGAGTCTGTGAGCGTGTGTTGGTGTGTGTGAGTGTGTGTGATGGTGAGTTTGCATGAGGGTCCGTTTGTGTCTGCATACGTGTAAGTGTGCTTTGGATATGTGTGAATGATGTAGGTGTATGTCTGTGTGAGAGTGTGTGTTTGTGGATATGAGATTTTGTGGGACCCTGAGTGGGTGTGTGTGTGCAGGTGAGCAAGGTGCTGTGCGAGCGAGTGTCAGAGTGTGAAAGGGTTTCGTATGTGATTGTGTGAGATCGTATGAGGAGGTGTGTTTTAGTGTTATGTGTGTGTGTTTGTGAGAGATTAGCTGTGTAAGTTGGAGTGTTACTCAGCGTGTATGTGTGACTGTGTGTTTGGGTATGTAAGACAGCGTGTGAGTGTGTTTTAGTTTGTGAGTGTACATGTTAATGTGCGAGTGTGCATGAGATGTGCGACTGTGCGTGATTCTGCATTTGTATGTGACTCTTAGTGAGTGTGTGAACATTTGTGAGTGAATCTGTGTTTTGGGTGTGTGTGCAAGGGCATGTGAGTGTCAGAGTTCAGGAGTGCATATGTCTGTGTGTATATCAGTGCGTGTGAGTGTATGTGCGAGATGTAGGTGCATGAGTGTGAGTGTTTCTGTGTGTGTCTGTGTGTGTAATGGGGTGTGACTCTATGTGTTAGGGTCTCTGTGAGTGACTGTGTGTTTGAGTGTGAGTCAGTGTGTGTGAGTTTGTGTATGATTGTGTGAGTGTGAGTTGGAACATGTGTGAGGGACTTTCCATGAGTGTGTGTCAATATGCTTGTGTGAGAGTGTACATGTGTCTGGGAGTGAGTGTGTGTGAGAGGTGGTGTGAATTTGTTTGGGTGAGAGTGTAGATGTGTGAATGGGCAGGAGTGGGTGTTGTGAGTGTGTATACAAGACTGTTGCGAGACTGAGATTTTGTGTGTGTGTTTGTGTGTCTATTTGTGTTCATGCATGTGTGTGAGAGTGCGTGTTTGTGTGAAAGTGTGTGAACGTGCGGGTCTGGGCGTGTGCCTGTGTGAGTGTGTGAGGGGTATGTGTTGAAATATGATGCCACAAAGGTTCCTGAGAGGTCTGGAAGCGAAATTGTCCTTCTCTGTTGTAATGGAAAGCCATAGAACGTGGTGGGAGGCTACAGATAGAAGAGCAATGTTGTGGAATGGATTGTAATGCGGTGTATTGTGACGCAATAGATGGTTCCTGTGTGTTATGCAGAAGAATGGATCCATCTATGGTGGAATGACACGCAGTAGAACGTGTTGGATTGCTGCGGAATGGAGTGGAATGTTGTGAAGTGGAGTGGGATGGAGTGCACTGTGACGCAGGGGAGGGAAACTGAGTGGTTTGGACACGAAGGGAGCCTTCTTTCCTGGAATGGAATGCAATAAAAGGTGAAGGATTGTTGGGTACTGGAGTAGAATATTGTGGAGTGGAGTCGAATGGGGTGCCATTGGATGCAATAGACGGTTTCTCAGTGTGTTTGAAGCGAATGGATTTATGTGCACGTGAGTGTGCAGCTATGTGTGTTTGCGTGTCTATTTTTGATTCGGATTGAGTGTGTGCATTTGTCACCGTGTGTATTTTTTTTGAGAGAGGTTGCTGTGTGAGCGTGCAGGTGTGTGAGCGGCTGAGCGGGAGTGTCGTTATATGAGAGGATGTGAGCATGTTTACAAGAGGGTGATTATGTCAGTGTTCAAGTATGTGTGTGAGAGTGTGACAGCATTTGAAATTATGTGTGCGTGTGAGCTTGTTAATATGTGTGTCTCTGTGTGTAGTTTTGTATGTGTATGTGACATTATGTCTGTGAGTGCGTGAGTCTGTGAGTGTGTTGGTGTGAGTGATTGTGTGTGTGATATTGTGCGCACGTCTGTGTCTGTGCGTTTGTCAGCATTCGTGTGTGTGTCTGTGTGTGACAGTTTGTGCGTCTGTGTTTATGGAGGTGTGTGTCTGTGTGAGTGGGTGTGATACTGAATATGAGATAGTGTGAGTTTCTTTGAGTGTGAGTGTGTAAGTGTGCAAGGTGCAGTGTCTCAGTGTGTGAGTGTGAAATAAGGAATTATGTGATTGTGTTTTATTTATTGTGAGGAGAGTTTTACTCTTCAGGTGAGTGTGTAAATGTGAGAGACTATTTGTGTGAGTGAGAGTGTTAGTCTGCGTGTATGAGGGACAGTGTGTGTTTGTGTTTGAACGGGAGTCCATGTGAGACTTAGATTTTATGTGTGCAGTTGTGGGAGTGTGTGCGAGAGGTGAGTGGGACAGAGTGGGTGCGACTGTGTATCTCTGGTAGAGTATGTGTATGTGTGACTGAATGTACCTGTTGGAGAGAGTGTGTGTGCACGTGTGTGTTAGTGTATAAGAGTTGATATGCCTGTGTGTTTCAGTGAGGGTGAGTGTAAGTGTGTGTTAGTGTGTGCGTGAGTGTGAGTGTGTATGTGTGTTTGACTGAATGTTTTCGAAATTATTGGAGAGACTTTGAGTGTGTGTGAGTGTGTGACTTTGTGTGTGAATGCGTGTGTGAGGGTGCACACGTGTGAGGGAACTGGTGTGAGTGTGAAAGTGTGCATGTGTGAGTTTGCATATGTGTGTGTGATAGCGGGTGTCTGAGTATGAATGAGTGAGAGTGTATGTCCATGAATGGGATTGAGTGTGAGTGTGTATACAACACTGCAGCATGATTGCGTGTGAATGTGTTATTCTGTTTGTGAGTGATTCGGTGCTTTTCTGTCTGTGTGCCCCTGTGCATGTGTTTGTGTGCGACTGAGTGTGAGTTCCCGCTTGTGCGTGTGTCTCTGTGTTTGTGTCAGTGTGAGTGTGTGAGGGGAATGGGGAGAAATATGATGCCTCAAATGTGATGGTTTGTGACATTGTGTGTGAGTGGGAGTGTTGGTGTGTGAGAGGGTGTTTGCGTGTGAGTCTGTGAGCGTGTGTTGGTGTGTGTGAGTGTGTGTGATGGTGAGTTTGCATGAGGGTCCGTTTGTGTCTGCATACGTGTAAGTGTGCTTTGGATATGTGTGAATGATGTAGGTGTATGTCTGTGTGAGAGTGTGTGTTTGTGGATATGAGATTTTGTGGGACCCTGAGTGGGTGTGTGTGTGCAGGTGAGCAAGGTGCTGTGCGAGCGAGTGTCAGAGTGTGAAAGGGTTTCGTATGTGATTGTGTGAGATCGTATGAGGAGGTGTGTTTTAGTGTTATGTGTGTGTGTTTGTGAGAGATTAGCTGTGTAAGTTGGAGTGTTACTCAGCGTGTATGTGTGACTGTGTGTTTGGGTATGTAAGACAGCGTGTGAGTGTGTTTTAGTTTGTGAGTGTACATGTTAATGTGCGAGTGTGCATGAGATGTGCGACTGTGCGTGATTCTGCATTTGTATGTGACTCTTAGTGAGTGTGTGAACATTTGTGAGTGAATCTGTGTTTTGGGTGTGTGTGCAAGGGCATGTGAGTGTCAGAGTTCAGGAGTGCATATGTCTGTGTGTATATCAGTGCGTGTGAGTGTATGTGCGAGATGTAGGTGCATGAGTGTGAGTGTTTCTGTGTGTGTCTGTGTGTGTAATGGGGTGTGACTCTATGTGTTAGGGTCTCTGTGAGTGACTGTGTGTTTGAGTGTGAGTCAGTGTGTGTGAGTTTGTGTATGATTGTGTGAGTGTGAGTTGGAACATGTGTGAGGGACTTTCCATGAGTGTGTGTCAATATGCTTGTGTGAGAGTGTACATGTGTCTGGGAGTGAGTGTGTGTGAGAGGTGGTGTGAATTTGTTTGGGTGAGAGTGTAGATGTGTGAATGGGCAGGAGTGGGTGTTGTGAGTGTGTATACAAGACTGTTGCGAGACTGAGATTTTGTGTGTGTGTTTGTGTGTCTATTTGTGTTCATGCATGTGTGTGAGAGTGCGTGTTTGTGTGAAAGTGTGTGAACGTGCGGGTCTGGGCGTGTGCCTGTGTGAGTGTGTGAGGGGTATGTGTTGAAATATGATGCCACAAAGGTTCCTGAGAGGTCTGGAAGCGAAATTGTCCTTCTCTGTTGTAATGGAAAGCCATAGAACGTGGTGGGAGGCTACAGATAGAAGAGCAATGTTGTGGAATGGATTGTAATGCGGTGTATTGTGACGCAATAGATGGTTCCTGTGTGTTATGCAGAAGAATGGATCCATCTATGGTGGAATGACACGCAGTAGAACGTGTTGGATTGCTGCGGAATGGAGTGGAATGTTGTGAAGTGGAGTGGGATGGAGTGCACTGTGACGCAGGGGAGGGAAACTGAGTGGTTTGGACACGAAGGGAGCCTTCTTTCCTGGAATGGAATGCAATAAAAGGTGAAGGATTGTTGGGTACTGGAGTAGAATATTGTGGAGTGGAGTCGAATGGGGTGCCATTGGATGCAATAGACGGTTTCTCAGTGTGTTTGAAGCGAATGGATTTATGTGCACGTGAGTGTGCAGCTATGTGTGTTTGCGTGTCTATTTTTGATTCGGATTGAGTGTGTGCATTTGTCACCGTGTGTATTTTTTTTGAGAGAGGTTGCTGTGTGAGCGTGCAGGTGTGTGAGCGGCTGAGCGGGAGTGTCGTTATATGAGAGGATGTGAGCATGTTTACAAGAGGGTGATTATGTCAGTGTTCAAGTATGTGTGTGAGAGTGTGACAGCATTTGAAATTATGTGTGCGTGTGAGCTTGTTAATATGTGTGTCTCTGTGTGTAGTTTTGTATGTGTATGTGACATTATGTCTGTGAGTGCGTGAGTCTGTGAGTGTGTTGGTGTGAGTGATTGTGTGTGTGATATTGTGCGCACGTCTGTGTCTGTGCGTTTGTCAGCATTCGTGTGTGTGTCTGTGTGTGACAGTTTGTGCGTCTGTGTTTATGGAGGTGTGTGTCTGTGTGAGTGGGTGTGATACTGAATATGAGATAGTGTGAGTTTCTTTGAGTGTGAGTGTGTAAGTGTGCAAGGTGCAGTGTCTCAGTGTGTGAGTGTGAAATAAGGAATTATGTGATTGTGTTTTATTTATTGTGAGGAGAGTTTTACTCTTCAGGTGAGTGTGTAAATGTGAGAGACTATTTGTGTGAGTGAGAGTGTTAGTCTGCGTGTATGAGGGACAGTGTGTGTTTGTGTTTGAACGGGAGTCCATGTGAGACTTAGATTTTATGTGTGCAGTTGTGGGAGTGTGTGCGAGAGGTGAGTGGGACAGAGTGGGTGCGACTGTGTATCTCTGGTAGAGTATGTGTATGTGTGACTGAATGTACCTGTTGGAGAGAGTGTGTGTGCACGTGTGTGTTAGTGTATAAGAGTTGATATGCCTGTGTGTTTCAGTGAGGGTGAGTGTAAGTGTGTGTTAGTGTGTGCGTGAGTGTGAGTGTGTATGTGTGTTTGACTGAATGTTTTCGAAATTATTGGAGAGACTTTGAGTGTGTGTGAGTGTGTGACTTTGTGTGTGAATGCGTGTGTGAGGGTGCACACGTGTGAGGGAACTGGTGTGAGTGTGAAAGTGTGCATGTGTGAGTTTGCATATGTGTGTGTGATAGCGGGTGTCTGAGTATGAATGAGTGAGAGTGTATGTCCATGAATGGGATTGAGTGTGAGTGTGTATACAACACTGCAGCATGATTGCGTGTGAATGTGTTATTCTGTTTGTGAGTGATTCGGTGCTTTTCTGTCTGTGTGCCCCTGTGCATGTGTTTGTGTGCGACTGAGTGTGAGTTCCCGCTTGTGCGTGTGTCTCTGTGTTTGTGTCAGTGTGAGTGTGTGAGGGGAATGGGGAGAAATATGATGCCTCAAATGTGATGGTTTGTGACATTGTGTGTGAGTGGGAGTGTTGGTGTGTGAGAGGGTGTTTGCGTGTGAGTCTGTGAGCGTGTGTTGGTGTGTGTGAGTGTGTGTGATGGTGAGTTTGCATGAGGGTCCGTTTGTGTCTGCATACGTGTAAGTGTGCTTTGGATATGTGTGAATGATGTAGGTGTATGTCTGTGTGAGAGTGTGTGTTTGTGGATATGAGATTTTGTGGGACCCTGAGTGGGTGTGTGTGTGCAGGTGAGCAAGGTGCTGTGCGAGCGAGTGTCAGAGTGTGAAAGGGTTTCGTATGTGATTGTGTGAGATCGTATGAGGAGGTGTGTTTTAGTGTTATGTGTGTGTGTTTGTGAGAGATTAGCTGTGTAAGTTGGAGTGTTACTCAGCGTGTATGTGTGACTGTGTGTTTGGGTATGTAAGACAGCGTGTGAGTGTGTTTTAGTTTGTGAGTGTACATGTTAATGTGCGAGTGTGCATGAGATGTGCGACTGTGCGTGATTCTGCATTTGTATGTGACTCTTAGTGAGTGTGTGAACATTTGTGAGTGAATCTGTGTTTTGGGTGTGTGTGCAAGGGCATGTGAGTGTCAGAGTTCAGGAGTGCATATGTCTGTGTGTATATCAGTGCGTGTGAGTGTATGTGCGAGATGTAGGTGCATGAGTGTGAGTGTTTCTGTGTGTGTCTGTGTGTGTAATGGGGTGTGACTCTATGTGTTAGGGTCTCTGTGAGTGACTGTGTGTTTGAGTGTGAGTCAGTGTGTGTGAGTTTGTGTATGATTGTGTGAGTGTGAGTTGGAACATGTGTGAGGGACTTTCCATGAGTGTGTGTCAATATGCTTGTGTGAGAGTGTACATGTGTCTGGGAGTGAGTGTGTGTGAGAGGTGGTGTGAATTTGTTTGGGTGAGAGTGTAGATGTGTGAATGGGCAGGAGTGGGTGTTGTGAGTGTGTATACAAGACTGTTGCGAGACTGAGATTTTGTGTGTGTGTTTGTGTGTCTATTTGTGTTCATGCATGTGTGTGAGAGTGCGTGTTTGTGTGAAAGTGTGTGAACGTGCGGGTCTGGGCGTGTGCCTGTGTGAGTGTGTGAGGGGTATGTGTTGAAATATGATGCCACAAAGGTTCCTGAGAGGTCTGGAAGCGAAATTGTCCTTCTCTGTTGTAATGGAAAGCCATAGAACGTGGTGGGAGGCTACAGATAGAAGAGCAATGTTGTGGAATGGATTGTAATGCGGTGTATTGTGACGCAATAGATGGTTCCTGTGTGTTATGCAGAAGAATGGATCCATCTATGGTGGAATGACACGCAGTAGAACGTGTTGGATTGCTGCGGAATGGAGTGGAATGTTGTGAAGTGGAGTGGGATGGAGTGCACTGTGACGCAGGGGAGGGAAACTGAGTGGTTTGGACACGAAGGGAGCCTTCTTTCCTGGAATGGAATGCAATAAAAGGTGAAGGATTGTTGGGTACTGGAGTAGAATATTGTGGAGTGGAGTCGAATGGGGTGCCATTGGATGCAATAGACGGTTTCTCAGTGTGTTTGAAGCGAATGGATTTATGTGCACGTGAGTGTGCAGCTATGTGTGTTTGCGTGTCTATTTTTGATTCGGATTGAGTGTGTGCATTTGTCACCGTGTGTATTTTTTTTGAGAGGGGTTGCTGTGTGAGCGTGCAGGTATGTGAGCGGCTGAGCGGGAGTGTCTTTATATGAGAGGGTGTGAGCATGTTTACAAGAGGGTGATTATGTCAGTGTTCAAGTATGTGTGTGAGAGTGTGACAGCATTTGAAATTATGTGTGCGTGTGAGCTTGTTAATATGTGTGTCTCTGTGTGTAGTTTTGTATGTGTATGTGACATTATGTCTGTGAGTGCGTGAGTCTGTGAGTGTGTTGGTGTGAGTGATTGTGTGTGTGATATTGTGCGCACGTCTGTGTCTGTGCGTTTGTCAGCATTCGTGTGTGTGTCTGTGTGTGACAGTTTGTGCGTCTGTGTTTATGGAGGTGTGTGTCTGTGTGAGTGGGTGTGATACTGAATATGAGATAGTGTGAGTTTCTTTGAGTGTGAGTGTGTAAGTGTGCAAGGTGCAGTGTCTCAGTGTGTGAGTGTGAAATAAGGAATTATGTGATTGTGTTTTATTTATTGTGAGGAGAGTTTTACTCTTCAGGTGAGTGTGTAAATGTGAGAGACTATTTGTGTGAGTGAGAGTGTTAGTCTGCGTGTATGAGGGACAGTGTGTGTTTGTGTTTGAACGGGAGTCCATGTGAGACTTAGATTTTATGTGTGCAGTTGTGGGAGTGTGTGCGAGAGGTGAGTGGGACAGAGTGGGTGCGACTGTGTATCTCTGGTAGAGTATGTGTATGTGTGACTGAATGTACCTGTTGGAGAGAGTGTGTGTGCACGTGTGTGTTAGTGTATAAGAGTTGATATGCCTGTGTGTTTCAGTGAGGGTGAGTGTAAGTGTGTGTTAGTGTGTGCGTGAGTGTGAGTGTGTATGTGTGTTTGACTGAATGTTTTCGAAATTATTGGAGAGACTTTGAGTGTGTGTGAGTGTGTGACTTTGTGTGTGAATGCGTGTGTGAGGGTGCACACGTGTGAGGGAACTGGTGTGAGTGTGAAAGTGTGCATGTGTGAGTTTGCATATGTGTGTGTGATAGCGGGTGTCTGAGTATGAATGAGTGAGAGTGTATGTCCATGAATGGGATTGAGTGTGAGTGTGTATACAACACTGCAGCATGATTGCGTGTGAATGTGTTATTCTGTTTGTGAGTGATTCGGTGCTTTTCTGTCTGTGTGCCCCTGTGCATGTGTTTGTGTGCGACTGAGTGTGAGTTCCCGCTTGTGCGTGTGTCTCTGTGTTTGTGTCAGTGTGAGTGTGTGAGGGGAATGGGGAGAAATATGATGCCTCAAATGTGATGGTTTGTGACATTGTGTGTGAGTGGGAGTGTTGGTGTGTGAGAGGGTGTTTGCGTGTGAGTCTGTGAGCGTGTGTTGGTGTGTGTGAGTGTGTGTGATGGTGAGTTTGCATGAGGGTCCGTTTGTGTCTGCATACGTGTAAGTGTGCTTTGGATATGTGTGAATGATGTAGGTGTATGTCTGTGTGAGAGTGTGTGTTTGTGGATATGAGATTTTGTGGGACCCTGAGTGGGTGTGTGTGTGCAGGTGAGCAAGGTGCTGTGCGAGCGAGTGTCAGAGTGTGAAAGGGTTTCGTATGTGATTGTGTGAGATCGTATGAGGAGGTGTGTTTTAGTGTTATGTGTGTGTGTTTGTGAGAGATTAGCTGTGTAAGTTGGAGTGTTACTCAGCGTGTATGTGTGACTGTGTGTTTGGGTATGTAAGACAGCGTGTGAGTGTGTTTTAGTTTGTGAGTGTACATGTTAATGTGCGAGTGTGCATGAGATGTGCGACTGTGCGTGATTCTGCATTTGTATGTGACTCTTAGTGAGTGTGTGAACATTTGTGAGTGAATCTGTGTTTTGGGTGTGTGTGCAAGGGCATGTGAGTGTCAGAGTTCAGGAGTGCATATGTCTGTGTGTATATCAGTGCGTGTGAGTGTATGTGCGAGATGTAGGTGCATGAGTGTGAGTGTTTCTGTGTGTGTCTGTGTGTGTAATGGGGTGTGACTCTATGTGTTAGGGTCTCTGTGAGTGACTGTGTGTTTGAGTGTGAGTCAGTGTGTGTGAGTTTGTGTATGATTGTGTGAGTGTGAGTTGGAACATGTGTGAGGGACTTTCCATGAGTGTGTGTCAATATGCTTGTGTGAGAGTGTACATGTGTCTGGGAGTGAGTGTGTGTGAGAGGTGGTGTGAATTTGTTTGGGTGAGAGTGTAGATGTGTGAATGGGCAGGAGTGGGTGTTGTGAGTGTGTATACAAGACTGTTGCGAGACTGAGATTTTGTGTGTGTGTTTGTGTGTCTATTTGTGTTCATGCATGTGTGTGAGAGTGCGTGTTTGTGTGAAAGTGTGTGAACGTGCGGGTCTGGGCGTGTGCCTGTGTGAGTGTGTGAGGGGTATGTGTTGAAATATGATGCCACAAAGGTTCCTGAGAGGTCTGGAAGCGAAATTGTCCTTCTCTGTTGTAATGGAAAGCCATAGAACGTGGTGGGAGGCTACAGATAGAAGAGCAATGTTGTGGAATGGATTGTAATGCGGTGTATTGTGACGCAATAGATGGTTCCTGTGTGTTATGCAGAAGAATGGATCCATCTATGGTGGAATGACACGCAGTAGAACGTGTTGGATTGCTGCGGAATGGAGTGGAATGTTGTGAAGTGGAGTGGGATGGAGTGCACTGTGACGCAGGGGAGGGAAACTGAGTGGTTTGGACACGAAGGGAGCCTTCTTTCCTGGAATGGAATGCAATAAAAGGTGAAGGATTGTTGGGTACTGGAGTAGAATATTGTGGAGTGGAGTCGAATGGGGTGCCATTGGATGCAATAGACGGTTTCTCAGTGTGTTTGAAGCGAATGGATTTATGTGCACGTGAGTGTGCAGCTATGTGTGTTTGCGTGTCTATTTTTGATTCGGATTGAGTGTGTGCATTTGTCACCGTGTGTATTTTTTTTGAGAGAGGTTGCTGTGTGAGCGTGCAGGTGTGTGAGCGGCTGAGCGGGAGTGTCGTTATATGAGAGGATGTGAGCATGTTTACAAGAGGGTGATTATGTCAGTGTTCAAGTATGTGTGTGAGAGTGTGACAGCATTTGAAATTATGTGTGCGTGTGAGCTTGTTAATATGTGTGTCTCTGTGTGTAGTTTTGTATGTGTATGTGACATTATGTCTGTGAGTGCGTGAGTCTGTGAGTGTGTTGGTGTGAGTGATTGTGTGTGTGATATTGTGCGCACGTCTGTGTCTGTGCGTTTGTCAGCATTCGTGTGTGTGTCTGTGTGTGACAGTTTGTGCGTCTGTGTTTATGGAGGTGTGTGTCTGTGTGAGTGGGTGTGATACTGAATATGAGATAGTGTGAGTTTCTTTGAGTGTGAGTGTGTAAGTGTGCAAGGTGCAGTGTCTCAGTGTGTGAGTGTGAAATAAGGAATTATGTGATTGTGTTTTATTTATTGTGAGGAGAGTTTTACTCTTCAGGTGAGTGTGTAAATGTGAGAGACTATTTGTGTGAGTGAGAGTGTTAGTCTGCGTGTATGAGGGACAGTGTGTGTTTGTGTTTGAACGGGAGTCCATGTGAGACTTAGATTTTATGTGTGCAGTTGTGGGAGTGTGTGCGAGAGGTGAGTGGGACAGAGTGGGTGCGACTGTGTATCTCTGGTAGAGTATGTGTATGTGTGACTGAATGTACCTGTTGGAGAGAGTGTGTGTGCACGTGTGTGTTAGTGTATAAGAGTTGATATGCCTGTGTGTTTCAGTGAGGGTGAGTGTAAGTGTGTGTTAGTGTGTGCGTGAGTGTGAGTGTGTATGTGTGTTTGACTGAATGTTTTCGAAATTATTGGAGAGACTTTGAGTGTGTGTGAGTGTGTGACTTTGTGTGTGAATGCGTGTGTGAGGGTGCACACGTGTGAGGGAACTGGTGTGAGTGTGAAAGTGTGCATGTGTGAGTTTGCATATGTGTGTGTGATAGCGGGTGTCTGAGTATGAATGAGTGAGAGTGTATGTCCATGAATGGGATTGAGTGTGAGTGTGTATACAACACTGCAGCATGATTGCGTGTGAATGTGTTATTCTGTTTGTGAGTGATTCGGTGCTTTTCTGTCTGTGTGCCCCTGTGCATGTGTTTGTGTGCGACTGAGTGTGAGTTCCCGCTTGTGCGTGTGTCTCTGTGTTTGTGTCAGTGTGAGTGTGTGAGGGGAATGGGGAGAAATATGATGCCTCAAATGTGATGGTTTGTGACATTGTGTGTGAGTGGGAGTGTTGGTGTGTGAGAGGGTGTTTGCGTGTGAGTCTGTGAGCGTGTGTTGGTGTGTGTGAGTGTGTGTGATGGTGAGTTTGCATGAGGGTCCGTTTGTGTCTGCATACGTGTAAGTGTGCTTTGGATATGTGTGAATGATGTAGGTGTATGTCTGTGTGAGAGTGTGTGTTTGTGGATATGAGATTTTGTGGGACCCTGAGTGGGTGTGTGTGTGCAGGTGAGCAAGGTGCTGTGCGAGCGAGTGTCAGAGTGTGAAAGGGTTTCGTATGTGATTGTGTGAGATCGTATGAGGAGGTGTGTTTTAGTGTTATGTGTGTGTGTTTGTGAGAGATTAGCTGTGTAAGTTGGAGTGTTACTCAGCGTGTATGTGTGACTGTGTGTTTGGGTATGTAAGACAGCGTGTGAGTGTGTTTTAGTTTGTGAGTGTACATGTTAATGTGCGAGTGTGCATGAGATGTGCGACTGTGCGTGATTCTGCATTTGTATGTGACTCTTAGTGAGTGTGTGAACATTTGTGAGTGAATCTGTGTTTTGGGTGTGTGTGCAAGGGCATGTGAGTGTCAGAGTTCAGGAGTGCATATGTCTGTGTGTATATCAGTGCGTGTGAGTGTATGTGCGAGATGTAGGTGCATGAGTGTGAGTGTTTCTGTGTGTGTCTGTGTGTGTAATGGGGTGTGACTCTATGTGTTAGGGTCTCTGTGAGTGACTGTGTGTTTGAGTGTGAGTCAGTGTGTGTGAGTTTGTGTATGATTGTGTGAGTGTGAGTTGGAACATGTGTGAGGGACTTTCCATGAGTGTGTGTCAATATGCTTGTGTGAGAGTGTACATGTGTCTGGGAGTGAGTGTGTGTGAGAGGTGGTGTGAATTTGTTTGGGTGAGAGTGTAGATGTGTGAATGGGCAGGAGTGGGTGTTGTGAGTGTGTATACAAGACTGTTGCGAGACTGAGATTTTGTGTGTGTGTTTGTGTGTCTATTTGTGTTCATGCATGTGTGTGAGAGTGCGTGTTTGTGTGAAAGTGTGTGAACGTGCGGGTCTGGGCGTGTGCCTGTGTGAGTGTGTGAGGGGTATGTGTTGAAATATGATGCCACAAAGGTTCCTGAGAGGTCTGGAAGCGAAATTGTCCTTCTCTGTTGTAATGGAAAGCCATAGAACGTGGTGGGAGGCTACAGATAGAAGAGCAATGTTGTGGAATGGATTGTAATGCGGTGTATTGTGACGCAATAGATGGTTCCTGTGTGTTATGCAGAAGAATGGATCCATCTATGGTGGAATGACACGCAGTAGAACGTGTTGGATTGCTGCGGAATGGAGTGGAATGTTGTGAAGTGGAGTGGGATGGAGTGCACTGTGACGCAGGGGAGGGAAACTGAGTGGTTTGGACACGAAGGGAGCCTTCTTTCCTGGAATGGAATGCAATAAAAGGTGAAGGATTGTTGGGTACTGGAGTAGAATATTGTGGAGTGGAGTCGAATGGGGTGCCATTGGATGCAATAGACGGTTTCTCAGTGTGTTTGAAGCGAATGGATTTATGTGCACGTGAGTGTGCAGCTATGTGTGTTTGCGTGTCTATTTTTGATTCGGATTGAGTGTGTGCATTTGTCACCGTGTGTATTTTTTTTGAGAGAGGTTGCTGTGTGAGCGTGCAGGTGTGTGAGCGGCTGAGCGGGAGTGTCGTTATATGAGAGGATGTGAGCATGTTTACAAGAGGGTGATTATGTCAGTGTTCAAGTATGTGTGTGAGAGTGTGACAGCATTTGAAATTATGTGTGCGTGTGAGCTTGTTAATATGTGTGTCTCTGTGTGTAGTTTTGTATGTGTATGTGACATTATGTCTGTGAGTGCGTGAGTCTGTGAGTGTGTTGGTGTGAGTGATTGTGTGTGTGATATTGTGCGCACGTCTGTGTCTGTGCGTTTGTCAGCATTCGTGTGTGTGTCTGTGTGTGACAGTTGGTGCGTCTGTGTTTATGGAGGTGTGTGTCTGTGTGAGTGGGTGTGATACTGAATATGAGATAGTGTGAG
This sequence comes from Manis pentadactyla, assembly GCF_030020395.1. NCBI lineage: Eukaryota > Metazoa > Chordata > Mammalia > Pholidota > Manidae > Manis > Manis pentadactyla. The sequence goes on along the minus strand of NW_026644599.1, from coordinate 3,072,163 downwards.
TTTCTTTGAGTGTGAGTTGTAAGTGTGCAAGGTGCAGTGTCTCAGTGTGTGAGTGTGAAATAAGTCTTATGGGATTGTGTTTTATTTATTGTGAGGAGAGTTTTACTCTTCAGGTGAGTGTGTAAATGTGAGAGACTATTTGTGTGAGTGAGTGTTAGTCTGCGTGTATGAGGGACAGTGTGTGTTTATGTTTGAATGGGAGTCCATGTGAGACTTAGATTTTATGTGTGCAGTTGTGGGAGTGTGTGCGAGAGGTGAGTGGGACTGAGTGGGTGCGACTGTGTATCTCTGGTAGAGTATGTGTATGTGTGACTGAATGTACCTGTTGGAGAGAGTGTGTGTGCACGTGTGTGTTAGTGTATAAGAGTTGATATGCCTGTGTGTTTCAGTGAGGGTGAGTGTAAGTGTGTGTTAGTGTGTGCGTGAGTGTGAGTGTGTATGTGTGTTTGACTGAATGTTTTCGAAATTATTGGAGAGACTTTGAGAGTGTGTGAGTGTGTGACTTTGTGTGTGAATGCGTGTGTGAGGGTGCACACGTGTGAGGGAACTGGTGTGAGTGTGAAAGTGTGCATGTGTGAGTTTGCATATGTGTGTGTGATAGCGGGTGTCTGAGTATGAATGAGTGAGAGTGTATGTCCATGAATGGGATTGAGTGTGAGTGTGTATACAACACTGCAGCATGATTGCGTGTGAATGTGTTATTCTGTTTGTGAGTGATTCGGTGCTTTTCTGTCTGTGTGCCCCTGTGCATGTGTTTGTTTGTGTGCGACTGAGTGTGAGTTCCCGCTTGTGCGTGTGTCTCTGTGTTTGTGTCAGTGTTTGTGTGTGAGGGGAATGGGGAGAAATATGATGCCTCAAATGTGATGGTTTGTGACATTGTGTGTGAGTGGGAGTGTTGGTGTGTGAGAGGGTGTTTGCGTGTGAGTCTGTGAGCGTGTGTTGGTGTGTGTGAGTGTGTGTGATGGTGAGTTTGCATGAGGGTCCGTTTGTGTCTGCATACGTGTAAGTGTGCTTTGGATATGTGTGAATGTTGTAGGTTTACTTCTGTGTGAGAGTGTGTGTTTGTGGATATGAGATTTTGTGGGACCCTGAGTGGGTGTGTGTGTGCAGGTGAGCAAGGTGCTGTGCGAGCGAGTGTCAGAGTGTGAAAGGGTTTCGTATGTGATTGTGTGAGATCGTATGAGGAGGTGTGTTTTAGTGTTATGTGTGTGTGTTTGTGAGAGATTAGCTGTGTAAGTTGGAGTGTTACTCAGCGTGTATGTGTGACTGTGTGTTTGGGTATGTAAGACAGCGTGTGAGTGTGTTTTAGTTTGTGAGTGTACATGTTAATGTGCGAGTGTGCATGAGATGTGCGACTGTGCGTGATTCTGCATTTGTATGTGACTCTTAGTGAGTGTGTGAACATTTGTGAGTGAATCTGTGTTTTGGGTGTGTGTGCAAGGGCATGTGAGTGTCAGAGTTCAGGAGTGCATATGTCTGTGTGTATATCAGTGCGTGTGAGTGTATGTGCGAGATGTAGGTGCATGAGTGTGAGTGTTTCTGTGTGTGTCTGTGTGTGTAATGGGGTGTGACTCTATGTGTTAGGGTCTCTGTGAGTGACTGTGTGTTTGAGTGTGAGTCAGTGTGTGTGAGTTTGTGTATGATTGTGTAAGTGTGAGTTGGAACATGTGTGAGGGACTTTTCATGAGTGTGTGTCAATATGCTTGTGTGAGAGTGTACATGTGTCTGGGAGTGAGTGTGTGTGAGAGGTGGTGTGAATTTGTTTGGGTGAGAGTGTAGATGTGTGAATGGGCAGGAGTGGGTGTTGTGAGTGTGTATACAAGACTGTTGCGAGACTGAGATTTTGTGTGTGTGTTTGTGTGTCTATTTGTGTTCATGCATGTGTGTGAGAGTGCGTGTTTGTGTGAAAGTGTGTGAACGTGCGGGTCTGGGCGTGTGCCTGTGTGAGTGTGTGAGGGGTATGTGTTGAAATATGATGCCACAAAGGTTCCTGAGAGGTCTGGAAGCGAAATTGTCCTTCTCTGTTGTAATGGAAAGCCATAGAACGTGGTGGGAGGCTACAGATAGAAGAGCAATGTTGTGGAATGGATTGTAATGCGGTGTATTGTGACGCAATAGATGGTTCCTGTGTGTTATGCAGAAGAATGGATCCATCTATGGTGGAATGACACGCAGTAGAACGTGATGGATTGCTGCGGAATGGAGTGGAATGTTGTGAAGTGGAGTGGAATGGAGTGCACTGTGACGCAGGGTAGGGAAACTGAGTGGTTTGGACACGAAGGGAGCCTTCTTTCCTGGAATGGAATGCAATAAAAGGTGAAGGATTGTTGGGTACTGGAGTAGAATATTGTGGAGTGGAGTCGAATGGGGTGCCATTGGATGCAATAGACGGTTTCTCAGTGTGTTTGAAGCGAATGGATTTATGTGCACGTGAGTGTGCAGCTATGTGTGTTTGCGTGTCTATTTTTGATTCGGATTGAGTGTGTGCATTTGTCACCGTGTGTATTTTTTTTGAGAGAGGTTGCTGTGTGAGCGTGCAGGTGTGTGAGCGGCTGAGCGGGAGTGTCTTTATATGAGAGGGTGTGAGCATGTTTACAAGAGGGTGATTATGTCAGTGTTCAAGTATGTGTGTGAGAGTGTGACAGCATTTGAAATTATGTGTGCGTGTGAGCTTGTTAATATGTGTGTCTCTGTGTGTAGTTTTGTATGTGTATGTGACATTATGTCTGTGAGTGCGTGAGTCTGTGAGTGTGTTGGTGTGAGTGATTGTGTGTGTGATATTGTGCGCACGTCTGTGTCTGTGCGTTTGTCAGCATTCGTGTGTGTGTCTGTGTGTGACAGTTTGTGTGTCTGTGTTTATGGAGGTGTGTGTCTGTGTGAGTGGGTGTGATACTGAATATGAGATAGTGTGAGTTTCTTTGAGTGTGAGTGTGTAAGTGTGCAAGGTGCAGTGTCTCAGTGTGTGAGTGTGAAATAAGGAATTATGTGATTGTGTTTTATTTATTGTGAGGAGAGTTTTACTCTTCAGGTGAGTGTGTAAATGTGAGAGACTATTTGTGTGAGTGAGAGTGTTAGTCTGCGTGTATGAGGGACAGTGTGTGTTTGTGTTTGAATGGGAGTCCATGTGAGACTTAGATTTTATGTGTGCAGTTGTGGGAGTGTGTGCGAGAGGTGAGTGGGACTGAGTGGGTGCGACTGTGTATCTCTGGTAGAGTATGTGTATGTGTGACTGAATGTACCTGTTGGAGAGAGTGTGTGTGCATGTGTGTGTTAGTGTATAAGAGTTGATATGCCTGTGTGTTTCAGTGAGGGTGAGTGTAAGTGTGTGTTAGTGTGTGCGTGAGTGTGAGTGTGTATGTGTGTTTGACTGAATGTTTTCGAAATTATTGGAGAGACTTTGAGAGTGTGTGAGTGTGTGACTTTGTGTGTGAATGCGTGTGTGAGGGTGCACACGTGTGAGGGAACTGGTGTGAGTGTGAAAGTGTGCATGTGTGAGTTTGCATATGTGTGTGTGATAGCGGGTGTCTGAGTATGAATGAGTGAGAGTGTATGTCCATGAATGGGATTGAGTGTGAGTGTGTATACAACACTGCAGCATGATTGCGTGTGAATGTGTTATTCTGTTTGTGAGTGATTCGGTGCTTTTCTGTCTGTGTGCCCCTGTGCATGTGTTTGTTTGTGTGCGACTGAGTGTGAGTTCCCGCTTGTGCGTGTGTCTCTGTTTGTGTCAGTGTGAGTGTGTGAGGGGAATGGGGAGAAATATGATGCCTCAAATGTGATGGTTTGTGACATTGTGTGTGAGTGGGAGTGTTGGTGTGTGAGAGGGTGTTTGCGTGTGAGTCTGTGAGCGTGTGTTGGTGTGTGTGAGTGTGTGTGATGGTGAGTTTGCATGAGGGTCCGTTTGTGTCTGCATACGTGTAAGTGTGCTTTGGATATGTGTGAATGTTGTAGGTGTATGTCTGTGTGAGAGTGTGTGTTTGTGGATATGAGATTTTGTGGGACCCTGAGTGGGTGTGTGTGTGCAGGTGAGCAAGGTGCTGTGCGAGCGAGTGTCAGAGTGTGAAAGGGTTTCGTATGTGATTGTGTGAGATCGTATGAGGAGGTGTGTTTTAGTGTTATGTGTGTGTGTTTGTGAGAGATTAGCTGTGTAAGTTGGAGTGTTACTCAGCGTGTATGTGTGACTGTGTGTTTGGGTATGTAAGACAGCGTGTGAGTGTGTTTTAGTTTGTGAGTGTACATGTTAATGTGCGAGTGTGCATGAGATGTGCGACTGTGCGTGATTCTGCATTTGTATGTGACTCTTAGTGAGTGTGTGAACATTTGTGAGTGAATCTGTGTTTTGGGTGTGTGTGCAAGGGCATGTGAGTGTCAGAGTTCAGGAGTGCATATGTCTGTGTGTATATCAGTGCGTGTGAGTGTATGTGCGAGATGTAGGTGCATGAGTGTGAGTGTTTCTGTGTGTGTCTGTGTGTGTAATGGGGTGTGACTCTATGTGTTAGGGTCTCTGTGAGTGACTGTGTGTTTGAGTGTGAGTCAGTGTGTGTGAGTTTGTGTATGATTGTGTAAGTGTGAGTTGGAACATGTGTGAGGGACTTTTCATGAGTGAGTGTCAATATGCTTGTGTGAGAGTGTACATGTGTCTGGGAGTGAGTGTGTGTGAGAGGTGGTGTGAATTTGTTTGGGTGAGAGTGTAGATGTGTGAATGGGCAGGAGTGGGTGTTGTGAGTGTGTATACAAGACTGTTGCGAGACTGAGATTTTGTGTGTGTGTTTGTGTGTCTATTTGTGTTCATGCATGTGTGTGAGAGTGCGTGTTTGTGTGAAAGTGTGTGAACGTGCAGGTCTGGGCGTGTGCCTGTGTGAGTGTGTGAGGGGTATGTGTTGAAATATGATGCCACAAAGGTTCCTGAGAGGTCTGGAAGCGAAATTGTCCTTCTCTGTTGTAATGGAAAGCCATAGAACGTGGTGGGAGGCTACAGATAGAAGAGCAATGTTGTGGAATGGATTGTAATGCGGTGTATTGTGACGCAATAGATGGTTCCTGTGTGTTATGCAGAAGAATGGATCCAACTATGGTGGAATGACACGCAGTAGAACGTGTTGGATTGCTGCGGAATGGAGTGGAATGTTGTGAAGTGGAGTGGAATGGAGTGCACTGTGACGCAGGGTAGGGAAACTGAGTGGTTTGGACACGAAGGGAGCCTTCTTTCCTGGAATGGAATGCAATAAAAGGTGAAGGATTGTTGGGTACTGGAGTAGAATATTGTGGAGTGGAGTCGAATGGGGTGCCATTGGATGCAATAGACGGTTTCTCAGTGTGTTTGAAGCGAATGGATTTATGTGCACGTGAGTGTGCAGCTATGTGTGTTTGCGTGTCTATTTTTGATTCGGATTGAGTGTGTGCATTTGTCACCGTGTGTATTTTTTTTGAGAGAGGTTGCTGTGTGAGCGTGCAGGTGTGTGAGCGGCTGAGCGGGAGTGTCTTTATATGAGAGGGTGTGAGCATGTTTACAAGAGGGTGATTATGTCAGTGTTCAAGTATGTGTGTGAGAGTGTGACAGCATTTGAAATTATGTGTGCGTGTGAGCTTGTTAATATGTGTGTCTCTGTGTGTAGTTTTGTATGTGTATGTGACATTATGTCTGTGAGTGCGTGAGTCTGTGAGTGTGTTGGTGTGAGTGATTGTGTGTGTGATATTGTGCGCACGTCTGTGTCTGTGCGTTTGTCAGCATTCGTGTGTGTGTCTGTGTGTGACAGTTTGTGTGTCTGTGTTTATGGAGGTGTGTGTCTGTGTGAGTGGGTGTGATACTGAATATGAGATAGTGTGAGTTTCTTTGAGTGTGAGTGTGTAAGTGTGCAAGGTGCAGTGTCTCAGTGTGTGAGTGTGAAATAAGGAATTATGTGATTGTGTTTTATTTATTGTGAGGAGAGTTTTACTCTTCAGGTGAGTGTGTAAATGTGAGAGACTATTTGTGTGAGTGAGAGTGTTAGTCTGCGTGTATGAGGGACAGTGTGTGTTTGTGTTTGAATGGGAGTCCATGTGAGACTTAGATTTTATGTGTGCAGTTGTGGGAGTGTGTGCGAGAGGTGAGTGGGACTGAGTGGGTGCGACTGTGTATCTCTGGTAGAGTATGTGTATGTGTGACTGAATGTACCTGTTGGAGAGAGTGTGTGTGCACGTGTGTGTTAGTGTATAAGAGTTGATATGCCTGTGTGTTTCAGTGAGGGTGAGTGTAAGTGTGTGTTAGTGTGTGCGTGAGTGTGAGTGTGTATGTGTGTTTGACTGAATGTTTTCGAAATTATTGGAGAGACTTTGAGAGTGTGTGAGTGTGTGACTTTGTGTGTGAATGCGTGTGTGAGGGTGCACACGTGTGAGGGAACTGGTGTGAGTGTGAAAGTGTGCATGTGTGAGTTTGCATATGTGTGTGTGATAGCGGGTGTCTGAGTATGAATGAGTGAGAGTGTATGTCCATGAATGGGATTGAGTGTGAGTGTGTATACAACACTGCAGCATGATTGCGTGTGAATGTGTTATTCTGTTTGTGAGTGATTCGGTTCTTTTCTGTCTGTGTGCCCCTGTGCATGTGTTTGTTTGTGTGCGACTGAGTGTGAGTTCCCGCTTGTGCGTGTGTCTCTGTTTGTGTCAGTGTGAGTGTGTGAGGGGAATGGGGAGAAATATGATGCCTCAAATGTGATGGTTTGTGACATTGTGTGTGAGTGGGAGTGTTGGTGTGTGAGAGGGTGTTTGCGTGTGAGTCTGTGAGCGTGTGTTGGTGTGTGTGAGTGTGTGTGATGGTGAGTTTGCATGAGGTTCCGTTTGTGTCTGCATACGTGTAAGTGTGCTTTGGATATGTGTGAATGTTGTAGGTGTATGTCTGTGTGAGAGTGTGTGTTTGTGGATATGAGATTTTGTGGGACCCTGAGTGGGTGTGTGTGTGCAGGTGAGCAAGGTGCTGTGCGAGCGAGTGTCAGAGTGTGAAAGGGTTTCGTATGTGATTGTGTGAGATCGTATGAGGAGGTGTGTTTTAGTGTTATGTGTGTGTGTTTGTGAGAGATTAGCTGTGTAAGTTGGAGTGTTACTCAGCGTGTATGTGTGACTGTGTGTTTGGGTATGTAAGACAGCGTGTGAGTGTGTTTTAGTTTGTGAGTGTACATGTTAATGTGCGAGTGTGCATGAGATGTGCGACTGTGCGTGATTCTGCATTTGTATGTGACTCTTAGTGAGTGTGTGAACATTTGTGAGTGAATCTGTGTTTTGGGTGTGTGTGCAAGGGCATGTGAGTGTCAGAGTTCAGGAGTGCATATGTCTGTGTGTATATCAGTGCGTGTGAGTGTATGTGCGAGATGTAGGTGCATGAGTGTGAGTGTTTCTGTGTGTGTCTGTGTGTGTAATGGGGTGTGACTCTATGTGTTAGGGTCTCTGTGAGTGACTGTGTGTTTGAGTGTGAGTCAGTGTGTGTGAGTTTGTGTATGATTGTGTGAGTGTGAGTTGGAACATGTGTGAGGGACTTTTCATGAGTGTGTGTCAATATGCTTGTGTGAGAGTATACATGTGTCTGGGAGTGAGTGTGTGTGAGAGGTGGTGTGAATTTGTTTGGGTGAGAGTGTAGATGTGTGAATGGGCAGGAGTGGGTGTTGTGAGTGTGTATACAAGACTGTTGCGAGACTGAGATTTTGTGTGTGTGTTTGTGTGTCTATTTGTGTTCATGCAAGTGTGTGAGAGTGCGTGTTTGTGTGAAAGTGTGTGAACGTGCGGGTCTGGGCGTGTGCCTGTGTGAGTGTGTGAGGGGTATGTGTTGAAATATGATGCCACAAAGGTTCCTGAGAGGTCTGGAAGCGAAATTGTCCTTCTCTGTTGTAATGGAAAGCCATAGAACGTGGTGGGAGGCTACAGATAGAAGAGCAATGTTGTGGAATGGATTGTAATGCGGTGTATTGTGACGCAATAGATGGTTCCTGTGTGTTATGCAGAAGAATGGATCCATCTATGGTGGAATGACACGCAGTAGAACGTGTTGGATTGCTGCGGAATGGAGTGGAATGTTGTGAAGTGGAGTGGAATGGAGTGCACTGTGACGCAGGGGAGGGAAACTGAGTGGTTTGGACACGAAGGGAGCCTTCTTTCCTGGAATGGAATGCAATAAAAGGTGAAGGATTGTTGGGTACTGGAGTAGAATATTGTGGAGTGGAGTCGAATGGGGTGCCATTGGATGCAATAGACGGTTTCTCAGTGTGTTTGAAGCGAATGGATTTATGTGCACGTGAGTGTGCAGCTATGTGTGTTTGCGTGTCTATTTTTGATTCGGATTGAGTGTGTGCATTTGTCACCGTGTGTATTTTTTTTGAGAGAGGTTGCTGTGTGAGCGTGCAGGTGTGTGAGCGGCTGAGTGGGAGTGTCTTTATATGAGAGGGTGTGAGCATGTTTACAAGAGGGTGATTATGTCAGTGTTCAAGTATGTGTGTGAGAGTGTGACAGCATTTGAAATTATGTGTGCGTGTGAGCTTGTTAATATGTGTGTCTCTGTGTGTAGTTTTGTATGTGTATGTGACATTATGTCTGTGAGTGCGTGAGTCTGTGAGTGTGTTGGTGTGAGTGATTGTGTGTGTGATATTGTGCGCACGTCTGTGTCTGTGCGTTTGTCAGCATTCGTGTGTGTGTCTGTGTGTGACAGTTTGTGCGTCTGTGTTTATGGAGGTGTGTGTCTGTGTGAGTGGGTGTGATACTGAATATGAGATAGTGTGAGTTTCTTTGAGTGTGAGTGTGTAAGTGTGCAAGGTGCAGTGTCTCAGTGTGTGAGTGTGAAATAAGGTCTTATGTGATTGTGTTTTATTTATTGTGAGGAGAGTTTTACTCTTCAGGTGAGTGTGTAAATGTGAGAGAATATTTGTGTGAGTGAGAGTGTTAGTCTGCGTGTATGAGGGACAGTGTGTGTTTGTGTTTGAACGGGAGTCCATGTGAGTCTTAGATTTTATGTGTGCAGTTGTGGGAGTGTGTGCGAGAGGTGAGTGGGACTGAGTGGGTGCGACTGTGTATCTCTGGTAGAGTATGTGTATGTGTGACTGAATGTACCTGTTGGAGAGAGTGTGTGTGCACGTGTGTGTTAGTGTATAAGAGTTGATATGCCTGTGTGTTTCAGTGAGGGTGAGTGTAAGTGTGTGTTAGTGTGTGCGTGAGTGTGAGTGTGTATGTGTGTTTGACTGAATGTTTTCGAAATTATTGGAGAGACTTTGAGTGTGTGTGAGTGTGTGACTTTGTGTGTGAATGCGTGTGTGAGGGTGCACACGTGTGAGGGAACTGGTGTGAGTGTGAAAGTGTGCATGTGTGAGTTTGCATATGTGTGTGTGATAGCGGGTGTCTGAGTATGAATGAGTGAGAGTGTATGTCCATGAATGGGATTGAGTGTGAGTGTGTATACAACACTGCAGCATGATTGCGTGTGAATGTGTTATTCTGTTTGTGAGTGATTCGGTGCTTTTCTGTCTGTGTGCCCCTGTGCATGTGTTTGTTTTTGTGGGACTGAGTGTGAGTTCCCGCTTGTGCGTGTGTCTCTGTTTGTGTCAGTGTGAGTGTGTGAGGGGAATGGGGAGAAATATGATGCCTCAAATGTGATGGTTTGTGACATTGTGTGTGAGTGGGAGTGCTGGTGTGTGAGACGGTGATTGCGTGTGAGTCTGTGAGCGTGTGTTGGTGTGTGTGAGTGTGTGTGATGGTGAGTTTGCATGAGGGTCCGTTTGTGTCTGCATACGTGTAAGTGTGCTTTGGATATGTGTGAATGTTGTAGGTGTATGTCTGTGTGAGAGTGTGTGTTTGTGGATATGAGATTTTGTGGGACCCTGAGTGGGTGTGTGTGTGCAGGTGAGCAAGGTGCTGTGCGAGCGAGTGTCAGAGTGTGAAAGGGTTTCGTATGTGATTGTGTGAGATCGTATGAGGAGGTGTGTTTTAGTGTTATGTGTGTGTGTTTGTGAGAGATTAGCTGTGTAAGTTGGAGTGTTACTCAGCGTGTATGTGTGACTGTGTGTTTGGGTATGTAAGACAGCGTGTGAGTGTGTTTTAGTTTGTGAGTGTACATGTTCATGTGCGAGTGTGCATGAGATGTGCGACTGTGCGTGATTCTGCATTTGTATGTGACTCTTAGTGAGTGTGTGAACATTTGTGAGTGAATCTGTGTTTTGGGTGTGTGTGCAAGGGCATGTGAGTGTCAGAGTTCAGGAGTGCATATGTCTGTGTGTATATCAGTGCGTGTGAGTGTATGTGCGAGATGTAGGTGCATGAGTGTGAGTGTTTCTGTGTGTGTCTGTGTGTGTAATGGGGTGTGACTCTATGTGTTAGGGTCTCTGTGAGTGACTGTGTGTTTGAGTGTGAGTCAGTGTGTGTGAGTTTGTGTATGATTGTGTGAGTGTGAGTTTGAATATGTGTGAGGGACTTTCCATGAGTGTGTGTCAATATGCTTGTGTGAGAGTGTACATGTGTCTGGGAGTGAGTGTGTGTGAGAGGTGGTGTGAATTTGTTTGGGTGAGAGTGTAGATGTGTGAATGGGCAGGAGTGGGTGTTGTGAGTGTGTATACAAGACTGTTGCGAGACTGAGATTTTGTGTGTGTGTTTGTGTGTCTATTTGTGTTCATGCATGTGTGTGAGAGTGCGTGTTTGTGTGAAAGTGTGTGAACGTGCGGGTCTGGGCGTGTGCCTGTGTGAGTGTGTGAGGGGTATGTGTTGAAATATGATGCCACAAAGGTTCCTGAGAGGTCTGGAAGCGAAATTGTCCTTCTCTGTTGTAATGGAAAGCCATAGAACGTGGTGGGAGGCTACAGATAGAAGAGCAATGTTGTGGAATGGATTGTAATGCGGTGTATTGTGACGCAATAGATGGTTCCTGTGTGTTATGCAGAAGAATGGATCCATCTATGGTGGAATGACACGCAGTAGAACGTGTTGGATTGCTGCGGAATGGAGTTTAATGTTGTGAAGTGGAGTGGAATGGAGTGCACTGTGACGCAGGGGAGGGAAACTGAGTGGTTTGGACACGAAGGGAGCCTTCTTTCCTGGAATGGAATGCAATAAAAGGTGAAGGATTGTTGGGTACTGGAGTAGAATATTGTGGAGTGGAGTCGAATGGGGTGCCATTGGATGCAATAGACGGTTTCTCAGTGTGTTTGAAGCGAATGGATTTATGTGCACGTGAGTGTGCAGCTATGTGTGTTTGCGTGTCTGTTTTTGATTCGGATTGAGTGTGTGCATTTGTCACCGTGTGTATTTTTTTTGAGAGAGGTTGCTGTGTGAGCGTGCAGGTGTGTGAGCGGCTGAGCGGGAGTGTCTTTATATGAGAGGGTGTGAGCATGTTTACAAGAGGGTGATTATGTCAGTGTTCAAGTATGTGTGTGAGAGTGTGACAGCATTTGAAATTATGTGTGCGTGTGAGCTTGTTAATATGTGTGTCTCTGTGTGTAGTTTTGTATGTGTATGTGACATTATGTCTGTGAGTGCGTGAGTCTGTGAGTGTGTTGGTGTGAGTGATTGTGTGTGTGATATTGTGCGCACGTCTGTGTCTGTGCGTTTGTCAGCATTCGTGTGTGTGTCTGTGTGTGACAGTTTGTGCGTCTGTGTTTATGGAGGTGTGTGTCTGTGTGAGTGGGTGTGATACTGAATATGAGATAGTGTGAGTTTCTTTGAGTGTGAGTGTGTAAGTGTGCAAGGTGCTGTGTCTCAGTGTGTGAGTGTGAAATAAGGAATTATGTGATTGTGTTTTATTTATTGTGAGGAGAGTTTTACTCTTCAGGTGAGTGTGTAAATGTGAGAGAATATTTGTGTGAGTGAGAGTGTTAGTCTGCGTGTATGAGGGACAGTGTGTGTTTGTGTTTGAACGGGAGTCCATGTGAGACTTAGATTTTATGTGTGCAGTTGTGGGAGTGTGTGCGAGAGGTGAGTGGGACTGAGTGGGTGCGACTGTGTATCTCTGGTAGAGTATGTGTATGTGTGACTGAATGTACCTGTTGGAGAGAGTGTGTGTGCACGTGTGTGTTAGTGTATAAGAGTTGATATGCCTGTGTGTTTCAGTGAGGGTGAGTGTAAGTGTGTGTTAGTGTGTGCGTGAGTGTGAGTGTGTATGTGTGTTTGACTGAATGTTTTCGAAATTATTGGAGAGACTTTGAGTGTGTGTGAGTGTGTGACTTTGTGTGTGAATGCGTGTGTGAGGGTGCACACGTGTGAGGGAACTGGTGTGAGTGTGAAAGTGTGCATGTGTGAGTTTGCATATGTGTGTGTGATAGCGGGTGTCTGAGTATGAATGAGTGAGAGTGTATGTCCATGAATGGGATTGAGTGTGAGTGTGTATACAACACTGCAGCATGATTGCGTGTGAATGTGTTATTCTGTTTGTGAGTGATTCGGTGCTTTTCTGTCTGTGTGCCCCTGTGCATGTGTTTGTGTGCGACTGAGTGTGAGTTCCCGCTTGTGCGTGTGTCTCTGTGTTTGTGTCAGTGTGAGTGTGTGAGGGGAATGGGGAGAAATATGATGCCTCAAATGTGATGGTTTGTGACATTGTGTGTGAGTGGGAGTGTTGGTGTGTGAGAGGGTGTTTGCGTGTGAGTCTGTGAGCGTGTGTTGGTGTGTGTGAGTGTGTGTGATGGTGAGTTTGCATGAGGGTCCGTTTGTGTCTGCATACGTGTAAGTGTGCTTTGGATATGTGTGAATGTTGTAGGTGTATGTCTGTGTGAGAGTGTGTGTTTGTGGATATGAGATTTTGTGGGACCCTGAGTGGGTGTGTGTGTGCAGGTGAGCAAGGTGCTGTGCGAGCGAGTGTCAGAGTGTGAAAGGGTTTCGTATGTGATTGTGTGAGATCGTATGAGGAGGTGTGTTTTAGTGTTATGTGTGTGTGTTTGTGAGAGATTAGCTGTGTAAGTTGGAGTGTTACTCAGCGTGTATGTGTGACTGTGTGTTTGGGTATGTAAGACAGCGTGTGAGTGTGTTTTAGTTTGTGAGTGTACATGTTAATGTGCGAGTGTGCATGAGATGTGCGACTGTGCGTGATTCTGCATTTGTATGTGACTCTTAGTGAGTGTGTGAACATTTGTGAGTGAATCTGTGTTTTGGGTGTGTGTGCAAGGGCATGTGAGTGTCAGAGTTCAGGAGTGCATATGTCTGTGTGTATATCAGTGCGTGTGAGTGTATGTGCGAGATGTAGGTGCATGAGTGTGAGTGTTTCTGTGTGTGTCTGTGTGTGTAATGGGGTGTGACTCTATGTGTTAGGGTCTCTGTGAGTGACTGTGTGTTTGAGTGTGAGTCAGTGTGTGTGAGTTTGTGTATGATTGTGTGAGTGTGAGTTGGAACATGTGTGAGGGACTTTTCATGAGTGTGTGTCAATATGCTTGTGTGAGAGTGTACATGTGTCTGGGAGTGAGTGTGTGTGAGAGGTGGTGTGAATTTGTTTGGGTGAGGGTGTAGATGAGTGAATGGGCAGGAGTGGGTGTTGTGAGTGTGTATACAAGACTGTAGCGAGACTGAGATTTTGTGTGTGTGTTTGTGTGTCTATTTGTGTTCATGCATGTGTGTGAGAGTGCGTGTTTGTGTGAAAGTGTGTGAACGTGCAGGTCTGGGCGTGTGCCTGTGTGAGTGTGTGAGGGGTATGTGTTGAAATATGATGCCACAAAGGTTCCTGAGAGGTCTGGAAGCGAAATTGTCCTTCTCTGTTGTAATGGAAAGCCATAGAACGTGGTGGGAGGCTACAGATAGAAGAGCAATGTTGTGGAATGGATTGTAATGCGGTGTATTGTGACGCAATAGATGGTTCCTGTGTGTTATGCAGAAGAATGGATCCATCTATGGTGGAATGACACGCAGTAGAACGTGTTGGATTGCTGCGGAATGGAGTGGAATGTTGTGAAGTGGAGTGGAATGGAGTGCACTGTGACGCAGGGGAGGGAAACTGAGTGGTTTGGACACGAAGGGAGCCTTCTTTCCTGGAATGGAATGCAATAAAAGGTGAAGGATTGTTGGGTACTGGAGTAGAATATTGTGGAGTGGAGTCGAATGGGGTGCCATTGGATGCAATAGACGGTTTCTCAGTGTGTTTGAAGCGAATGGATTTATGTGCACGTGAGTGTGCAGCTATGTGTGTTTGCGTGTCTATTTTTGATTCGGATTGAGTGTGTGCATTTGTCACCGTGTGTATTTTTTTTGAGAGGGGTTGCTGTGTGAGCGTGCAGGTATGTGAGCGGCTGAGCGGGAGTGTCTTTATATGAGAGGGTGTGAGCATGTTTACAAGAGGGTGATTATGTCAGTGTTCAAGTATGTGTGTGAGAGTGTGACAGCATTTGAAATTATGTGTGCGTGTGAGCTTGTTAATATGTGTGTCTCTGTGTGTAGTTTTGTATGTGTATGTGACATTATGTCTGTGAGTGCGTGAGTCTGTGAGTGTGTTGGTGTGAGTGATTGTGTGTGTGATATTGTGCGCACGTCTGTGTCTGTGCGTTTGTCAGCATTCGTGTGTGTGTCTGTGTGTGACAGTTTGTGCGTCTGTGTTTATGGAGGTGTGTGTCTGTGTGAGTGGGTGTGATACTGAATATGAGATAGTGTGAGTTTCTTTGAGTGTGAGTTGTAAGTGTGCAAGGTGCAGTGTCTCAGTGTGTGAGTGTGAAATAAGTCTTATGGGATTGTGTTTTATTTATTGTGAGGAGAGTTTTACTCTTCAGGTGAGTGTGTAAATGTGAGAGACTATTTGTGTGAGTGAGTGTTAGTCTGCGTGTATGAGGGACAGTGTGTGTTTATGTTTGAATGGGAGTCCATGTGAGACTTAGATTTTATGTGTGCAGTTGTGGGAGTGTGTGCGAGAGGTGAGTGGGACTGAGTGGGTGCGACTGTGTATCTCTGGTAGAGTATGTGTATGTGTGACTGAATGTACCTGTTGGAGAGAGTGTGTGTGCACGTGTGTGTTAGTGTATAAGAGTTGATATGCCTGTGTGTTTCAGTGAGGGTGAGTGTAAGTGTGTGTTAGTGTGTGCGTGAGTGTGAGTGTGTATGTGTGTTTGACTGAATGTTTTCGAAATTATTGGAGAGACTTTGAGTGTGTGTGAGTGTGTGACTTTGTGTGTGAATGCGTGTGTGAGGGTGCACACGTGTGAGGGAACTGGTGTGAGTGTGAAAGTGTGCATGTGTGAGTTTGCATATGTGTGTGTGATAGCGGGTGTCTGAGTATGAATGAGTGAGAGTGTATGTCCATGAATGGGATTGAGTGTGAGTGTGTATACAACACTGCAGCATGATTGCGTGTGAATGTGTTATTCTGTTTGTGAGTGATTCGGTGCTTTTCTGTCTGTGTGCCCCTGTGCATGTGTTTGTGTGCGACTGAGTGTGAGTTCCCGCTTGTGCGTGTGTCTCTGTGTTTGTGTCAGTGTGAGTGTGTGAGGGGAATGGGGAGAAATATGATGCCTCAAATGTGATGGTTTGTGACATTGTGTGTGAGTGGGAGTGTTGGTGTGTGAGAGGGTGTTTGCGTGTGAGTCTGTGAGCGTGTGTTGGTGTGTGTGAGTGTGTGTGATGGTGAGTTTGCATGAGGGTCCGTTTGTGTCTGCATACGTGTAAGTGTGCTTTGGATATGTGTGAATGTTGTAGGTGTATGTCTGTGTGAGAGTGTGTGTTTGTGGATATGAGATTTTGTGGGACCCTGAGTGGGTGTGTGTGTGCAGGTGAGCAAGGTGCTGTGCGAGCGAGTGTCAGAGTGTGAAAGGGTTTCGTATGTGATTGTGTGAGATCGTATGAGGAGGTGTGTTTTAGTGTTATGTGTGTGTGTTTGTGAGAGATTAGCTGTGTAAGTTGGAGTGTTACTCAGCGTGTATGTGTGACTGTGTGTTTGGGTATGTAAGACAGCGTGTGAGTGTGTTTTAGTTTGTGAGTGTACATGTTAATGTGCGAGTGTGCATGAGATGTGCGACTGTGCGTGATTCTGCATTTGTATGTGACTCTTAGTGAGTGTGTGAACATTTGTGAGTGAATCTGTGTTTTGGGTGTGTGTGCAAGGGCATGTGAGTGTCAGAGTTCAGGAGTGCATATGTCTGTGTGTATATCAGTGCGTGTGAGTGTATGTGCGAGATGTAGGTGCATGAGTGTGAGTGTTTCTGTGTGTGTCTGTGTGTGTAATGGGGTGTGACTCTATGTGTTAGGGTCTCTGTGAGTGACTGTGTGTTTGAGTGTGAGTCAGTGTGTGTGAGTTTGTGTATGATTGTGTGAGTGTGAGTTGGAACATGTGTGAGGGACTTTTCATGAGTGTGTGTCAATATGCTTGTGTGAGAGTGTACATGTGTCTGGGAGTGAGTGTGTGTGAGAGGTGGTGTGAATTTGTTTGGGTGAGGGTGTAGATGAGTGAATGGGCAGGAGTGGGTGTTGTGAGTGTGTATACAAGACTGTAGCGAGACTGAGATTTTGTGTGTGTGTTTGTGTGTCTATTTGTGTTCATGCATGTGTGTGAGAGTGCGTGTTTGTGTGAAAGTGTGTGAACGTGCAGGTCTGGGCGTGTGCCTGTGTGAGTGTGTGAGGGGTATGTGTTGAAATATGATGCCACAAAGGTTCCTGAGAGGTCTGGAAGCGAAATTGTCCTTCTCTGTTGTAATGGAAAGCCATAGAACGTGGTGGGAGGCTACAGATAGAAGAGCAATGTTGTGGAATGGATTGTAATGCGGTGTATTGTGACGCAATAGATGGTTCCTGTGTGTTATGCAGAAGAATGGATCCATCTATGGTGGAATGACACGCAGTAGAACGTGTTGGATTGCTGCGGAATGGAGTGGAATGTTGTGAAGTGGAGTGGAATGGAGTGCACTGTGACGCAGGGGAGGGAAACTGAGTGGTTTGGACACGAAGGGAGCCTTCTTTCCTGGAATGGAATGCAATAAAAGGTGAAGGATTGTTGGGTACTGGAGTAGAATATTGTGGAGTGGAGTCGAATGGGGTGCCATTGGATGCAATAGACGGTTTCTCAGTGTGTTTGAAGCGAATGGATTTATGTGCACGTGAGTGTGCAGCTATGTGTGTTTGCGTGTCTATTTTTGATTCGGATTGAGTGTGTGCATTTGTCACCGTGTGTATTTTTTTTGAGAGGGGTTGCTGTGTGAGCGTGCAGGTATGTGAGCGGCTGAGCGGGAGTGTCTTTATATGAGAGGGTGTGAGCATGTTTACAAGAGGGTGATTATGTCAGTGTTCAAGTATGTGTGTGAGAGTGTGACAGCATTTGAAATTATGTGTGCGTGTGAGCTTGTTAATATGTGTGTCTCTGTGTGTAGTTTTGTATGTGTATGTGACATTATGTCTGTGAGTGCGTGAGTCTGTGAGTGTGTTGGTGTGAGTGATTGTGTGTGTGATATTGTGCGCACGTCTGTGTCTGTGCGTTTGTCAGCATTCGTGTGTGTGTCTGTGTGTGACAGTTTGTGCGTCTGTGTTTATGGAGGTGTGTGTCTGTGTGAGTGGGTGTGATACTGAATATGAGATAGTGTGAGTTTCTTTGAGTGTGAGTTGTAAGTGTGCAAGGTGCAGTGTCTCAGTGTGTGAGTGTGAAATAAGTCTTATGGGATTGTGTTTTATTTATTGTGAGGAGAGTTTTACTCTTCAGGTGAGTGTGTAAATGTGAGAGACTATTTGTGTGAGTGAGTGTTAGTCTGCGTGTATGAGGGACAGTGTGTGTTTATGTTTGAATGGGAGTCCATGTGAGACTTAGATTTTATGTGTGCAGTTGTGGGAGTGTGTGCGAGAGGTGAGTGGGACTGAGTGGGTGCGACTGTGTATCTCTGGTAGAGTATGTGTATGTGTGACTGAATGTACCTGTTGGAGAGAGTGTGTGTGCACGTGTGTGTTAGTGTATAAGAGTTGATATGCCTGTGTGTTTCAGTGAGGGTGAGTGTAAGTGTGTGTTAGTGTGTGCGTGAGTGTGAGTGTGTATGTGTGTTTGACTGAATGTTTTCGAAATTATTGGAGAGACTTTGAGAGTGTGTGAGTGTGTGACTTTGTGTGTGAATGCGTGTGTGAGGGTGCACACGTGTGAGGGAACTGGTGTGAGTGTGAAAGTGTGCATGTGTGAGTTTGCATATGTGTGTGTGATAGCGGGTGTCTGAGTATGAATGAGTGAGAGTGTATGTCCATGAATGGGATTGAGTGTGAGTGTGTATACAACACTGCAGCATGATTGCGTGTGAATGTGTTATTCTGTTTGTGAGTGATTCGGTGCTTTTCTGTCTGTGTGCCCCTGTGCATGTGTTTGTTTGTGTGCGACTGAGTGTGAGTTCCCGCTTGTGCGTGTGTCTCTGTGTTTGTGTCAGTGTTTGTGTGTGAGGGGAATGGGGAGAAATATGATGCCTCAAATGTGATGGTTTGTGACATTGTGTGTGAGTGGGAGTGTTGGTGTGTGAGAGGGTGTTTGCGTGTGAGTCTGTGAGCGTGTGTTGGTGTGTGTGAGTGTGTGTGATGGTGAGTTTGCATGAGGGTCCGTTTGTGTCTGCATACGTGTAAGTGTGCTTTGGATATGTGTGAATGTTGTAGGTGTATGTCTGTGTGAGAGTGTGTGTTTGTGGATATGAGATTTTGTGGGACCCTGAGTGGGTGTGTGTGTGCAGGTGAGCAAGGTGCTGTGCGAGCGAGTGTCAGAGTGTGAAAGGGTTTCGTATGTGATTGTGTGAGATCGTATGAGGAGGTGTGTTTTAGTGTTATGTGTGTGTGTTTGTGAGAGATTAGCTGTGTAAGTTGGAGTGTTACTCAGCGTGTATGTGTGACTGTGTGTTTGGGTATGTAAGACAGCGTGTGAGTGTGTTTTAGTTTGTGAGTGTACATGTTAATGTGCGAGTGTGCATGAGATGTGCGACTGTGCGTGATTCTGCATTTGTATGTGACTCTTAGTGAGTGTGTGAACATTTGTGAGTGAATCTGTGTTTTGGGTGTGTGTGCAAGGGCATGTGAGTGTCAGAGTTCAGGAGTGCATATGTCTGTGTGTATATCAGTGCGTGTGAGTGTATGTGCGAGATGTAGGTGCATGAGTGTGAGTGTTTCTGTGTGTGTCTGTGTGTGTAATGGGGTGTGACTCTATGTGTTAGGGTCTCTGTGAGTGACTGTGTGTTTGAGTGTGAGTCAGTGTGTGTGAGTTTGTGTATGATTGTGTAAGTGTGAGTTGGAACATGTGTGAGGGACTTTTCATGAGTGTGTGTCAATATGCTTGTGTGAGAGTGTACATGTGTCTGGGAGTGAGTGTGTGTGAGAGGTGGTGTGAATTTGTTTGGGTGAGAGTGTAGATGTGTGAATGGGCAGGAGTGGGTGTTGTGAGTGTGTATACAAGACTGTTGCGAGACTGAGATTTTGTGTGTGTGTTTGTGTGTCTATTTGTGTTCATGCATGTGTGTGAGAGTGCGTGTTTGTGTGAAAGTGTGTGAACGTGCAGGTCTGGGCGTGTGCCTGTGTGAGTGTGTGAGGGGTATGTGTTGAAATATGATGCCACAAAGGTTCCTGAGAGGTCTGGAAGCGAAATTGTCCTTCTCTGTTGTAATGGAAAGCCATAGAACGTGGTGGGAGGCTACAGATAGAAGAGCAATGTTGTGGAATGGATTGTAATGCGGTGTATTGTGACGCAATAGATGGTTCCTGTGTGTTATGCAGAAGAATGGATCCATCTATGGTGGAATGACACGCAGTAGAACGTGTTGGATTGCTGCGGAATGGAGTGGAATGTTGTGAAGTGGAGTGGAATGGAGTGCACTGTGACGCAGGGTAGGGAAACTGAGTGGTTTGGACACGAAGGGAGCCTTCTTTCCTGGAATGGAATGCAATAAAAGGTGAAGGATTGTTGGGTACTGGAGTAGAATATTGTGGAGTGGAGTCGAATGGGGTGCCATTGGATGCAATAGACGGTTTCTCAGTGTGTTTGAAGCGAATGGATTTATGTGCACGTGAGTGTGCAGCTATGTGTGTTTGCGTGTCTATTTTTGATTCGGATTGAGTGTGTGCATTTGTCACCGTGTGTATTTTTTTTGAGAGAGGTTGCTGTGTGAGCGTGCAGGTGTGTGAGCGGCTGAGCGGGAGTGTCTTTATATGAGAGGGTGTGAGCATGTTTACAAGAGGGTGATTATGTCAGTGTTCAAGTATGTGTGTGAGAGTGTGACAGCATTTGAAATTATGTGTGCGTGTGAGCTTGTTAATATGTGTGTCTCTGTGTGTAGTTTTGTATGTGTATGTGACATTATGTCTGTGAGTGCGTGAGTCTGTGAGTGTGTTGGTGTGAGTGATTGTGTGTGTGATATTGTGCGCACGTCTGTGTCTGTGCGTTTGTCAGCATTCGTGTGTGTGTCTGTGTGTGACAGTTTGTGTGTCTGTGTTTATGGAGGTGTGTGTCTGTGTGAGTGGGTGTGATACTGAATATGAGATAGTGTGAGTTTTTTTGAGTGTGAGTGTGTAAGTGTGCAAGGTGCAGTGTCTCAGTGTGTGAGTGTGAAATAAGGAATTATGTGATTGTGTTTTATTTATTGTGAGGAGAGTTTTACTCTTCAGGTGAGTGTGTAAATGTGAGAGACTATTTGTGTGAGTGAGAGTGTTAGTCTGCGTGTATGAGGGACAGTGTGTGTTTGTGTTTGAATGGGAGTCCATGTGAGACTTAGATTTTATGTGTGCAGTTGTGGGAGTGTGTGCGAGAGGTGAGTGGGACTGAGTGGGTGCGACTGTGTATCTCTGGTAGAGTATGTGTATGTGTGACTGAATGTACCTGTTGGAGAGAGTGTGTGTGCACGTGTGTGTTAGTGTATAAGAGTTGATATGCCTGTGTGTTTCAGTGAGGGTGAGTGTAAGTGTGTGTTAGTGTGTGCGTGAGTGTGAGTGTGTATGTGTGTTTGACTGAATGTTTTCGAAATTATTGGAGAGACTTTGAGAGTGTGTGAGTGTGTGACTTTGTGTGTGAATGCGTGTGTGAGGGTGCACACGTGTGAGGGAACTGGTGTGAGTGTGAAAGTGTGCATGTGTGAGTTTGCATATGTGTGTGTGATAGCGGGTGTCTGAGTATGAATGAGTGAGAGTGTATGTCCATGAATGGGATTGAGTGTGAGTGTGTATACAACACTGCAGCATGATTGCGTGTGAATGTGTTATTCTGTTTGTGAGTGATTCGGTGCTTTTCTGTCTGTGTGCCCCTGTGCATGTGTTTGTTTGTGTGCGACTGAGTGTGAGTTCCCGCTTGTGCGTGTGTCTCTGTGTTTGTGTCAGTGTTTGTGTGTGAGGGGAATGGGGAGAAATATGATGCCTCAAATGTGATGGTTTGTGACATTGTGTGTGAGTGGGAGTGTTGGTGTGTGAGAGGGTGTTTGCGTGTGAGTCTGTGAGCGTGTGTTGGTGTGTGTGAGTGTGTGTGATGGTGAGTTTGCATGAGGGTCCGTTTGTGTCTGCATACGTGTAAGTGTGCTTTGGATATGTGTGAATGTTGTAGGTGTATGTCTGTGTGAGAGTGTGTGTTTGTGGATATGAGATTTTGTGGGACCCTGAGTGGGTGTGTGTGTGCAGGTGAGCAAGGTGCTGTGCGAGCGAGTGTCAGAGTGTGAAAGGGTTTCGTATGTGATTGTGTGAGATCGTATGAGGAGGTGTGTTTTAGTGTTATGTGTGTGTGTTTGTGAGAGATTAGCTGTGTAAGTTGGAGTGTTACTCAGCGTGTATGTGTGACTGTGTGTTTGGGTATGTAAGACAGCGTGTGAGTGTGTTTTAGTTTGTGAGTGTACATGTTAATGTGCGAGTGTGCATGAGATGTGCGACTGTGCGTGATTCTGCATTTGTATGTGACTCTTAGTGAGTGTGTGAACATTTGTGAGTGAATCTGTGTTTTGGGTGTGTGTGCAAGGGCATGTGAGTGTCAGAGTTCAGGAGTGCATATGTCTGTGTGTATATCAGTGCGTGTGAGTGTATGTGCGAGATGTAGGTGCATGAGTGTGAGTGTTTCTGTGTGTGTCTGTGTGTGTAATGGGGTGTGACTCTATGTGTTAGGGTCTCTGTGAGTGACTGTGTGTTTGAGTGTGAGTCAGTGTGTGTGAGTTTGTGTATGATTGTGTAAGTGTGAGTTGGAACATGTGTGAGGGACTTTTCATGAGTGTGTGTCAATATGCTTGTGTGAGAGTGTACATGTGTCTGGGAGTGAGTGTGTGTGAGAGGTGGTGTGAATTTGTTTGGGTGAGAGTGTAGATGTGTGAATGGGCAGGAGTGGGTGTTGTGAGTGTGTATACAAGACTGTTGCGAGACTGAGATTTTGTGTGTGTGTTTGTGTGTCTATTTGTGTTCATGCATGTGTGTGAGAGTGCGTGTTTGTGTGAAAGTGTGTGAACGTGCAGGTCTGGGCGTGTGCCTGTGTGAGTGTGTGAGGGGTATGTGTTGAAATATGATGCCACAAAGGTTCCTGAGAGGTCTGGAAGCGAAATTGTCCTTCTCTGTTGTAATGGAAAGCCATAGAACGTGGTGGGAGGCTACAGATAGAAGAGCAATGTTGTGGAATGGATTGTAATGCGGTGTATTTTGACGCAATAGATGGTTCCTGTGTGTTATGCAGAAGAATGGATCCATCTATGGTGGAATGACACGCAGTAGAACGTGTTGGATTGCTGCGGAATGGAGTGGAATGTTGTGAAGTGGAGTGGAATGGAGTGCACTGTGACGCAGGGTAGGGAAACTGAGTGGTTTGGACACGAAGGGAGCCTTCTTTCCTGGAATGGAATGCAATAAAAGGTGAAGGATTGTTGGGTACTGGAGTAGAATATTGTGGAGTGGAGTCGAATGGGGTGCCATTGGATGCAATAGACGGTTTCTCAGTGTGTTTGAAGCGAATGGATTTATGTGCACGTGAGTGTGCAGCTATGTGTGTTTGCGTGTCTATTTTTGATTCGGATTGAGTGTGTGCATTTGTCACCGTGTGTATTTTTTTTGAGAGAGGTTGCTGTGTGAGCGTGCAGGTGTGTGAGCGGCTGAGCGGGAGTGTCTTTATATGAGAGGGTGTGAGCATGTTTACAAGAGGGTGATTATGTCAGTGTTCAAGTATGTGTGTGAGAGTGTGACAGCATTTGAAATTATGTGTGCGTGTGAGCTTGTTAATATGTGTGTCTCTGTGTGTAGTTTTGTATGTGTATGTGACATTATGTCTGTGAGTGCGTGAGTCTGTGAGTGTGTTGGTGTGAGTGATTGTGTGTGTGATATTGTGCGCACGTCTGTGTCTGTGCGTTTGTCAGCATTCGTGTGTGTGTCTGTGTGTGACAGTTTGTGTGTCTGTGTTTATGGAGGTGTGTGTCTGTGTGAGTGGGTGTGATACTGAATATGAGATAGTGTGAGTTTCTTTGAGTGTGAGTGTGTAAGTGTGCAAGGTGCAGTGTCTCAGTGTGTGAGTGTGAAATAAGGAATTATGTGATTGTGTTTTATTTATTGTGAGGAGAGTTTTACTCTTCAGGTGAGTGTGTAAATGTGAGAGACTATTTGTGTGAGTGAGAGTGTTAGTCTGCGTGTATGAGGGACAGTGTGTGTTTGTGTTTGAATGGGAGTCCATGTGAGTCTTAGATTTTATGTGTGCAGTTGTGGGAGTGTGTGCGAGAGGTGAGTGGGACTGAGTGGGTGCGACTTTGTATCTCTGGTAGAGTATGTGTATGTGTGACTGAATGTACCTGTTGGAGAGAGTGTGTGTGCACGTGTGTGTTAGTGTATAAGAGTTGATATGCCTGTGTGTTTCAGTGAGGGTGAGTGTAAGTGTGTGTTAGTGTGTGCGTGAGTGTGAGTGTGTATGTGTGTTTGACTGAATGTTTTCGAAATTATTGGAGAGACTTTGAGTGTGTGTGAGTGTGTGACTTTGTGTGTGAATGCGTGTGTGAGGGTGCACACGTGTGAGGGAACTGGTGTGAGTGTGAAAGTGTGCATGTGTGAGTTTGCATATGTGTGTGTGATAGCGGGTGTCTGAGTATGAATGAGTGAGAGTGTATGTCCATGAATGGGATTGAGTGTGAGTGTGTATACAACACTGCAGCATGATTGCGTGTGAATGTGTTATTCTGTTTGTGAGTGATTCGGTGCTTTTCTGTCTGTGTGCCCCTGTGCATGTGTTTGTTTGTGTGCGACTGAGTGTGAGTTCCCGCTTGTGCGTGTGTCTCTGTGTTTGTGTCAGTGTGAGTGTGTGAGGGGAATGGGGAGAAATATGATGCCTCAAATGTGATGGTTTGTGACATTGTGTGTGAGTGGGAGTGTTGGTGTGTGAGAGGGTGTTTGCGTGTGAGTCTGTGAGCGTGTGTTGGTGTGTGTGAGTGTGTGTGATGGTGAGTTTGCATGAGGGTCCGTTTGTGTCTGCATACGTGTAAGTGTGCTTTGGATATGTGTGAATGTTGTAGGTGTATGTCTGTGTGAGAGTGTGTGTTTGTGGATATGAGATTTTGTGGGACCCTGAGTGGGTGTGTGTGTGCAGGTGAGCAAGGTGCTGTGCGAGCGAGTGTCAGAGTGTGAAAGGGTTTCGTATGTGATTGTGTGAGATCGTATGAGGAGGTGTGTTTTAGTGTTATGTGTGTGTGTTTGTGAGAGATTAGCTGTGTAAGTTGGAGTGTTACTCAGCGTGTATGTGTGACTGTGTGTTTGGGTATGTAAGACAGCGTGTGAGTGTGTTTTAGTTTGTGAGTGTACATGTTAATGTGCGAGTGTGCATGAGATGTGCGACTGTGCGTGATTCTGCATTTGTATGTGACTCTTAGTGAGTGTGTGAACATTTGTGAGTGAATCTGAGTTTTGGGTGTGTGTGCAAGGGCATGTGAGTGTCAGAGTTCAGGAGTGCATATGTCTGTGTGTATATCAGTGCGTGTGAGTGTATGTGCGAGATGTAGGTGCATGAGTGTGAGTGTTTCTGTGTGTGTCTGTGTGTGTAATGGGGTGTGACTCTATGTGTTAGGGTCTCTGTGAGTGACTGTGTGTTTGAGTGTGAGTCAGTGTGTGTGAGTTTGTGTATGATTGTGTGAGTGTGAGTTGGAACATGTGTGAGGGACTTTTCATGAGTGTGTGTCAATATGCTTGTGTGAGAGTGTACATGTGTCTGGGAGTGAGTGTGTGTGAGAGGTGGTGTGAATTTATTTGGGTGAGGGTGTAGATGTGTGAATGGGCAGGAGTGGGTGTTGTGAGTGTGTATACAAGACTGTAGCGAGACTGAGATTTTGTGTGTGTGTTTGTGTGTCTATTTGTGTTCATGCATGTGTGTGAGAGTGCGTGTTTGTGTGAAAGTGTGTGAACGTGCAGGTCTGGGCGTGTGCCTGTGTGAGTGTGTGAGGGGTATGTGTTGAAATATGATGCCACAAAGGTTCCTGAGAGGTCTGGAAGCGAAATTGTCCTTCTCTGTTGTAATGGAAAGCCATAGAACGTGGTGGGAGGCTACAGATAGAAGAGCAATGTTGTGGAATGGATTGTAATGCGGTGTATTGTGACGCAATAGATGGTTCCTGTGTGTTATGCAGAAGAATGGATCCATCTATGGTGGAATGACACGCAGTAGAACGTGTTGGATTGCTGCGGAATGGAGTGGAATGTTGTGAAGTGGAGTGGAATGGAGTGCACTGTGACGCAGGGGAGGGAAACTGAGTGGTTTGGACACGAAGGGAGCCTTCTTTCCTGGAATGGAATGCAATAAAAGGTGAAGGATTGTTGGGTACTGGAGTAGAATATTGTGGAGTGGAGTCGAATGGGGTGCCATTGGATGCAATAGACGGTTTCTCAGTGTGTTTGAAGCGAATGGATTTATGTGCACGTGAGTG
This sequence comes from Manis pentadactyla, assembly GCF_030020395.1. NCBI lineage: Eukaryota > Metazoa > Chordata > Mammalia > Pholidota > Manidae > Manis > Manis pentadactyla. The sequence continues at coordinate 3,046,412 of NW_026644599.1, read as the reverse complement.
TGCAGCTATGTGTGTTTGCGTGTCTATTTTTGATTCGGATTGAGTGTGTGCATTTGTCACCGTGTGTATTTTTTTTGAGAGAGGTTGCTGTGTGAGCGTGCAGGTGTGTGAGCGGCTGAGCGGGAGTGTCTTTATATGAGAGGGTGTGAGCATGTTTACAAGAGGGTGATTATGTCAGTGTTCAAGTATGTGTGTGAGAGTGTGACAGCATTTGAAATTATGTGTGCGTGTGAGCTTGTTAATATGTGTGTCTCTGTGTGTAGTTTTGTATGTGTATGTGACATTATGTCTGTGAGTGCGTGAGTCTGTGAGTGTGTTGGTGTGAGTGATTGTGTGTGTGATATTGTGCGCACGTCTGTGTCTGTGCGTTTGTCAGCATTCGTGTGTGTGTCTGTGTGTGACAGTTTGTGTGTCTGTGTTTATGGAGGTGTGTGTCTGTGTGAGTGGGTGTGATACTGAATATGAGATAGTGTGAGTTTCTTTGAGTGTGAGTGTGTAAGTGTGCAAGGTGCAGTGTCTCAGTGTGTGAGTGTGAAATAAGGAATTATGTGATTGTGTTTTATTTATTGTGAGGAGAGTTTTACTCTTCAGGTGAGTGTGTAAATGTGAGAGACTATTTGTGTGAGTGAGAGTGTTAGTCTGCGTGTATGAGGGACAGTGTGTGTTTGTGTTTGAATGGGAGTCCATGTGAGTCTTAGATTTTATGTGTGCAGTTGTGGGAGTGTGTGCGAGAGGTGAGTGGGACTGAGTGGGTGCGACTGTGTATCTCTGGTAGAGTATGTGTATGTGTGACTGAATGTACCTGTTGGAGAGAGTGTGTGTGCACGTGTGTGTTAGTGTATAAGAGTTGATATGCCTGTGTGTTTCAGTGAGGGTGAGTGTAAGTGTGTGTTAGTGTGTGCGTGAGTGTGAGTGTGTATGTGTGTTTGACTGAATGTTTTCGAAATTATTGGAGAGACTTTGAGAGTGTGTGAGTGTGTGACTTTGTGTGTGAATGCGTGTGTGAGGGTGCACACGTGTGAGGGAACTGGTGTGAGTGTGAAAGTGTGCATGTGTGAGTTTGCATATGTGTGTGTGATAGCGGGTGTCTGAGTATGAATGAGTGAGAGTGTATGTCCATGAATGGGATTGAGTGTGAGTGTGTATACAACACTGCAGCATGATTGCGTGTGAATGTGTTATTCTGTTTGTGAGTGATTCGGTGCTTTTCTGTCTGTGTGCCCCTGTGCATGTGTTTGTTTGTGTGCGACTGAGTGTGAGTTCCCGCTTGTGCGTGTGTCTCTGTGTTTGTGTCAGTGTTTGTGTGTGAGGGGAATGGGGAGAAATATGATGCCTCAAATGTGATGGTTTGTGACATTGTGTGTGAGTGGGAGTGTTGGTGTGTGAGAGGGTGTTTGCGTGTGAGTCTGTGAGCGTGTGTTGGTGTGTGTGAGTGTGTGTGATGGTGAGTTTGCATGAGGGTCCGTTTGTGTCTGCATACGTGTAAGTGTGCTTTGGATATGTGTGAATGTTGTAGGTGTATGTCTGTGTGAGAGTGTGTGTTTGTGGATATGAGATTTTGTGGGACCCTGAGTGGGTGTGTGTGTGCAGGTGAGCAAGGTGCTGTGCGAGCGAGTGTCAGAGTGTGAAAGGGTTTCGTATGTGATTGTGTGAGATCGTATGAGGAGGTGTGTTTTAGTGTTATGTGTGTGTGTTTGTGAGAGATTAGCTGTGTAAGTTGGAGTGTTACTCAGCGTGTATGTGTGACTGTGTGTTTGGGTATGTAAGACAGCGTGTGAGTGTGTTTTAGTTTGTGAGTGTACATGTTAATGTGCGAGTGTGCATGAGATGTGCGACTGTGCGTGATTCTGCATTTGTATGTGACTCTTAGTGAGTGTGTGAACATTTGTGAGTGAATCTGTGTTTTGGGTGTGTGTGCAAGGGCATGTGAGTGTCAGAGTTCAGGAGTGCATATGTCTGTGTGTATATCAGTGCGTGTGAGTGTATGTGCGAGATGTAGGTGCATGAGTGTGAGTGTTTCTGTGTGTGTCTGTGTGTGTAATGGGGTGTGACTCTATGTGTTAGGGTCTCTGTGAGTGACTGTGTGTTTGAGTGTGAGTCAGTGTGTGTGAGTTTGTGTATGATTGTGTAAGTGTGAGTTGGAACATGTGTGAGGGACTTTTCATGAGTGTGTGTCAATATGCTTGTGTGAGAGTGTACATGTGTCTGGGAGTGAGTGTGTGTGAGAGGTGGTGTGAATTTGTTTGGGTGAGAGTGTAGATGTGTGAATGGGCAGGAGTGGGTGTTGTGAGTGTGTATACAAGACTGTTGCGAGACTGAGATTTTGTGTGTGTGTTTGTGTGTCTATTTGTGTTCATGCATGTGTGTGAGAGTGCGTGTTTGTGTGAAAGTGTGTGAACGTGCAGGTCTGGGCGTGTGCCTGTGTGAGTGTGTGAGGGGTATGTGTTGAAATATGATGCCACAAAGGTTCCTGAGAGGTCTGGAAGCGAAATTGTCCTTCTCTGTTGTAATGGAAAGCCATAGAACGTGGTGGGAGGCTACAGATAGAAGAGCAATGTTGTGGAATGGATTGTAATGCGGTGTATTGTGACGCAATAGATGGTTCCTGTGTGTTATGCAGAAGAATGGATCCATCTATGGTGGAATGACACGCAGTAGAACGTGTTGGATTGCTGCGGAATGGAGTGGAATGTTGTGAAGTGGAGTGGAATGGAGTGCACTGTGACGCAGGGTAGGGAAACTGAGTGGTTTGGACACGAAGGGAGCCTTCTTTCCTGGAATGGAATGCAATAAAAGGTGAAGGATTGTTGGGTACTGGAGTAGAATATTGTGGAGTGGAGTCGAATGGGGTGCCATTGGATGCAATAGACGGTTTCTCAGTGTGTTTGAAGCGAATGGATTTATGTGCACGTGAGTGTGCAGCTATGTGTGTTTGCGTGTCTATTTTTGATTCGGATTGAGTGTGTGCATTTGTCACCGTGTGTATTTTTTTTGAGAGAGGTTGCTGTGTGAGCGTGCAGGTGTGTGAGCGGCTGAGCGGGAGTGTCTTTATATGAGAGGGTGTGAGCATGTTTACAAGAGGGTGATTATGTCAGTGTTCAAGTATGTGTGTGAGAGTGTGACAGCATTTGAAATTATGTGTGCGTGTGAGCTTGTTAATATGTGTGTCTCTGTGTGTAGTTTTGTATGTGTATGTGACATTATGTCTGTGAGTGCGTGAGTCTGTGAGTGTGTTGGTGTGAGTGATTGTGTGTGTGATATTGTGCGCACGTCTGTGTCTGTGCGTTTGTCAGCATTCGTGTGTGTGTCTGTGTGTGACAGTTTGTGTGTCTGTGTTTATGGAGGTGTGTGTCTGTGTGAGTGGGTGTGATACTGAATATGAGATAGTGTGAGTTTCTTTGAGTGTGAGTGTGTAAGTGTGCAAGGTGCAGTGTCTCAGTGTGTGAGTGTGAAATAAGGAATTATGTGATTGTGTTTTATTTATTGTGAGGAGAGTTTTACTCTTCAGGTGAGTGTGTAAATGTGAGAGACTATTTGTGTGAGTGAGAGTGTTAGTCTGCGTGTATGAGGGACAGTGTGTGTTTGTGTTTGAATGGGAGTCCATGTGAGTCTTAGATTTTATGTGTGCAGTTGTGGGAGTGTGTGCGAGAGGTGAGTGGGACTGAGTGGGTGCGACTTTGTATCTCTGGTAGAGTATGTGTATGTGTGACTGAATGTACCTGTTGGAGAGAGTGTGTGTGCACGTGTGTGTTAGTGTATAAGAGTTGATATGCCTGTGTGTTTCAGTGAGGGTGAGTGTAAGTGTGTGTTAGTGTGTGCGTGAGTGTGAGTGTGTATGTGTGTTTGACTGAATGTTTTCGAAATTATTGGAGAGACTTTGAGTGTGTGTGAGTGTGTGACTTTGTGTGTGAATGCGTGTGTGAGGGTGCACACGTGTGAGGGAACTGGTGTGAGTGTGAAAGTGTGCATGTGTGAGTTTGCATATGTGTGTGTGATAGCGGGTGTCTGAGTATGAATGAGTGAGAGTGTATGTCCATGAATGGGATTGAGTGTGAGTGTGTATACAACACTGCAGCATGATTGCGTGTGAATGTGTTATTCTGTTTGTGAGTGATTCGGTGCTTTTCTGTCTGTGTGCCCCTGTGCATGTGTTTGTTTGTGTGCGACTGAGTGTGAGTTCCCGCTTGTGCGTGTGTCTCTGTTTGTGTCAGTGTGAGTGTGTGAGGGGAATGGGGAGAAATATGATGCCTCAAATGTGATGGTTTGTGACATTGTGTGTGAGTGGGAGTGTTGGTGTGTGAGAGGGTGTTTGCGTGTGAGTCTGTGAGCGTGTGTTGGTGTGTGTGAGTGTGTGTGATGGTGAGTTTGCATGAGGGTCCGTTTGTGTCTGCATACGTGTAAGTGTGCTTTGGATATGTGTGAATGTTGTAGGTGTATGTCTGTGTGAGAGTGTGTGTTTGTGGATATGAGATTTTGTGGGACCCTGAGTGGGTGTGTGTGTGCAGGTGAGCAAGGTGCTGTGCGAGCGAGTGTCAGAGTGTGAAAGGGTTTCGTATGTGATTGTGTGAGATCGTATGAGGAGGTGTGTTTTAGTGTTATGTGTGTGTGTTTGTGAGAGATTAGCTGTGTAAGTTGGAGTGTTACTCAGCGTGTATGTGTGACTGTGTGTTTGGGTATGTAAGACAGCGTGTGAGTGTGTTTTAGTTTGTGAGTGTACATGTTAATGTGCGAGTGTGCATGAGATGTGCGACTGTGCGTGATTCTGCATTTGTATGTGACTCTTAGTGAGTGTGTGAACATTTGTGAGTGAATCTGAGTTTTGGGTGTGTGTGCAAGGGCATGTGAGTGTCAGAGTTCAGGAGTGCATATGTCTGTGTGTATATCAGTGCGTGTGAGTGTATGTGCGAGATGTAGGTGCATGAGTGTGAGTGTTTCTGTGTGTGTCTATGTGTGTAATGGGGTGTGACTCTATGTGTTAGGGTCTCTGTGAGTGACTGTGTGTTTGAGTGTGAGTCAGTGTGTGTGAGTTTGTGTATGATTGTGTGAGTGTGAGTTGGAACATGTGTGAGGGACTTTTCATGAGTGTGTGTCAATATGCTTGTGTGAGAGTGTACATGTGTCTGGGAGTGAGTGTGTGTGAGAGGTGGTGTGAATTTATTTGGGTGAGGGTGTAGATGTGTGAATGGGCAGGAGTGGGTGTTGTGAGTGTGTATACAAGACTGTAGCGAGACTGAGATTTTGTGTGTGTGTTTGTGTGTCTATTTGTGTTCATGCATGTGTGTGAGAGTGCGTGTTTGTGTGAAAGTGTGTGAACGTGCAGGTCTGGGCGTGTGCCTGTGTGAGTGTGTGAGGGGTATGTGTTGAAATATGATGCCACAAAGGTTCCTGAGAGGTCTGGAAGCGAAATTGTCCTTCTCTGTTGTAATGGAAAGCCATAGAACGTGGTGGGAGGCTACAGATAGAAGAGCAATGTTGTGGAATGGATTGTAATGCGGTGTATTGTGACGCAATAGATGGTTCCTGTGTGTTATGCAGAAGAATGGATCCATCTATGGTGGAATGACACGCAGTAGAACGTGTTGGATTGCTGCGGAATGGAGTGGAATGTTGTGAAGTGGAGTGGAATGGAGTGCACTGTGACGCAGGGGAGGGAAACTGAGTGGTTTGGACACGAAGGGAGCCTTCTTTCCTGGAATGGAATGCAATAAAAGGTGAAGGATTGTTGGGTACTGGAGTAGAATATTGTGGAGTGGAGTCGAATGGGGTGCCATTGGATGCAATAGACGGTTTCTCAGTGTGTTTGAAGCGAATGGATTTATGTGCACGTGAGTGTGCAGCTATGTGTGTTTGCGTGTCTATTTTTGATTCGGATTGAGTGTGTGCATTTGTCACCGTGTGTATTTTTTTTGAGAGAGGTTGCTGTGTGAGCGTGCAGGTGTGTGAGCGGCTGAGCGGGAGTGTCTTTATATGAGAGGGTGTGAGCATGTTTACAAGAGGGTGATTATGTCAGTGTTCAAGTATGTGTGTGAGAGTGTGACAGCATTTGAAATTATGTGTGCGTGTGAGCTTGTTAATATGTGTGTCTCTGTGTGTAGTTTTGTATGTGTATGTGACATTATGTCTGTGAGTGCGTGAGTCTGTGAGTGTGTTGGTGTGAGTGATTGTGTGTGTGATATTGTGCGCACGTCTGTGTCTGTGCGTTTGTCAGCATTCGTGTGTGTGTCTGTGTGTGACAGTTTGTGTGTCTGTGTTTATGGAGGTGTGTGTCTGTGTGAGTGGGTGTGATACTGAATATGAGATAGTGTGAGTTTCTTTGAGTGTGAGTGTGTAAGTGTGCAAGGTGCAGTGTCTCAGTGTGTGAGTGTGAAATAAGGAATTATGTGATTGTGTTTTATTTATTGTGAGGAGAGTTTTACTCTTCAGGTGAGTGTGTAAATGTGAGAGACTATTTGTGTGAGTGAGAGTGTTAGTCTGCGTGTATGAGGGACAGTGTGTGTTTGTGTTTGAATGGGAGTCCATGTGAGACTTAGATTTTATGTGTGCAGTTGTGGGAGTGTGTGCGAGAGGTGAGTGGGACTGAGTGGGTGCGACTGTGTATCTCTGGTAGAGTATGTGTATGTGTGACTGAATGTACCTGTTGGAGAGAGTGTGTGTGCACGTGTGTGTTAGTGTATAAGAGTTGATATGCCTGTGTGTTTCAGTGAGGGTGAGTGTAAGTGTGTGTTAGTGTGTGCGTGAGTGTGAGTGTGTATGTGTGTTTGACTGAATGTTTTCGAAATTATTGGAGAGACTTTGAGTGTGTGTGAGTGTGTGACTTTGTGTGTGAATGCGTGTGTGAGGGTGCACACGTGTGAGGGAACTGGTGTGAGTGTGAAAGTGTGCATGTGTGAGTTTGCATATGTGTGTGTGATAGCGGGTGTCTGAGTATGAATGAGTGAGAGTGTATGTCCATGAATGGGATTGAGTGTGAGTGTGTATACAACACTGCAGCATGATTGCGTGTGAATGTGTTATTCTCTTTGTGAGTGATTCGGTGCTTTTCTGTCTGTGTGCCCCTGTGCTTGTGTTTGTTTGTGTGCGACTGAGTGTGAGTTCCCGCTTGTGCGTGTGTCTCTGTGTTTGTGTCAGTGTGAGTGTGTGAGGGGAATGGGGAGAAATATGATGCCTCAAATGTGATGGTTTGTGACATTGTGTGTGAGTGGGAGTGTTGGTGTGTGAGAGGGTGTTTGCGTGTGAGTCTGTGAGCGTGTGTTGGTGTGTGTGAGTGTGTGTGATGGTGAGTTTGCATGAGGTTCCGTTTGTGTCTGCATACGTGTAAGTGTGCTTTGGATATGTGTGAATGTTGTAGGTGTATGTCTGTGTGAGAGTGTGTGTTTGTGGATATGAGATTTTGTGGGACCCTGAGTGGGTGTGTGTGTGCAGGTGAGCAAGGTGCTGTGCGAGCGAGTGTCAGAGTGTGAAAGGGTTTCGTATGTGATTGTGTGAGATCGTATGAGGAGGTGTGTTTTAGTGTTATGTGTGTGTGTTTGTGAGAGATTAGCTGTGTAAGTTGGAGTGTTACTCAGCGTGTATGTGTGACTGTGTGTTTGGGTATGTAAGACAGCGTGTGAGTGTGTTTTAGTTTGTGAGTGTACATGTTAATGTGCGAGTGTGCATGAGATGTGCGACTGTGCGTGATTCTGCATTTGTATGTGACTCTTAGTGAGTGTGTGAACATTTGTGAGTGAATCTGTGTTTTGGGTGTGTGTGCAAGGGCATGTGAGTGTCAGAGTTCAGGAGTGCATATGTCTGTGTGTATATCAGTGCGTGTGAGTGTATGTGCGAGATGTAGGTGCATGAGTGTGAGTGTTTCTGTGTGTGTCTGAGTGTGTAATGGGGTGTGACTCTATGTGTTAGGGTCTCTGTGAGTGACTGTGTGTTTGAGTGTGAGTCAGTGTGTGTGAGTTTGTGTATGATTGTGTGAGTGTGAGTTGGAACATGTGTGAGGGACTTTTCATGAGTGAGTGTCAATATGCTTGTGTGAGAGTGTACATGTGTCTGGGAGTGAGTGTGTGTGAGAGGTGGTGTGAATTTGTTTGGGTGAGGGTGTAGATGTGTGAATGGGCAGGAGTGGGTGTTGTGAGTGTGTATACAAGACTGTTGCGAGACTGAGATTTTGTGTGTGTGTTTGTGTGTCTATTTGTGTTCATGCATGTGTGTGAGAGTGCGTGTTTGTGTGAAAGTGTGTGAACGTGCAGGTCTGGGCGTGTGCCTGTGTGAGTGTGTGAGGGGTATGTGTTGAAATATGATGCCACAAAGGTTCCTGAGAGGTCTGGAAGCGAAATTGTCCTTCTCTGTTGTAATGGAAAGCCATAGAACGTGGTGGGAGGCTACAGATAGAAGAGCAATGTTGTGGAATGGATTGTAATGCGGTGTATTGTGACGCAATAGATGGTTCCTGTGTGTTATGCAGAAGAATGGATCCAACTATGGTGGAATGACACGCAGTAGAACGTGTTGGATTGCTGCGGAATGGAGTGGAATGTTGTGAAGTGGAGTGGAATGGAGTGCACTGTGACGCAGGGTAGGGAAACTGAGTGGTTTGGACACGAAGGGAGCCTTCTTTCCTGGAATGGAATGCAATAAAAGGTGAAGGATTGTTGGGTACTGGAGTAGAATATTGTGGAGTGGAGTCGAATGGGGTGCCATTGGATGCAATAGACGGTTTCTCAGTGTGTTTGAAGCGAATGGATTTATGTGCACGTGAGTGTGCAGCTATGTGTGTTTGCGTGTCTATTTTTGATTCGGATTGAGTGTGTGCATTTGTCACCGTGTGTATTTTTTTTGAGAGAGGTTGCTGTGTGAGCGTGCAGGTGTGTGAGCGGCTGAGCGGGAGTGTCTTTATATGAGAGGGTGTGAGCATGTTTACAAGAGGGTGATTATGTCAGTGTTCAAGTATGTGTGTGAGAGTGTGACAGCATTTGAAATTATGTGTGCGTGTGAGCTTGTTAATATGTGTGTCTCTGTGTGTAGTTTTGTATGTGTATGTGACATTATGTCTGTGAGTGCGTGAGTCTGTGAGTGTGTTGGTGTGAGTGATTGTGTGTGTGATATTGTGCGCACGTCTGTGTCTGTGCGTTTGTCAGCATTCGTGTGTGTGTCTGTGTGTGACAGTTTGTGTGTCTGTGTTTATGGAGGTGTGTGTCTGTGTGAGTGGGTGTGATACTGAATATGAGATAGTGTGAGTTTCTTTGAGTGTGAGTGTGTAAGTGTGCAAGGTGCAGTGTCTCAGTGTGTGAGTGTGAAATAAGGAATTATGTGATTGTGTTTTATTTATTGTGAGGAGAGTTTTACTCTTCAGGTGAGTGTGTAAATGTGAGAGACTATTTGTGTGAGTGAGAGTGTTAGTCTGCGTGTATGAGGGACAGTGTGTGTTTGTGTTTGAATGGGAGTCCATGTGAGTCTTAGATTTTATGTGTGCAGTTGTGGGAGTGTGTGCGAGAGGTGAGTGGGACTGAGTGGGTGCGACTGTGTATCTCTGGTAGAGTATGTGTATGTGTGACTGAATGTACCTGTTGGAGAGAGTGTGTGTGCACGTGTGTGTTAGTGTATAAGAGTTGATATGCCTGTGTGTTTCAGTGAGGGTGAGTGTAAGTGTGTGTTAGTGTGTGCGTGAGTGTGAGTGTGTATGTGTGTTTGACTGAATGTTTTCGAAATTATTGGAGAGACTTTGAGTGTGTGTGAGTGTGTGACTTTGTGTGTGAATGCGTGTGTGAGGGTGCACACGTGTGAGGGAACTGGTGTGAGTGTGAAAGTGTGCATGTGTGAGTTTGCATATGTGTGTGTGATAGCGGGTGTCTGAGTATGAATGAGTGAGAGTGTATGTCCATGAATGGGATTGAGTGTGAGTGTGTATACAACACTGCAGCATGATTGCGTGTGAATGTGTTATTCTGTTTGTGAGTGATTCGGTGCTTTTCTGTCTGTGTGCCCCTGTGCATGTGTTTGTGTGCGACTGAGTGTGAGTTCCCGCTTGTGCGTGTGTCTCTGTGTTTGTGTCAGTGTGAGTGTGTGAGGGGAATGGGGAGAAATATGATGCCTCAAATGTGATGGTTTGTGACATTGTGTGTGAGTGGGAGTGTTGGTGTGTGAGAGGGTGTTTGCGTGTGAGTCTGTGAGCGTGTGTTGGTGTGTGTGAGTGTGTGTGATGGTGAGTTTGCATGAGGGTCCGTTTGTGTCTGCATACGTGTAAGTGTGCTTTGGATATGTGTGAATGTTGTAGGTGTATGTCTGTGTGAGAGTGTGTGTTTGTGGATATGAGATTTTGTGGGACCCTGAGTGGGTGTGTGTGTGCAGGTGAGCAAGGTGCTGTGCGAGCGAGTGTCAGAGTGTGAAAGGGTTTCGTATGTGATTGTGTGAGATCGTATGAGGAGGTGTGTTTTAGTGTTATGTGTGTGTGTTTGTGAGAGATTAGCTGTGTAAGTTGGAGTGTTACTCAGCGTGTATGTGTGACTGTGTGTTTGGGTATGTAAGACAGCGTGTGAGTGTGTTTTAGTTTGTGAGTGTACATGTTAATGTGCGAGTGTGCATGAGATGTGCGACTGTGCGTGATTCTGCATTTGTATGTGACTCTTAGTGAGTGTGTGAACATTTGTGAGTGAATCTGTGTTTTGGGTGTGTGTGCAAGGGCATGTGAGTGTCAGAGTTCAGGAGTGCATATGTCTGTGTGTATATCAGTGCGTGTGAGTGTATGTGCGAGATGTAGGTGCATGAGTGTGAGTGTTTCTGTGTGTGTCTGTGTGTGTAATGGGGTGTGACTCTATGTGTTAGGGTCTCTGTGAGTGACTGTGTGTTTGAGTGTGAGTCAGTGTGTGTGAGTTTGTGTATGATTGTGTGAGTGTGAGTTGGAACATGTGTGAGGGACTTTTCATGAGTGTGTGTCAATATGCTTGTGTGAGAGTGTTCATGTGTCTGGGAGTGAGTGTGTGTGAGAGGTGGTGTGAATTTATTTGGGTGAGGGTGTAGATGTGTGAATGGGCAGGAGTGGGTGTTGTGAGTGTGTATACAAGACTGTAGCGAGACTGAGATTTTGTGTGTGTGTTTGTGTGTCTATTTGTGTTCATGCATGTGTGTGAGAGTGCGTGTTTGTGTGAAAGTGTGTGAACGTGCAGGTCTGGGCGTGTGCCTGTGTGAGTGTGTGAGGGGTATGTGTTGAAATATGATGCCACAAAGGTTCCTGAGAGGTCTGGAAGCGAAATTGTCCTTCTCTGTTGTAATGGAAAGCCATAGAACGTGGTGGGAGGCTACAGATAGAAGAGCAACGTTGTGGAATGGATTGTAATGCGGTGTATTGTGACGCAATAGATGGTTCCTGTGTGTTATGCAGAAGAATGGATCCATCTATGGTGGAATGACACGCAGTAGAACGTGTTGGATTGCTGCGGAATGGAGTGGAATGTTGTGAAGTGGAGTGGAATGGAGTGCACTGTGACGCAGGGGAGGGAAACTGAGTGGTTTGGACACGAAGGGAGCCTTCTTTCCTGGAATGGAATGCAATAAAAGGTGAAGGATTGTTGGGTACTGGAGTAGAATATTGTGGAGTGGAGTCGAATGGGGTGCCATTGGATGCAATAGACGGTTTCTCAGTGTGTTTGAAGCGAATGGATTTATGTGCACGTGAGTGTGCAGCTATGTGTGTTTGCGTGTCTATTTTTGATTCGGATTGAGTGTGTGCATTTGTCACCGTGTGTATTTTTTTTGAGAGAGGTTGCTGTGTGAGCGTGCAGGTGTGTGAGCGGCTGAGCGGGTGTGTCTTTATATGAGAGGGTGTGAGCATGTTTACAAGAGGGTGATTATGTCAGTGTTCAAGTATGTGTGTGAGAGTGTGACAGCATTTGAAATTATGTGTGCGTGTGAGCTTGTTAATATGTGTGTCTCTGTGTGTAGTTTTGTATGTGTATGTGACATTATGTCTGTGAGTGCGTGAGTCTGTGAGTGTGTTGGTGTGAGTGATTGTGTGTGTGATATTGTGCGCACGTCTGTGTCTGTGCGTTTGTCAGCATTCGTGTGTGTGTCTGTGTGTGACAGTTGGTGCGTCTGTGTTTATGGAGGTGTGTGTCTGTGTGAGTGGGTGTGATACTGAATATGAGATAGTGTGAGTTTCTTTGAGTGTGAGTGTGTAAGTGTGCAAGGTGCAGTGTCTCAGTGTGTGAGTGTGAAATAAGGTCTTATGTGATTGTGTTTTATTTATTGTGAGGAGAGTTTTACTCTTCAGGTGAGTGTGTAAATGTGAGAGACTATTTGTGTGAGTGAGAGTGTTAGTCTGCGTGTATGAGGGACAGTGTGTGTTTGTGTTTGAATGGGAGTCCATGTGAGTCTTAGATTTTATGTGTGCAGTTGTGGGAGTGTGTGCGAGAGGTGAGTGGGACTGAGTGGGTGCGACTGTGTATCTCTGGTAGAGTATGTGTATGTGTGACTGAATGTACCTGTTGGAGAGAGTGTGTGTGCACGTGTGTGTTAGGGTATAAGAGTTGATATGCCTGTGTGTTTCAGTGAGGGTGAGTGTAAGTGTGTGTTAGTGTGTGCGTGAGTGTGAGTGTGTATGTGTGTTTGACTGAATGTTTTCGAAATTATTGGAGAGACTTTGAGTGTGTGTGAGTGTGTGACTTTGTGTGTGAATGTGTGTGTGAGGGTTCACACGTGTGAGGGACTTGGTGTGAGTGTGAAAGTGTGCATGTGTGAGTTTGCATATGTGTGTGTGATAGCGGGTGTGTGAGTATGAATGAGTGAGAGTGTATGTCCATGAATGGGATTGAGTGTGAGTGTGTATACAACACTGTAGCATGATTGCGTGTGAATGTGTTATTCTGTTTGTGAGTGATTCAGTGCTTTTCTGTCTGTGTGACCCTGTGCATGTGTTTGTTTGTGTGCGACTGAGTTTGAGTTCCCACTTGTGCGTGTGTCTCTGTGTTTGTGTCAGTGTGAGTGTGTGAGGGGAATGGGGAGATATATGATGCCTCAAATGTGATGGTTTGTGACATTGTGTGTGAGTGGGAGTGCTGGTGTGTGAGACGGTGATTGCGTGTGAGTCTGTGAGCGTGTGTTGGTGTGTGTGAGTGTGTGTGATGGTGAGTTTGCATGAGGTTCCGTTTGTGTCTGCATACGTGTAAGTGTGCTTTGGATATGTGTGAATGTTGTAGGTTTACTTCTGTGTGAGAGTGTGTGTTTGTGGATATGAGATTTTGTGGGACCCTGAGTGGGTGTGTGTGTGCAGGTGAGCAAGGTGCTGTGCGAGCGAGTGTCAGAGTGTGAAAGGGTTTCGTATGTGATTGTGTGAGATCGTATGAGGAGGTGTGTTTTAGTGTTATGTGTGTGTGTTTGTGAGAGATTAGCTGTGTAAGTTGGAGTGTTACTCAGCGTGTATGTGTGACTGTGTGTTTGGGTATGTAAGACAGCGTGTGAGTGTGTTTTAGTTTGTGAGTGTACATGTTAATGTGCGAGTGTGCATGAGATGTGCGACTGTGCGTGATTCTGCATTTGTATGTGACTCTTAGTGAGTGTGTGAACATTTGTGAGTGAATCTGTGTTTTGGGTGTGTGTGCAAGGGCATGTGAGTGTCAGAGTTCAGGAGTGCATATGTCTGTGTGTATATCAGTGCGTGTGAGTGTATGTGCGAGATGTAGGTGCATGAGTGTGAGTGTTTCTGTGTGTGTCTGAGTGTGTAATGGGGTGTGACTCTATGTGTTAGGGTCTCTGTGAGTGACTGTGTGTTTGAGTGTGAGTCAGTGTGTGTGAGTTTGTGTATGATTGTGTGAGTGTGAGTTGGAACATGTGTGAGGGACTTTCCATGAGTGTGTGTCAATATGCTTGTATGAGAGTGTACATGTGTCTGGGAGTGAGTGTGTGTGAGAGGTGGTGTGAATTTGTTTGGGTGAGAGTGTAGATGTGTGAATGGGCAGGAGTGGGTGTTGTGAGTGTGTATACAAGACTGTTGCGAGACTGAGATTTTGTGTGTGTGTTTGTGTGTCTATTTGTGTTCATGCATGTGTGTGAGAGTGCGTGTTTGTGTGAAAGTGTGTGAACGTGCGGGTCTGGGCGTGTGCCTGTGTGAGTGTGTGAGGGGTATGTGTTGAAATATGATGCCACAAAGGTTCCTGAGAGGTCTGGAAGCGAAATTGTCCTTCTCTGTTGTAATGGAAAGCCATAGAACGTGGTGGGAGGCTACAGATAGAAGAGCAATGTTGTGGAATGGATTGTAATGCGGTGTATTGTGACGCAATAGATGGTTCCTGTGTGTTATGCAGAAGAATGGATCCATCTATGGTGGAATGACACGCAGTAGAACGTGTTGGATTGCTGCGGAATGGAGTGGAATGTTGTGAAGTGGAGTGGAATGGAGTGCACTGTGACGCAGGGGAGGGAAACTGAGTGGTTTGGACACGAAGGGAGCCTTCTTTCCTGGAATGGAATGCAATAAAAGGTGAAGGATTGTTGGGTACTGGAGTAGAATATTGTGGAGTGGAGTCGAATGGGGTGCCATTGGATGCAATAGACGGTTTCTCAGTGTGTTTGAAGCGAATGGATTTATGTGCACGTGAGTGTGCAGCTATGTGTGTTTGCGTGTCTATTTTTGATTCGGATTGAGTGTGTGCATTTGTCACCGTGTGTATTTTTTTTGAGAGAGGTTGCTGTGTGAGCGTGCAGGTGTGTGAGCGGCTGAGCGGGAGTGTCTTTATATGAGAGGGTGTGAGCATGTTTACAAGAGGGTGATTATGTCAGTGTTCAAGTATGTGTGTGAGAGTGTGACAGCATTTGAAATTATGTGTGCGTGTGAGCTTGTTAATATGTGTGTCTCTGTGTGTAGTTTTGTATGTGTATGTGACATTATGTCTGTGAGTGCGTGAGTCTGTGAGTGTGTTGGTGTGAGTGATTGTGTGTGTGATATTGTGCGCACGTCTGTGTCTGTGCGTTTGTCAGCATTCGTGTGTGTGTCTGTGTGTGACAGTTTGTGCGTCTGTGTTTATGGAGGTGTGTGTCTGTGTGAGTGGGTGTGATACTGAATATGAGATAGTGTGAGTTTCTTTGAGTGTGAGTGTGTAAGTGTGCAAGGTGCAGTGTCTCAGTGTGTGAGTGTGAAATAAGTCTTATGGGATTGTGTTTTATTTATTGTGAGGAGAGTTTTACTCTTCAGGTGAGTGTGTAAATGTGAGAGACTATTTGTGTGAGTGAGAGTGTTAGTCTGCGTGTATGAGGGACAGTGTGTGTTTGTGTTTGAATGGGAGTCCATGTGAGACTTAGATTTTATGTGTGCAGTTGTGGGAGTGTGTGCGAGAGGTGAGTGGGACTGAGTGGGTGCGACTGTGTATCTCTGGTAGAGTATGTGTATGTGTGACTGAATGTACCTGTTGGAGAGAGTGTGTGTGCACGTGTGTGTTAGTGTATAAGAGTTGATATGCCTGTGTGTTTCAGTGAGGGTGAGTGTAAGTGTGTGTTAGTGTGTGCGTGAGTGTGAGTGTGTATGTGTGTTTGACTGAATGTTTTCGAAATTATTGGAGAGACTTTGAGTGTGTGTGAGTGTGTGACTATGTGTGTGAATGCGTGTGTGAGGGTGCACACGTGTGAGGGAACTGGTGTGAGTGTGAAAGTGTGCATGTGTGAGTTTGCATATGTGTGTGTGATAGCGGGTGTCTGAGTATGAATGAGTGAGAGTGTATGTCCATGAATGGGATTGAGTGTGAGTGTGTATACAACACTGCAGCATGATTGCGTGTGAATGTGTTATTCTGTTTGTGAGTGATTCGGTTCTTTTCTGTCTGTGTGCCCCTGTGCATGTGTTTGTTTGTGTGCGACTGAGTGTGAGTTCCCGCTTGTGCGTGTGTCTCTGTGTTTGTGTCAGTGTGAGTGTGTGAGGGGAATGGGGAGAAATATGATGCCTCAAATGTGATGGTTTGTGACATTGTGTGTGAGTGGGAGTGTTGGTGTGTGAGAGGGTGTTTGCGTGTGAGTCTGTGAGCGTGTGTTGGTGTGTGTGAGTGTGTGTGATGGTGAGTTTGCATGAGGGTCCGTTTGTGTCTGCATACGTGTAAGTGTGCTTTGGATATGTGTGAATGTTGTAGGTGTATGTCTGTGTGAGAGTGTGTGTTTGTGGATATGAGATTTTGTGGGACCCTGAGTGGGTGTGTGTGTGCAGGTGAGCAAGGTGCTGTGCGAGCGAGTGTCAGAGTGTGAAAGGGTTTCGTATGTGATTGTGTGAGATCGTATGAGGAGGTGTGTTTTAGTGTTATGTGTGTGTGTTTGTGAGAGATTAGCTGTGTAAGTTGGAGTGTTACTCAGCGTGTATGTGTGACTGTGTGTTTGGGTATGTAAGACAGCGTGTGAGTGTGTTTTAGTTTGTGAGTGTACATGTTCATGTGCGAGTGTGCATGAGATGTGCGACTGTGCGTGATTCTGCATTTGTATGTGACTCTTAGTGAGTGTGTGAACATTTGTGAGTGAATCTGTGTTTTGGGTGTGTGTGCAAGGGCATGTGAGTGTCAGAGTTCAGGAGTGCATATGTCTGTGTGTATATCAGTGTGTGTGGGTGTATGTGTGAGATGTAGGTGCATGAGTGTGAGTGTTTCTGTGTGTGTCTGAGTGTGTAATGGGGTGTGACTCTATGTGTTAGGGTCTCTGTGAGTGACTGTGTGTTTGAGTGTGAGTCAGTGTGTGTGAGTTTGTGTATGATTGTGTGAGTGTGAGTTGGAACATGTGTGAGGGACTTTCCATGAGTGTGTGTCAATATGCTTGTATGAGAGTGTACATGTGTCTGGGAGTGAGTGTGTGTGAGAGGTGGTGTGAATTTGTTTGGGTGAGAGTGTAGATGTGTGAATGGGCAGGAGTGGGTGTTGTGAGTGTGTATACAAGACTGTTGCGAGACTGAGATTTTGTGTGTGTGTTTGTGTGTCTATTTGTGTTCATGCATGTGTGTGAGAGTGCGTGTTTGTGTGAAAGTGTGTGAACGTGCGGGTCTGGGCGTGTGCCTGTGTGAGTGTGTGAGGGGTATGTGTTGAAATATGATGCCACAAAGGTTCCTGAGAGGTCTGGAAGCGAAATTGTCCTTCTCTGTTGTAATGGAAAGCCATAGAACGTGGTGGGAGGCTACAGATAGAAGAGCAATGTTGTGGAATGGATTGTAATGCGGTGTATTGTGACGCAATAGATGGTTCCTGTGTGTTATGCAGAAGAATGGATCCATCTATGGTGGAATGACACGCAGTAGAACGTGTTGGATTGCTGCGGAATGGAGTTTAATGTTGTGAAGTGGAGTGGAATGGAGTGCACTGTGACGCAGGGGAGGGAAACTGAGTGGTTTGGACACGAAGGGAGCCTTCTTTCCTGGAATGGAATGCAATAAAAGGTGAAGGATTGTTGGGTACTGGAGTAGAATATTGTGGAGTGGAGTCGAATGGGGTGCCATTGGATGCAATAGACGGTTTCTCAGTGTGTTTGAAGCGAATGGATTTATGTGCACGTGAGTGTGCAGCTATGTGTGTTTGCGTGTCTATTTTTGATTCGGATTGAGTGTGTGCATTTGTCACCGTGTGTATTTTTTTTGAGAGAGGTTGCTGTGTGAGCGTGCAGGTGTGTGAGCGGCTGAGCGGGAGTGTCTTTATATGAGAGGGTGTGAGCATGTTTACAAGAGGGTGATTATGTCAGTGTTCAAGTATGTGTGTGAGAGTGTGACAGCATTTGAAATTATGTGTGCGTGTGAGCTTGTTAATATGTGTGTCTCTGTGTGTAGTTTTGTATGTGTATGTGACATTATGTCTGTGAGTGCGTGAGTCTGTGAGTGTGTTGGTGTGAGTGATTGTGTGTGTGATATTGTGCGCACGTCTGTGTCTGTGCGTTTGTCAGCATTCGTGTGTGTGTCTGTGTGTGACAGTTTGTGCGTCTGTGTTTATGGAGGTGTGTGTCTGTGTGAGTGGGTGTGATACTGAATATGAGATAGTGTGAGTTTCTTTGAGTGTGAGTGTGTAAGTGTGCAAGGTGCAGTGTCTCAGTGTGTGAGTGTGAAATAAGTCTTATGGGATTGTGTTTTATTTATTGTGAGGAGAGTTTTACTCTTCAGGTGAGTGTGTAAATGTGAGAGACTATTTGTGTGAGTGAGAGTGTTAGTCTGCGTGTATGAGGGACAGTGTGTGTTTGTGTTTGAATGGGAGTCCATGTGAGACTTAGATTTTATGTGTGCAGTTGTGGGAGTGTGTGCGAGAGGTGAGTGGGACTGAGTGGGTGCGACTGTGTATCTCTGGTAGAGTATGTGTATGTGTGACTGAATGTACCTGTTGGAGAGAGTGTGTGTGCACGTGTGTGTTAGTGTATAAGAGTTGATATGCCTGTGTGTTTCAGTGAGGGTGAGTGTAAGTGTGTGTTAGTGTGTGCGTGAGTGTGAGTGTGTATGTGTGTTTGACTGAATGTTTTCGAAATTATTGGAGAGACTTTGAGTGTGTGTGAGTGTGTGACTATGTGTGTGAATGCGTGTGTGAGGGTGCACACGTGTGAGGGAACTGGTGTGAGTGTGAAAGTGTGCATGTGTGAGTTTGCATATGTGTGTGTGATAGCGGGTGTCTGAGTATGAATGAGTGAGAGTGTATGTCCATGAATGGGATTGAGTGTGAGTGTGTATACAACACTGCAGCATGATTGCGTGTGAATGTGTTATTCTGTTTGTGAGTGATTCGGTTCTTTTCTGTCTGTGTGCCCCTGTGCATGTGTTTGTTTGTGTGCGACTGAGTGTGAGTTCCCGCTTGTGCGTGTGTCTCTGTGTTTGTGTCAGTGTGAGTGTGTGAGGGGAATGGGGAGAAATATGATGCCTCAAATGTGATGGTTTGTGACATTGTGTGTGAGTGGGAGTGTTGGTGTGTGAGAGGGTGTTTGCGTGTGAGTCTGTGAGCGTGTGTTGGTGTGTGTGAGTGTGTGTGATGGTGAGTTTGCATGAGGGTCCGTTTGTGTCTGCATACGTGTAAGTGTGCTTTGGATATGTGTGAATGTTGTAGGTGTATGTCTGTGTGAGAGTGTGTGTTTGTGGATATGAGATTTTGTGGGACCCTGAGTGGGTGTGTGTGTGCAGGTGAGCAAGGTGCTGTGCGAGCGAGTGTCAGAGTGTGAAAGGGTTTCGTATGTGATTGTGTGAGATCGTATGAGGAGGTGTGTTTTAGTGTTATGTGTGTGTGTTTGTGAGAGATTAGCTGTGTAAGTTGGAGTGTTACTCAGCGTGTATGTGTGACTGTGTGTTTGGGTATGTAAGACAGCGTGTGAGTGTGTTTTAGTTTGTGAGTGTACATGTTCATGTGCGAGTGTGCATGAGATGTGCGACTGTGCGTGATTCTGCATTTGTATGTGACTCTTAGTGAGTGTGTGAACATTTGTGAGTGAATCTGTGTTTTGGGTGTGTGTGCAAGGGCATGTGAGTGTCAGAGTTCAGGAGTGCATATGTCTGTGTGTATATCAGTGTGTGTGGGTGTATGTGTGAGATGTAGGTGCATGAGTGTGAGTGTTTCTGTGTGTGTCTGTGTGTGTAATGGGGTGTGACTCTATGTGTTAGGGTCTCTGTGAGTGACTGTGTGTTTGAGTGTGAGTCAGTGTGTGTGAGTTTGTCTATGATTGTGTGAGTGTGAGTTTGAACATGTGTGTGGGACTTTCCATGAGTGTGTGTCAATATGCTTGTATGAGAGTGTACATGTGTCTGGGAGTGAGTGTGTGTGAGAGGTGGTGTGAATTTGTTTGGGTGAGGGTGTAGATGTGTGAATGGGCAGGAGTGGGTGTTGTGAGTGTGTATACAAGACTGTTGCGAGACTGAGATTTTGTGTGTGTGTTTGTGTGTCTATTTGTGTTCATGCATGTGTGTGAGAGTGCGTGTTTGTGTGAAAGTGTGTGAACGTGCGGGTCTGGGCGTGTGCCTGTGTGAGTGTGTGAGGGGTATGTGTTGAAATATGATGCCACAAAGGTTCCTGAGAGGTCTGGAAGCGAAATTGTCCTTCTCTGTTGTAATGGAAAGCCATAGAACGTGGTGGGAGGCTACAGATAGAAGAGCAATGTTGTGGAATGGATTGTAATGCGGTGTATTGTGACGCAATAGATGGTTCCTGTGTGTTATGCAGAAGAATGGATCCATCTATGGTGGAATGACACGCAGAAGAACGTGTTGGATTGCTGCGGAATGGAGTGGAATGTTGTGAAGTGGAGTGGAATGGAGTGCACTGTGACGCAGGGGAGGGAAACTGAGTGGTTTGGACACGAAGGGAGCCTTCTTTCCTGGAATGGAATGCAATAAAAGGTGAAGGATTGTTGGGTACTGGAGTAGAATATTGTGGAGTGGAGTCGAATGGGGTGCCATTGGATGCAATAGACGGTTTCTCAGTGTGTTTGCAGCGAATGGATTTATGTGCACGTGAGTGTGCAGCTATGTGTGTTTGCGTGTCTATTTTTGATTCGGATTGAGTGTGTGCATTTGTCACCGTGTGTATTTTTTTTGAGAGAGGTTGCTGTGTGAGCGTGCAGGTGTGTGAGCGGCTGAGCGGGAGTGTCTTTATATGAGAGGGTGTGAGCATGATTACAAGAGGGTGATTATGTCAGTGTTCAAGTATGTGTGTGAGAGTGTGACAGCATTTGAAATTATGTGTGCGTGTGAGCTTGTTAATATGTGTGTCTCTGTGTGTAGTTTTGTATGTGTATGTGACATTATGTCTGTGAGTGCGTGAGTCTGTGAGTGTGTTGGTGTGAGTGATGTGTGTGTGATATTGTGCGCACGTCTGTGTCTGTGCGTTTGTCAGCATTCGTGTGTGTGTCTGTGTGTGACAGTTTGTGTGTCTGTGTTTATGGAGGTGTGTGTCTGTGTGAGTGGGTGTGATACTGAATATGAGATAGTGTGAGTTTCTTTGAGTGTGAGTGTGTAAGTGTGCAAGGTGCAGTGTCTCAGTGTCTGAGTGTGAAATAAGGTCTTATGTGATTGTGTTTTATTTATTGTGAGGAGAGTTTTACTCTTCAGGTGAGTGTGTAAATGTGAGAGACTATTTGTGTGAGTGAGAGTGTTAGTCTGCGTGTATGAGGGACAGTGTGTGTTTGTGTTTGAATGGGAGTCCATGTGAGACTTAGATTTTATGTGTGCAGTTGTGGGAGTGTGTGCGAGAGGTGAGTGGGACTGAGTGGGTGCGACTGTGTATCTCTGGTAGAGTATGTGTATGTGTGACTGAATGTACCTGTTGGAGAGAGTGTGTGTGCACGTGTGTGTTAGTGTATAAGAGTTGATATGCCTGTGTGTTTCAGTGAGGGTGAGTGTAAGTGTGTGTTAGTGTGTGCGTGAGTGTGAGTGTGTATGTGTGTTTGAATGTTTTCGAAATTATTGGAGAGACTTTGAGTGTGTGTGAGTGTGTGACTTTGTGTGTGAATGCGTGTGTGAGGGTGCACACGTGTGAGGGAACTGGTGTGAGTGTGAAAGTGTGCATGTGTGAGTTTGCATATGTGTGTGTGATAGCGGGTGTCTGAGTATGAATGAGTGAGAGTGTATGTCCATGAATGGGATTGAGTGTGAGTGTGTATACAACACTGCAGCATGATTGCGTGTGAATGTGTTATTCTGTTTGTGAGTGATTCGGTGCTTTTCTGTCTGTGTGCCCCTGTGCTTGTGTTTGTTTGTGTGCGACTGAGTGTGAGTTCCCGCTTGTGCGTGTGTCTCTGTGTTTGTGTCAGTGTGAGTGTGTGAGGGGAATGGGGAGAAATATGATGCCTCAAATGTGATGGTTTGTGACATTGTGTGTGAGTGGGAGTGCTGGTGTGTGAGACGGTGATTGCGTGTGAGTCTGTGAGCGTGTGTTGGTGTGTGTGAGTGTGTGTGATGGTGAGTTTGCATGAGGTTCCGTTTGTGTCTGCATACGTGTAAGTGTGCTTTGGATATGTGTGAATGTTGTAGGTTTACTTCTGTGTGAGAGTGTGTGTTTGTGGATATGAGATTTTGTGGGACCCTGAGTGGGTGTGTGTGTGCAGGTGAGCAAGGTGCTGTGCGAGCGAGTGTCAGAGTGTGAAAGGGTTTCGTATGTGATTGTGTGAGATCGTATGAGGAGGTGTGTTTTAGTGTTATGTGTGTGTGTTTGTGAGAGATTAGCTGTGTAAGTTGGAGTGTTACACAGCGTGTATGTGTGACTGTGTGTTTGGGTATGTAAGACAGCGTGTGAGTGTGTTTTAGTTTGTCAGTGTACATGTTCATGTGCGAGTGTGCATGAGATGTGCGACTGTGCGTGATTCTGCATTTGTATGTGACTCTTAGTGAGTGTGTGAACATTTGTGAGTGAATCTGTGTTTTGGGTGTGTGTGCAAGGGCATGTGAGTGTCAGAGTTCAGGAGTGCATATGTCTGTGTGTATATCAGTGCGTGTGAGTGTATGTGCGAGATGTAGGTGCATGAGTGTGAGTGTTTCTGTGTGTGTCTGTGTGTGTAATGGGGTGTGACTCTATGTGTTAGGGTCTCTGTGAGTGACTGTGTGTTTGAGTGTGAGTCAGTGTGTGTGAGTTTGTGTATGATTGTGTGAGTGTGAGTTTGAACATGTGTGAGGGACTTTCCATGAGTGTGTGTCAATATGCTTGTATGAGAGTGTACATGTGTCTGGGAGTGAGTGTGTGTGAGAGGTGGTGTGAATTTGTTTGGGTGAGAGTGTAGATGTGTGAATGGGCAGGAGTGGGTGTTGTGAGTGTGTATACAAGACTGTTGCGAGACTGAGATTTTGTGTGTGTGTTTGTGTGTCTATTTGTGTTCATGCATGTGTGTGAGAGTGCGTGTTTGTGTGAAAGTGTGTGAACGTGCGGGTCTGGGCGTGTGCCTGTGTGAGTGTGTGAGGGGTATGTGTTGAAATATGATGCCACAAAGGTTCCTGAGAGGTCTGGAAGCGAAATTGTCCTTCTCTGTTGTAATGGAAAGCCATAGAACGTGGTGGGAGGCTACAGATAGAAGAGCAATGTTGTGGAATGGATTGTAATGCGGTGTATTGTGACGCAATAGATGGTTCCTGTGTGTTATGCAGAAGAATGGATCCATCTATGGTGGAATGACACGCAGTAGAACGTGTTGGATTGCTGCGGAATGGAGTGGAATGTTGTGAAGTGGAGTGGAATGGAGTGCACTGTGACGCAGGGGAGGGAAACTGAGTGGTTTGGACACGAAGGGAGCCTTCTTTCCTGGAATGGAATGCAATAAAAGGTGAAGGATTGTTGGGTACTGGAGTAGAATATTGTGGAGTGGAGTCGAATGGGGTGCCATTGGATGCAATAGACGGTTTCTCAGTGTGTTTGAAGCGAATGGATTTATTTGCACGTGAGTGTGCAGCTATGTGTGTTTGCGTGTCTATTTTTGATTCGGATTGAGTGTGTGCATTTGTCACCGTGTGTATTTTTTTTGAGAGAGGTTGCTGTGTGAGCGTGCAGGTGTGTGAGCGGCTGAGCGGGAGTGTCTTTATATGAGAGGGTGTGAGCATGTTTACAAGAGGGTGATTATGTCAGTGTTCAAGTATGTGTGTGAGAGTGTGACAGCATTTGAAATTATGTGTGCGTGTGAGCTTGTTAATATGTGTGTCTCTGTGTGTAGTTTTGTATGTGTATGTGACATTATGTCTGTGAGTGCGTGAGTCTGTGAGTGTGTTGGTGTGAGTGATTGTGTGTGTGATATTGTGCGCACGTCTGTGTCTGTGCGTTTGTCAGCATTCGTGTGTGTGTCTGTGTGTGACAGTTTGTGTGTCTGTGTTTATGGATGTGTGTGTCTGTGTGAGTGGGTGTGATACTGAATATGAGATAGTGTGAGTTTCTTTGAGTGTGAGTGTGTAAGTGTGCAAGGTGCAGTGTCTCAGTGTGAAATAAGGTCTTATGTGATTGTGTTTTATTTATTGTGAGGAGAGTTTTACTCTTCAGGTGAGTGTGTAAATGTGAGAGACTATTTGTGTGAGTGAGTGTTAGTCTGCGTGTATGAGGGACAGTGTGTGTTTGTGTTTGAATGGGAGTCCATGTGAGACTTAGATTTTATGTGTGCAGTTGTGGGAGTGTGTGCGAGAGGTGAGTGGGACTGAGTGGGTGCGACTGTGTATCTCTGGTAGAGTATGTGTATGTGTGACTGAATGTACCTGTTGGAGAGAGTGTGTGTGCACGTGTGTGTTAGTGTATAAGAGTTGATATGCCTGTGTGTTTCAGTGAGGGTGAGTGTAAGTGTGTGTTAGTGTGTGCGTGAGTGTGAGTGTGTATGTGTGTTTGACTGAATGTTTTCGAAATTATTGGAGAGACTTTGAGTGTGTGTGAGTGTGTGACTTTGTGTGTGAATGCGTGTGTGAGGGTGCACACGTGTGAGGGAACTGGTGTGAGTGTGAAAGTGTGCATGTGTGAGTTTGCATATGTGTGTGTGATAGCGGGTGTCTGAGTATGAATGAGTGAGAGTGTATGTCCATGAATGGGATTGAGTGTGAGTGTGTATACAACACTGCAGCATGATTGCGTGTGAATGTGTTATTCTGTTTGTGAGTGATTCGGTGCTTTTCTGTCTGTGTGCCCCTGTGCATGTGTTTGTTTGTGTGCGACTGAGTGTGAGTTCCCGCTTGTGCGTGTGTCTCTGTGTTTGTGTCAGTGTGAGTGTGTGAGGGGAATGGGGAGAAATATGATGCCTCAAATGTGATGGTTTGTGACATTGTGTGTGAGTGGGAGTGTTGGTGTGTGAGAGGGTGTTTGCGTGTGAGTCTGTGAGCTTGTATTGATGTGTGATGGTGAGTTTGCATGAGGGTCCGTTTGTGTCTGCATACGTGTAAGTGTGCTTTGGATATGTGTGAATGTTGTAGGTGTATGTCTGTGTGAGAGTGTGTGTTTGTGGATATGAGATTTTGTGGGACCCTGAGTGGGTGTGTGTGTGCAGGTGAGCAAGGTGCTGTGCGAGCGAGTGTCAGAGTGTGAAAGGGTTTCGTATGTGATTGTGTGATATCGTATGAGGAGGTGTGTTTTAGTGTTATGTGTGTGTGTTTGTGAGAGATTAGCTGTGTAAGTTGGAGTGTTACTCAGCGTGTATGTGTGACTGTGTGTTTGGGTATGTAAGACAGCGTGTGAGTGTGTTTTAGTTTGTGAGTGTACATGTTAATGTGCGAGTGTGCATGAGATGTGCGACTGTGCGTGATTCTGCATTTGTATGTGACTCTTAGTGAGTGTGTGAACATTTGTGAGTGAATCTGTGTTTTGGGTGTGTGTGCAAGGGCATGTGAGTGTCAGAGTTCAGGAGTACATATGTCTGTGTGTATATCAGTGCGTGTGAGTGTATGTGCGAGATGTAGGTGCATGAGTGTGAGTGTTTCTGTGTGTGTCTGTGTGTGTAATGGGGTGTGACTCTATGTGTTAGGGTCTCTGTGAGTGACTGTGTGTTTGAGTGTGAGTCAGTGTGTGTGAGTTTGTGTATGATTGTGTGAGTGTGAGTTGGAACATGTGTGAGGGACTTTTCATGACTGTGTGTCAATTTGCTTGTGTGAGAGTATACATGTTTCTGGGAGTGAGTGTGTGTGAGAGGTGGTGTGAATTTGTTTGGGTGAGAGTGTAGATGTGTGAATGGGCAGGAGTGGGTGTTGTGAGTGTGTATACAAGACTGTTGCGAGACTGAGATTTTGTGTGTGTGTTTGTGTGTCTATTTGTGTTCATGCATGTGTGTGAGAGTGCGTGTTTGTGTGAAAGTGTGTGAACGTGCGGGTCTGGGCGTGTGCCTGTGTGAGTGTGTGAGGGGTATGTGTTGAAATATGATGCCACAAAGGTTCCTGAGAGGTCTGGAAGCGAAATTGTCCTTCTCTGTTGTAATGGAAAGCCATAGAACGTGGTGGGAGGCTACAGATAGAAGAGCAATGTTGTGGAATGGATTGTAATGCGGTGTATTGTGACGCAATAGATGGTTCCTGTGTGTTATGCAGAACAATGGATCCATCTATGGTGGAATGACACGCAGTAGAACGTGTTGGATTGCTGCGGAATGGAGTGGAATGTTGTGAAGTGGAGTGGAATGGAGTGAACTGTGATGCAGGGGAGGGAAACTGAGTGGTTTGGACACGAAGGGAGCCTTCTTTCCTGGAATGGAATGCAATAAAAGGTGAAGGTTTGTTGGGTACTGGAGTAGAATATTGTGGAGTGGAGTCAAATGGGGTGCCATTTGATGCAATAGAAGGTTTCTCAGTGTGTTTGCAGCGAATGGATTTATGTGCACGTGAGTGTGCAGCTATGTGTGTTTGCGTGTCTATTTTTGATTCGGATTGAGTGTGTGCATTTGTCACCGTGTGTATTTTTTTTGAGAGAGGATGCTGTGTGAGCGTGCAGGTGTGTGAGCGGCTGAGCGGGAGTGTCTTTATATGAGAGGGTGTGAGCATGTTTACAAGAGGGTGATTATGTCAGTGTTCAAGTATGTGTGTGAGAGTGTGACAGCATTTGAAATTATGTGTGCGTGTGAGCTTGTTAATATGTGTGTCTCTGTGTGTAGTTTTGTATGTGTATGTGGCATTATGTCTGTGAGTGCGTGAGTCTGTGAGTGTGTTGGTGTGAGTGATTGTGTGTGTGATATTGTGCGCACGTCTGTGTCTGTGCGTTTGTCAGCATTCGTGTGTGTGTCTGTGTGTGACAGTTTGTGTGTCTGTGTTTATGGAGGTGTGTGTCTGTGTGAGTGGGTGTGATACTGAATATGAGATAGTGTGAGTTTCTTTGAGTGTGAGTGTGTAAGTGTGCAAGGTGCAGTGTCTCAGTGTGTGAGTGTGAAATAAGGTCTTATGTGATTGTGTTTTATTTATTGTGAGGAGAGTTTTACTCTTCAGGTGAGTGTGTAAATGTGAGAGACTATTTGTGTGAGTGAGAGTGTTAGTCTGCGTGTATGAGGGACAGTGTGTGTTTGTGTTTGAATGGGAGTCCATGTGAGACTTAGATTTTATGTGTGCAGTTGTGGGAGTGTGTGCGAGAGGTGAGTGGGACTGAGTGGGTGCGACTGTGTATCTCTGGTAGAGTATGTGTATGTGTGACTGAATGTACCTGTTGGAGAGAGTGTGTGTGCACGTGTGTGTTAGTGTATAAGAGTTGATATGCCTGTGTGTTTCAGTGAGGGTGAGTGTAAGTGTGTGTTAGTGTGTGCGTGAGTGTGAGTGTGTATGTGTGTTTGACTGAATGTTTTCGAAATTATTGGAGAGACTTTTAGTGTGTGTGAATGTGTGACTTTGTGTGTGAATGCGTGTGTGAGGGTGCACACGTGTGAGGGAACTGGTGTGAGTGTGAAAGTGTGCATGTGTGAGTTTGCATATGTGTGTGTGATAGCGGGTGTCTGAGTATGAATGAGTGAGAGTGTATGTCCATGAATGGGATTGAGTGTGAGTGTGTATACAACACTGCAGCATGATTGCGTGTGAATGTGTTATTCTCTTTGTTAGTGATTCGGTGCTTTTCTGTCTGTGTGCCCCTGTGCTTGTGTTTGTTTGTGTGCGACTGAGTGTGAGTTCCCGCTTGTGCGTGTGTCTCTGTGTTTGTGTCAGTGTGAGTGTGTGAGGGGAATGGGGAGAAATATGATGCCTCAAATGTGATGGTTTGTGACATTGTGTGTGCGTGGGAGTGTTGGTGTGTGAGAGGGTGTTTGCGTGTGAGTCTGTGAGCGTGTGTTGGTGTGTGTGTGTGTGTGGTGGTGAGTTTGCATGAGGGTCCGTTTGTGTCTGCATACGTGTAAGTGTGCTTTGGATATGTGTGAATGTTGTAGGTGTATGTCTGTGTGAGAGTGTGTGTTTGTGGATATGAGATTTTGTGGGACCCTGAGTGGGTGTGTGTGTGCAGGTGAGCAAGGTGCTGTGCGAGCGAGTGTCAGAGTGTGAAAGGGTTTCGTATGTGATTGTGTGATATCGTATGAGGAGGTGTGTTTTAGTGTTATGTGTGTGTGTTTGTGAGAGATTAGCTGTGTAAGTTGGAGTGTTACTCAGCGTGTATGTGTGACTGTGTGTTTGGGTATGTAAGACAGCGTGTGAGTGTGTTTTAGTTTGTGAGTGTACATGTTCATGTGCGAGTGTGCATGAGATGTGCGACTGTGCGTGATTCTGCATTTGTATGTGACTCTTAGTGAGTGTGTGAACATTTGTGAGTGAATCTGTGTTTTGGGTGTGTGTGCAAGGGCATGTGAGTGTCAGAGTTCAGGAGTGCATATGTCTGTGTGTATATCAGTGCGTGTGAGTGTATGTGCGAGATGTAGGTGCATGAGTGTGAGTGTTTCTGTGTGTGTCTGTGTGTGTAATGGGGTGTGACTCTATGTGTTAGGGTCTCTGTGAGTGACTGTGTGTTTGAGTGTGAGTCAGTGTGTGTGAGTTTGTGTATGATTGTGTGAGTGTGAGTTGGAACATGTGTGAGGGACTTTCCATGAGTGTGTGTCAATATGCTTGTGTGAGAGTGTACATGTGTCTGGGAGTGAGTGTGTGTGAGAGGTGGTGTGAATTTGTTTGGGTGAGAGTGTAGATGTGTGAATGGGCAGGAGTGGGTGTTGTGAGTGTGTATACAAGACTGTTGCGAGACTGAGATTTTGTGTGTGTGTTTGTGTGTCTATTTGTGTTCATGCATGTGTGTGAGAGTGCGTGTTTGTGTGAAAGTGTGTGAACGTGCGGGTCTGGGCGTGTGCCTGTGTGAGTGTGTGAGGGGTATGTGTTGAAATATGATGCCACAAAGGTTCCTGAGAGGTCTGGAAGCGAAATTGTCCTTCTCTGTTGTAATGGAAAGCCATAGAACGTGGTGGGAGGCTACAGATAGAAGAGCAATGTTGTGGAATGGATTGTAATGCGGTGTATTGTGACGCAATAGATGGTTCCTGTGTGTTATGCAGAAGAATGGATCCATCTATGGTGGAATGACACGCAGTAGAACGTGTTGGATTGCTGCGGAATGGAGTGGAATGTTGTGAAGTGGAGTGGAATGGAGTGCACTGTGACGCAGGGGAGGGAAACTGAGTGGTTTGGACACGAAGGGAGCCTTCTTTCCTGGAATGGAATGCAATAAAAGGTGAAGGATTGTTGGGTACTGGAGTAGAATATTGTGGAGTGGAGTCGAATGGGGTGCCATTTGATGCAATAGACGGTTTCTCAGTGTGTTTGAAGCGAATGGATTTATTTGCACGTGAGTGTGCAGCTATGTGTGTTTGCGTGTCTATTTTTGATTCGGATTGAGTGTGTGCATTTGTCACCGTGTGTATTTTTTTTGAGAGAGGTTGCTGTGTGAGCGTGCAGGTGTGTGAGCGGCTGAGCGGGAGTGTCTTTATATGAGAGGGTGTGAGCATGTTTACAAGAGGGTGATTATGTCAGTGTTCAAGTATGTGTGTGAGAGTGTGACAGCATTTGAAATTATGTGTGCGTGTGAGCTTGTTAATATGTGTGTCTCTGTGTGTAGTTTTGTATGTGTATGTGACATTATGTCTGTGAGTGCGTGAGTCTGTGAGTGTGTTGGTGTGAGTGATTGTGTGTGTGATATTGTGCGCACGTCTGTGTCTGTGCGTTTGTCAGCATTCGTGTGTGTGTCTGTGTGTGACAGTTTGTGCGTCTGTGTTTATGGAGGTGTGTGTCTGTGTGAGTGGGTGTGATACTGAATATGAGATAGTGTGAGTTTCTTTGAGTGTGAGTGTGTAAGTGTGCAAGGTGCAGTGTCTCAGTGTGTGAGTGTGAAATAAGTCTTATGGGATTGTGTTTTATTTATTGTGAGGAGAGTTTTACTCTTCAGGTGAGTGTGTAAATGTGAGAGACTATTTGTGTGAGTGAGAGTGTTAGTCTGCGTGTATGAGGGACAGTGTGTGTTTGTGTTTGAATGGGAGTCCATGTGAGACTTAGATTTTATGTGTGCAGTTGTGGGAGTGTGTGCGAGAGGTGAGTGGGACTGAGTGGGTGCGACTGTGTATCTCTGGTAGAGTATGTGTATGTGTGACTGAATGTACCTGTTGGAGAGAGTGTGTGTGCACGTGTGTGTTAGTGTATAAGAGTTGATATGCCTGTGTGTTTCAGTGAGGGTGAGTGTAAGTGTGTGTTAGTGTGTGCGTGAGTGTGAGTGTGTATGTGTGTTTGACTGAATGTTTTCGAAATTATTGGAGAGACTTTGAGTGTGTGTGAGTGTGTGACTATGTGTGTGAATGCGTGTGTGAGGGTGCACACGTGTGAGGGAACTGGTGTGAGTGTGAAAGTGTGCATGTGTGAGTTTGCATATGTGTGTGTGATAGCGGGTGTCTGAGTATGAATGAGTGAGAGTGTATGTCCATGAATGGGATTGAGTGTGAGTGTGTATACAACACTGCAGCATGATTGCGTGTGAATGTGTTATTCTGTTTGTGAGTGATTCGGTTCTTTTCTGTCTGTGTGCCCCTGTGCATGTGTTTGTTTGTGTGCGACTGAGTGTGAGTTCCCGCTTGTGCGTGTGTCTCTGTGTTTGTGTCAGTGTGAGTGTGTGAGGGGAATGGGGAGAAATATGATGCCTCAAATGTGATGGTTTGTGACATTGTGTGTGAGTGGGAGTGTTGGTGTGTGAGAGGGTGTTTGCGTGTGAGTCTGTGAGCGTGTGTTGGTGTGTGTGAGTGTGTGTGATGGTGAGTTTGCATGAGGGTCCGTTTGTGTCTGCATACGTGTAAGTGTGCTTTGGATATGTGTGAATGTTGTAGGTGTATGTCTGTGTGAGAGTGTGTGTTTGTGGATATGAGATTTTGTGGGACCCTGAGTGGGTGTGTGTGTGCAGGTGAGCAAGGTGCTGTGCGAGCGAGTGTCAGAGTGTGAAAGGGTTTCGTATGTGATTGTGTGAGATCGTATGAGGAGGTGTGTTTTAGTGTTATGTGTGTGTGTTTGTGAGAGATTAGCTGTGTAAGTTGGAGTGTTACTCAGCGTGTATGTGTGACTGTGTGTTTGGGTATGTAAGACAGCGTGTGAGTGTGTTTTAGTTTGTGAGTGTACATGTTAATGTGCGAGTGTGCATGAGATGTGCGACTGTGCGTGATTCTGCATTTGTATGTGACTCTTAGTGAGTGTGTGAACATTTGTGAGTGAATCTGTGTTTTGGGTGTGTGTGCAAGGGCATGTGAGTGTCAGAGTTCAGGAGTGCATATGTCTGTGTGTATATCAGTGTGTGTGGGTGTATGTGTGAGATGTAGGTGCATGAGTGTGAGTGTTTCTGTGTGTGTCTGTGTGTGTAATGGGGTGTGACTCTATGTGTTAGGGTCTCTGTGAGTGACTGTGTGTTTGAGTGTGAGTCAGTGTGTGTGAGTTTGTGTATGATTGTGTGAGTGTGAGTTTGAACATGTGTGTGGGACTTTCCATGAGTGTGTGTCAATATGCTTGTATGAGAGTGTACATGTGTCTGGGAGTGAGTGTGTGTGAGAGGTGGTGTGAATTTTTTTGGGTGAGGGTGTAGATGTGTGAATGGGCAGGAGTGGGTGTTGTGAGTGTGTATACAAGACTGTTGCGAGACTGAGATTTTGTGTGTGTGTTTGTGTGTCTATTTGTGTTCATGCATGTGTGTGAGAGTGCGTGTTTGTGTGAAAGTGTGTGAACGTGCGGGTCTGGGCGTGTGCCTGTGTGAGTGTGTGAGGGGTATGTGTTGAAATATGATGCCACAAAGGTTCCTGAGAGGTCTGGAAGCGAAATTGTCCTTCTCTGTTGTAATGGAAAGCCATAGAACGTGGTGGGAGGCTACAGATAGAAGAGCAATGTTGTGGAATGGATTGTAATGCGGTGTATTGTGACGCAATAGATGGTTCCTGTGTGTTATGCAGAAGAATGGATCCATCTATGGTGGAATGACACGCAGTAGAACGTGTTGGATTGCTGCGGAATGGAGTGGAATGTTGTGAAGTGGAGTGGAATGGAGTGCACTGTGACGCAGGGGAGGGAAACTGAGTGGTTTGGACACGAAGGGAGCCTTCTTTCCTGGAATGGAATGCAATAAAAGGTGAAGGATTGTTGGGTACTGGAGTAGAATATTGTGGAGTGGAGTCGAATGGGGTGCCATTGGATGCAATAGACGGTTTCTCAGTGTGTTTGCAGCGAATGGATTTATGTGCACGTGAGTGTGCAGCTATGTGTGTTTGCGTGTCTATTTTTGATTCGGATTGAGTGTGTGCATTTGTCACCGTGTGTATTTTTTTTGAGAGAGGTTGCTGTGTGAGCGTGCAGGTGTGTGAGCGGCTGAGCGGGAGTGTCTTTATATGAGAGGGTGTGAGCATGTTTACAAGAGGGTGATTATGTCAGTGTTCAAGTATGTGTGTGAGAGTGTGACAGCATTTGAAATTATGTGTGCGTGTGAGCTTGTTAATATGTGTGTCTCTGTGTGTAGTTTTGTATGTGTATGTGACATTATGTCTGTGAGTGCGTGAGTCTGTGAGTGTGTTGGTGTGAGTGATGTGTGTGTGATATTGTGCGCACGTCTGTGTCTGTGCGTTTGTCAGCATTCGTGTGTGTGTCTGTGTGTGACAGTTTGTGTGTCTGTGTTTATGGAGGTGTGTGTCTGTGTGAGTGGGTGTGATACTGAATATGAGATAGTGTGAGTTTCTTTGAGTGTGAGTGTGTAAGTGTGCAAGGTGCAGTGTCTCAGTGTGTGAGTGTGAAATAAGGAATTATGTGATTGTGTTTTATTTATTGTGAGGAGAGTTTTACTCTTCAGATGAGTGTGTAAATGTGAGAGACTATTTGTGTGAGTGAGAGTGTTAGTCTGCGTGTATGAGGGACAGTGTGTGTTTGTGTTTGAATGGGAGTCCATGTGAGTCTTAGATTTTATGTGTGCAGTTGTGGGAGTGTGTGCGAGAGGTGAGTGGGACTGAGTGGGTGCGACTGTGTATCTCTGGTAGAGTATGTGTATGTGTGACTGAATGTACCTGTTGGAGAGAGTGTGTGTGCACGTGTGTGTTAGTGTATAAGAGTTGATATGCCTGTGTGTTTCAGTGAGGGTGAGTGTAAGTGTGTGTTAGTGTGTGCGTGAGTGTGAGTGTGTATGTGTGTTTGACTGAATGTTTTCGAAATTATTGGAGAGACTTTGAGTGTGTGTGAGTGTGTGACTTTGTGTGTGAATGCGTGTGTGAGGGTGCACACGTGTGAGGGAACTGGTGTGAGTGTGAAAGTGTGCATGTGTGAGTTTGCATATGTGTGTGTGATAGCGGGTGTCTGAGTATGAATGAGTGAGAGTGTATGTCCATGAATGGGATTGAGTGTGAGTGTGTATACAACACTGCAGCATGATTGCGTGTGAATGTGTTATTCTGTTTGTGAGTGATTCGGTGCTTTTCTGTCTGTGTGCCCCTGTGCATGTGTTTGTGTGCGACTGAGTGTGAGTTCCCGCTTGTGCGTGTGTCTCTGTGTTTGTGTCAGTGTGAGTGTGTGAGGGGAATGGGGAGAAATATGATGCCTCAAATGTGATGGTTTGTGACATTGTGTGTGAGTGGGAGTGTTGGTGTGTGAGAGGGTGTTTGCGTGTGAGTCTGTGAGCGTGTGTTGGTGTGTGTGAGTGTGTGTGATGGTGAGTTTGCATGAGGGTCCGTTTGTGTCTGCATACGTGTAAGTGTGCTTTGGATATGTGTGAATGTTGTAGGTTTACTTCTGTGTGAGAGTGTGTGTTTGTGGATATGAGATTTTGTGGGACCCTGAGTGGGTGTGTGTGTGCAGGTGAGCAAGGTGCTGTGCGAGCGAGTGTCAGAGTGTGAAAGGGTTTCGTATGTGATTGTGTGAGATCGTATGAGGAGGTGTGTTTTAGTGTTATGTGTGTGTGTTTGTGAGAGATTAGCTGTGTAAGTTGGAGTGTTACTCAGCGTGTATGTGTGACTGTGTGTTTGGGTATGTAAGACAGCGTGTGAGTGTGTTTTAGTTTGTGAGTGTACATGTTAATGTGCGAGTGTGCATGAGATGTGCGACTGTGCGTGATTCTGCATTTGTATGTGACTCTTAGTGAGTGTGTGAACATTTGTGAGTGAATCTGTGTTTTGGGTGTGTGTGCAAGGGCATGTGAGTGTCAGAGTTCAGGAGTGCATATGTCTGTGTGTATATCAGTGCGTGTGAGTGTATGTGCGAGATGTAGGTGCATGAGTGTGAGTGTTTCTGTGTGTGTCTGAGTGTGTAATGGGGTGTGACTCTATGTGTTAGGGTCTCTGTGAGTGACTGTGTGTTTGAGTGTGAGTCAGTGTGTGTGAGTTTGTGTATGATTGTGTGAGTGTGAGTTGGAACATGTGTGAGGGACTTTCCATGAGTGTGTGTCAATATGCTTGTATGAGAGTGTACATGTGTCTGGGAGTGAGTGTGTTTGAGAGGTGGTGTGAATTTGTTTGGGTGAGAGTGTAGATGTGTGAATGGGCAGGAGTGGGTGTTGTGAGTGTGTATACAAGACTGTTGCGAGACTGAGATTTTGTGTGTGTGTTTGTGTGTCTATTTGTGTTCATGCATGTGTGTGAGAGTGCGTGTTTGTGTGAAAGTGTGTGAACGTGCGGGTCTGGGCGTGTGCCTGTGTGAGTGTGTGAGGGGTATGTGTTGAAATATGATGCCACAAAGGTTCCTGAGAGGTCTGGAAGCGAAATTGTCCTTCTCTGTTGTAATGGAAAGCCATAGAACGTGGTGGGAGGCTACAGATAGAAGAGCAATGTTGTGGAATGGATTGTAATGCGGTGTATTGTGACGCAATAGATGGTTCCTGTGTGTTATGCAGAAGAATGGATCCATCTATGGTGGAATGACACGCAGTAGAACGTGTTGGATTGCTGCGGAATGGAGTGGAATGTTGTGAAGTGGAGTGGAATGGAGTGCACTGTGACGCAGGGGAGGGAAACTGAGTGGTTTGGACACGAAGGGAGCCTTCTTTCCTGGAATGGAATGCAATAAAAGGTGAAGGATTGTTGGGTACTGGAGTAGAATATTGTGGAGTGGAGTCGAATGGGGTGCCATTGGATGCAATAGACGGTTTCTCAGTGTGTTTGAAGCGAATGGATTTATGTGCACGTGAGTGTGCAGCTATGTGTGTTTGCGTGTCTATTTTTGATTCGGATTGAGTGTGTGCATTTGTCACCGTGTGTATTTTTTTTGAGAGAGGTTGCTGTGTGAGCGTGCAGGTGTGTGAGCGGCTGAGCGGGAGTGTCTTTATATGAGAGGGTGTGAGCATGTTTACAAGAGGGTGATTATGTCAGTGTTCAAGTATGTGTGTGAGAGTGTGACAGCATTTGAAATTATGTGTGCGTGTGAGCTTGTTAATATGTGTGTCTCTGTGTGTAGTTTTGTATGTGTATGTGACATTATGTCTGTGAGTGCGTGAGTCTGTGAGTGTGTTGGTGTGAGTGATTGTGTGTGTGATATTGTGCGCACGTCTGTGTCTGTGCGTTTGTCAGCATTCGTGTGTGTGTCTGTGTGTGACAGTTTGTGCGTCTGTGTTTATGGAGGTGTGTGTCTGTGTGAGTGGGTGTGATACTGAATATGAGATAGTGTGAGTTTCTTTGAGTGTGAGTGTGTAAGTGTGCAAGGTGCAGTGTCTCAGTGTGTGAGTGTGAAATAAGTCTTATGGGATTGTGTTTTATTTATTGTGAGGAGAGTTTTACTCTTCAGGTGAGTGTGTAAATGTGAGAGACTATTTGTGTGAGTGAGAGTGTTAGTCTGCGTGTATGAGGGACAGTGTGTGTTTGTGTTTGAATGGGAGTCCATGTGAGTCTTAGATTTTATGTGTGCAGTTGTGGGAGTGTGTGCGAGAGGTGAGTGGGACTGAGTGGGTGCGACTGTGTATCTCTGGTAGAGTATGTGTATGTGTGACTGAATGTACCTGTTGGAGAGAGTGTGTGTGCACGTGTGTGTTAGTGTATAAGAGTTGATATGCCTGTGTGTTTCAGTGAGGGTGAGTGTAAGTGTGTGTTAGTGTGTGCGTGAGTGTGAGTGTGTATGTGTGTTTGACTGAATGTTTTCGAAATTATTGGAGAGACTTTGAGTGTGTGTGAGTGTGTGACTTTGTGTGTGAATGCGTGTGTGAGGGTGCACACGTGTGAGGGAACTGGTGTGAGTGTGAAAGTGTGCATGTGTGAGTTTGCATATGTGTGTGTGATAGCGGGTGTCTGAGTATGAATGAGTGAGAGTGTATGTCCATGAATGGGATTGAGTGTGAGTGTGTATACAACACTGCAGCATGATTGCGTGTGAATGTGTTATTCTGTTTGTGAGTGATTCGGTGCTTTTCTGTCTGTGTGCCCCTGTGCATGTGTTTGTGTGCGACTGAGTGTGAGTTCCCGCTTGTGCGTGTGTCTCTGTGTTTGTGTCAGTGTGAGTGTGTGAGGGGAATGGGGAGAAATATGATGCCTCAAATGTGATGGTTTGTGACATTGTGTGTGAGTGGGAGTGTTGGTGTGTGAGAGGGTGTTTGCGTGTGAGTCTGTGAGCGTGTGTTGGTGTGTGTGAGTGTGTGTGATGGTGAGTTTGCATGAGGGTCCGTTTGTGTCTGCATACGTGTAAGTGTGCTTTGGATATGTGTGAATGTTGTAGGTTTACTTCTGTGTGAGAGTGTGTGTTTGTGGATATGAGATTTTGTGGGACCCTGAGTGGGTGTGTGTGTGCAGGTGAGCAAGGTGCTGTGCGAGCGAGTGTCAGAGTGTGAAAGGGTTTCGTATGTGATTGTGTGAGATCGTATGAGGAGGTGTGTTTTAGTGTTATGTGTGTGTGTTTGTGAGAGATTAGCTGTGTAAGTTGGAGTGTTACTCAGCGTGTATGTGTGACTGTGTGTTTGGGTATGTAAGACAGCGTGTGAGTGTGTTTTAGTTTGTGAGTGTACATGTTAATGTGCGAGTGTGCATGAGATGTGCGACTGTGCGTGATTCTGCATTTGTATGTGACTCTTAGTGAGTGTGTGAACATTTGTGAGTGAATCTGTGTTTTGGGTGTGTGTGCAAGGGCATGTGAGTGTCAGAGTTCAGGAGTGCATATGTCTGTGTGTATATCAGTGCGTGTGAGTGTATGTGCGAGATGTAGGTGCATGAGTGTGAGTGTTTCTGTGTGTGTCTGAGTGTGTAATGGGGTGTGACTCTATGTGTTAGGGTCTCTGTGAGTGACTGTGTGTTTGAGTGTGAGTCAGTGTGTGTGAGTTTGTGTATGATTGTGTGAGTGTGAGTTGGAACATGTGTGAGGGACTTTCCATGAGTGTGTGTCAATATGCTTGTATGAGAGTGTACATGTGTCTGGGAGTGAGTGTGTGTGAGAGGTGGTGTGAATTTGTTTGGGTGAGAGTGTAGATGTGTGAATGGGCAGGAGTGGGTGTTGTGAGTGTGTATACAAGACTGTTGCGAGACTGAGATTTTGTGTGTGTGTTTGTGTGTCTATTTGTGTTCATGCATGTGTGTGAGAGTGCGTGTTTGTGTGAAAGTGTGTGAACGTGCGGGTCTGGGCGTGTGCCTGTGTGAGTGTGTGAGGGGTATGTGTTGAAATATGATGCCACAAAGGTTCCTGAGAGGTCTGGAAGCGAAATTGTCCTTCTCTGTTGTAATGGAAAGCCATAGAACGTGGTGGGAGGCTACAGATAGAAGAGCAATGTTGTGGAATGGATTGTAATGCGGTGTATTGTGACGCAATAGATGGTTCCTGTGTGTTATGCAGAAGAATGGATCCATCTATGGTGGAATGACACGCAGTAGAACGTGTTGGATTGCTGCGGAATGGAGTGGAATGTTGTGAAGTGGAGTGGAATGGAGTGCACTGTGACGCAGGGGAGGGAAACTGAGTGGTTTGGACACGAAGGGAGCCTTCTTTCCTGGAATGGAATGCAATAAAAGGTGAAGGATTGTTGGGTACTGGAGTAGAATATTGTGGAGTGGAGTCGAATGGGGTGCCATTGGATGCAATAGACGGTTTCTCAGTGTGTTTGAAGCGAATGGATTTATGTGCACGTGAGTGTGCAGCTATGTGTGTTTGCGTGTCTATTTTTGATTCGGATTGAGTGTGTGCATTTGTCACCGTGTGTATTTTTTTTGAGAGAGGTTGCTGTGTGAGCGTGCAGGTGTGTGAGCGGCTGAGCGGGAGTGTCTTTATATGAGAGGGTGTGAGCATGTTTACAAGAGGGTGATTATGTCAGTGTTCAAGTATGTGTGTGAGAGTGTGACAGCATTTGAAATTATGTGTGCGTGTGAGCTTGTTAATATGTGTGTCTCTGTGTGTAGTTTTGTATGTGTATGTGACATTATGTCTGTGAGTGCGTGAGTCTGTGAGTGTGTTGGTGTGAGTGATTGTGTGTGTGATATTGTGCGCACGTCTGTGTCTGTGCGTTTGTCAGCATTCGTGTGTGTGTCTGTGTGTGACAGTTTGTGCGTCTGTGTTTATGGAGGTGTGTGTCTGTGTGAGTGGGTGTGATACTGAATATGAGATAGTGTGAGTTTCTTTGAGTGTGAGTGTGTAAGTGTGCAAGGTGCAGTGTCTCAGTGTGTGAGTGTGAAATAAGTCTTATGGGATTGTGTTTTATTTATTGTGAGGAGAGTTTTACTCTTCAGGTGAGTGTGTAAATGTGAGAGACTATTTGTGTGAGTGAGAGTGTTAGTCTGCGTGTATGAGGGACAGTGTGTGTTTGTGTTTGAATGGGAGTCCATGTGAGACTTAGATTTTATGTGTGCAGTTGTGGGAGTGTGTGCGAGAGGTGAGTGGGACTGAGTGGGTGCGACTGTGTATCTCTGGTAGAGTATGTGTATGTGTGACTGAATGTACCTGTTGGAGAGAGTGTGTGTGCACGTGTGTGTTAGTGTATAAGAGTTGATATGCCTGTGTGTTTCAGTGAGGGTGAGTGTAAGTGTGTGTTAGTGTGTGCGTGAGTGTGAGTGTGTATGTGTGTTTGACTGAATGTTTTCGAAATTATTGGAGAGACTTTGAGTGTGTGTGAGTGTGTGACTATGTGTGTGAATGCGTGTGTGAGGGTGCACACGTGTGAGGGAACTGGTGTGAGTGTGAAAGTGTGCATGTGTGAGTTTGCATATGTGTGTGTGATAGCGGGTGTCTGAGTATGAATGAGTGAGAGTGTATGTCCATGAATGGGATTGAGTGTGAGTGTGTATACAACACTGCAGCATGATTGCGTGTGAATGTGTTATTCTGTTTGTGAGTGATTCGGTTCTTTTCTGTCTGTGTGCCCCTGTGCATGTGTTTGTTTGTGTGCGACTGAGTGTGAGTTCCCGCTTGTGCGTGTGTCTCTGTGTTTGTGTCAGTGTGAGTGTGTGAGGGGAATGGGGAGAAATATGATGCCTCAAATGTGATGGTTTGTGACATTGTGTGTGAGTGGGAGTGTTGGTGTGTGAGAGGGTGTTTGCGTGTGAGTCTGTGAGCGTGTGTTGGTGTGTGTGAGTGTGTGTGATGGTGAGTTTGCATGAGGGTCCGTTTGTGTCTGCATACGTGTAAGTGTGCTTTGGATATGTGTGAATGTTGTAGGTTTACTTCTGTGTGAGAGTGTGTGTTTGTGGATATGAGATTTTGTGGGACCCTGAGTGGGTGTGTGTGTGCAGGTGAGCAAGGTGCTGTGCGAGCGAGTGTCAGAGTGTGAAAGGGTTTCGTATGTGATTGTGTGAGATCGTATGAGGAGGTGTGTTTTAGTGTTATGTGTGTGTGTTTGTGAGAGATTAGCTGTGTAAGTTGGAGTGTTACTCAGCGTGTATGTGTGACTGTGTGTTTGGGTATGTAAGACAGCGTGTGAGTGTGTTTTAGTTTGTGAGTGTACATGTTCATGTGCGAGTGTGCATGAGATGTGCGACTGTGCGTGATTCTGCATTTGTATGTGACTCTTAGTGAGTGTGTGAACATTTGTGAGTGAATCTGTGTTTTGGGTGTGTGTGCAAGGGCATGTGAGTGTCAGAGTTCAGGAGTGCATATGTCTGTGTGTATATCAGTGTGTGTGGGTGTATGTGTGAGATGTAGGTGCATGAGTGTGAGTGTTTCTGTGTGTGTCTGTGTGTGTAATGGGGTGTGACTCTATGTGTTAGGGTCTCTGTGAGTGACTGTGTGTTTGAGTGTGAGTCAGTGTGTGTGAGTTTGTCTATGATTGTGTGAGTGTGAGTTTGAACATGTGTGTGGGACTTTCCATGAGTGTGTGTCAATATGATTGTATGAGAGTGTACATGTGTCTGGGAGTGAGTGTGTGTGAGAGGTGGTGTGAATTTGTTTGGGTGAGGGTGTAGATGTGTGAATGGGCAGGAGTGGGTGTTGTGAGTGTGTATACAAGACTGTTGCGAGACTGAGATTTTGTGTGTGTGTTTGTGTGTCTATTTGTGTTCATGCATGTGTGTGAGAGTGCGTGTTTGTGTGAAAGTGTGTGAACGTGCGGGTCTGGGCGTGTGCCTGTGTGAGTGTGTGAGGGGTATGTGTTGAAATATGATGCCACAAAGGTTCCTGAGAGGTCTGGAAGCGAAATTGTCCTTCTCTGTTGTAATGGAAAGCCATAGAACGTGGTGGGAGGCTACAGATAGAAGAGCAATGTTGTGGAATGGATTGTAATGCGGTGTATTGTGACGCAATAGATGGTTCCTGTGTGTTATGCAGAAGAATGGATCCATCTATGGTGGAATGACACGCAGTAGAACGTGTTGGATTGCTGCGGAATGGAGTGGAATGTTGTGAAGTGGAGTGGAATGGAGTGCACTGTGACGCAGGGGAGGGAAACTGAGTGGTTTGGACACGAAGGGAGCCTTTCCTGGAATGGAATGCAATAAAAGGTGAAGGATTGTTGGGTACTGGAGTAGAATATTGTGGAGTGGAGTCGAATGGGGTGCCATTGGATGCAATAGACGGTTTCTCAGTGTGTTTGCAGCGAATGGATTTATGTGCACGTGAGTGTGCAGCTATGTGTGTTTGCGTGTCTATTTTTGATTCG
Source organism: Manis pentadactyla (assembly GCF_030020395.1). Lineage (NCBI taxonomy): Eukaryota > Metazoa > Chordata > Mammalia > Pholidota > Manidae > Manis > Manis pentadactyla. The sequence goes on along the minus strand of NW_026644599.1, from coordinate 3,005,589 downwards.
GATTGAGTGTGTGCATTTGTCACCGTGTGTATTTTTTTTGAGAGAGGTTGCTGTGTGAGCGTGCAGGTGTGTGAGCGGCTGAGCGGGAGTGTCTTTATATGAGAGGGTGTGAGCATGTTTACAAGAGGGTGATTATGTCAGTGTTCAAGTATGTGTGTGAGAGTGTGACAGCATTTGAAATTATGTGTGCGTGTGAGCTTGTTAATATGTGTGTCTCTGTGTGTAGTTTTGTATGTGTATGTGACATTATGTCTGTGAGTGCGTGAGTCTGTGAGTGTGTTGGTGTGAGTGATGTGTGTGTGATATTGTGCGCACGTCTGTGTCTGTGCGTTTGTCAGCATTCGTGTGTGTGTCTGTGTGTGACAGTTTGTGTGTCTGTGTTTATGGAGGTGTGTGTCTGTGTGAGTGGGTGTGATACTGAATATGAGATAGTGTGAGTTTCTTTGAGTGTGAGTGTGTAAGTGTGCAAGGTGCAGTGTCTCAGTGTCTGAGTGTGAAATAAGGTCTTATGTGATTGTGTTTTATTTATTGTGAGGAGAGTTTTACTCTTCAGGTGAGTGTGTAAATGTGAGAGACTATTTGTGTGAGTGAGAGTGTTAGTCTGCGTGTATGAGGGACAGTGTGTGTTTGTGTTTGAATGGGAGTCCATGTGAGACTTAGATTTTATGTGTGCAGTTGTGGGAGTGTGTGCGAGAGGTGAGTGGGACTGAGTGGGTGCGACTGTGTATCTCTGGTAGAGTATGTGTATGTGTGACTGAATGTACCTGTTGGAGAGAGTGTGTGTGCACGTGTGTGTTAGTGTATAAGAGTTGATATGCCTGTGTGTTTCAGTGAGGGTGAGTGTAAGTGTGTGTTAGTGTGTGCGTGAGTGTGAGTGTGTATGTGTGTTTGAATGTTTTCGAAATTATTGGAGAGACTTTGAGTGTGTGTGAGTGTGTGACTTTGTGTGTGAATGCGTGTGTGAGGGTGCACACGTGTGAGGGAACTGGTGTGAGTGTGAAAGTGTGCATGTGTGAGTTTGCATATGTGTGTGTGATAGCGGGTGTCTGAGTATGAATGAGTGAGAGTGTATGTCCATGAATGGGATTGAGTGTGAGTGTGTATACAACACTGCAGCATGATTGCGTGTGAATGTGTTATTCTGTTTGTGAGTGATTCGGTGCTTTTCTGTCTGTGTGCCCCTGTGCTTGTGTTTGTTTGTGTGCGACTGAGTGTGAGTTCCCGCTTGTGCGTGTGTCTCTGTGTTTGTGTCAGTGTGAGTGTGTGAGGGGAATGGGGAGAAATATGATGCCTCAAATGTGATGGTTTGTGACATTGTGTGTGAGTGGGAGTGCTGGTGTGTGAGACGGTGATTGCGTGTGAGTCTGTGAGCGTGTGTTGGTGTGTGTGAGTGTGTGTGATGGTGAGTTTGCATGAGGTTCCGTTTGTGTCTGCATACGTGTAAGTGTGCTTTGGATATGTGTGAATGTTGTAGGTTTACTTCTGTGTGAGAGTGTGTGTTTGTGGATATGAGATTTTGTGGGACCCTGAGTGGGTGTGTGTGTGCAGGTGAGCAAGGTGCTGTGCGAGCGAGTGTCAGAGTGTGAAAGGGTTTCGTATGTGATTGTGTGAGATCGTATGAGGAGGTGTGTTTTAGTGTTATGTGTGTGTGTTTGTGAGAGATTAGCTGTGTAAGTTGGAGTGTTACACAGCGTGTATGTGTGACTGTGTGTTTGGGTATGTAAGACAGCGTGTGAGTGTGTTTTAGTTTGTGAGTGTACATGTTCATGTGCGAGTGTGCATGAGATGTGCGACTGTGCGTGATTCTGCATTTGTATGTGACTCTTAGTGAGTGTGTGAACATTTGTGAGTGAATCTGTGTTTTGGGTGTGTGTGCAAGGGCATGTGAGTGTCAGAGTTCAGGAGTGCATATGTCTGTGTGTATATCAGTGCGTGTGAGTGTATGTGCGAGATGTAGGTGCATGAGTGTGAGTGTTTCTGTGTGTGTCTGTGTGTGTAATGGGGTGTGACTCTATGTGTTAGGGTCTCTGTGAGTGACTGTGTGTTTGAGTGTGAGTCAGTGTGTGTGAGTTTGTGTATGATTGTGTGAGTGTGAGTTTGAACATGTGTGAGGGACTTTCCATGAGTGTGTGTCAATATGCTTGTATGAGAGTGTACATGTGTCTGGGAGTGAGTGTGTGTGAGAGGTGGTGTGAATTTGTTTGGGTGAGAGTGTAGATGTGTGAATGGGCAGGAGTGGGTGTTGTGAGTGTGTATACAAGACTGTTGCGAGACTGAGATTTTGTGTGTGTGTTTGTGTGTCTATTTGTGTTCATGCATGTGTGTGAGAGTGCGTGTTTGTGTGAAAGTGTGTGAACGTGCGGGTCTGGGCGTGTGCCTGTGTGAGTGTGTGAGGGGTATGTGTTGAAATATGATGCCACAAAGGTTCCTGAGAGGTCTGGAAGCGAAATTGTCCTTCTCTGTTGTAATGGAAAGCCATAGAACGTGGTGGGAGGCTACAGATAGAAGAGCAATGTTGTGGAATGGATTGTAATGCGGTGTATTGTGACGCAATAGATGGTTCCTGTGTGTTATGCAGAAGAATGGATCCATCTATGGTGGAATGACACGCAGTAGAACGTGTTGGATTGCTGCGGAATGGAGTGGAATGTTGTGAAGTGGAGTGGAATGGAGTGCACTGTGACGCAGGGGAGGGAAACTGAGTGGTTTGGACACGAAGGGAGCCTTCTTTCCTGGAATGGAATGCAATAAAAGGTGAAGGATTGTTGGGTACTGGAGTAGAATATTGTGGAGTGGAGTCGAATGGGGTGCCATTTGATGCAATAGACGGTTTCTCAGTGTGTTTGAAGCGAATGGATTTATTTGCACGTGAGTGTGCAGCTATGTGTGTTTGCGTGTCTATTTTTGATTCGGATTGAGTGTGTGCATTTGTCACCGTGTGTATTTTTTTTGAGAGAGGTTGCTGTGTGAGCGTGCAGGTGTGTGAGCGGCTGAGCGGGAGTGTCTTTATATGAGAGGGTGTGAGCATGTTTACAAGAGGGTGATTATGTCAGTGTTCAAGTATGTGTGTGAGAGTGTGACAGCATTTGAAATTATGTGTGCGTGTGAGCTTGTTAATATGTGTGTCTCTGTGTGTAGTTTTGTATGTGTATGTGACATTATGTCTGTGAGTGCGTGAGTCTGTGAGTGTGTTGGTGTGAGTGATTGTGTGTGTGATATTGTGCGCACGTCTGTGTCTGTGCGTTTGTCAGCATTCGTGTGTGTGTCTGTGTGTGACAGTTTGTGTGTCTGTGTTTATGGATGTGTGTGTCTGTGTGAGTGGGTGTGATACTGAATATGAGATAGTGTGAGTTTCTTTGAGTGTGAGTGTGTAAGTGTGCAAGGTGCAGTGTCTCAGTGTGAAATAAGGTCTTATGTGATTGTGTTTTATTTATTGTGAGGAGAGTTTTACTCTTCAGGTGAGTGTGTAAATGTGAGAGACTATTTGTGTGAGTGAGTGTTAGTCTGCGTGTATGAGGGACAGTGTGTGTTTGTGTTTGAATGGGAGTCCATGTGAGACTTAGATTTTATGTGTGCAGTTGTGGGAGTGTGTGCGAGAGGTGAGTGGGACTGAGTGGGTGCGACTGTGTATCTCTGGTAGAGTATGTGTATGTGTGACTGAATGTACCTGTTGGAGAGAGTGTGTGTGCACGTGTGTGTTAGTGTATAAGAGTTGATATGCCTGTGTGTTTCAGTGAGGGTGAGTGTAAGTGTGTGTTAGTGTGTGCGTGAGTGTGAGTGTGTATGTGTGTTTGACTGAATGTTTTCGAAATTATTGGAGAGACTTTGAGTGTGTGTGAGTGTGTGACTATGTGTGTGAATGCGTGTGTGAGGGTGCACACGTGTGAGGGAACTGGTGTGAGTGTGAAAGTGTGCATGTGTGAGTTTGCATATGTGTGTGTGATAGCGGGTGTCTGAGTATGAATGAGTGAGAGTGTATGTCCATGAATGGGATTGAGTGTGAGTGTGTATACAACACTGCAGCATGATTGCGTGTGAATGTGTTATTCTGTTTGTGAGTGATTCGGTTCTTTTCTGTCTGTGTGCCCCTGTGCATGTGTTTGTTTGTGTGCGACTGAGTGTGAGTTCCCGCTTGTGCGTGTGTCTCTGTGTTTGTGTCAGTGTGAGTGTGTGAGGGGAATGGGGAGAAATATGATGCCTCAAATGTGATGGTTTGTGACATTGTGTGTGAGTGGGAGTGTTGGTGTGTGAGAGGGTGTTTGCGTGTGAGTCTGTGAGCGTGTGTTGGTGTGTGTGAGTGTGTGTGATGGTGAGTTTGCATGAGGGTCCGTTTGTGTCTGCATACGTGTAAGTGTGCTTTGGATATGTGTGAATGTTGTAGGTTTACTTCTGTGTGAGAGTGTGTGTTTGTGGATATGAGATTTTGTGGGACCCTGAGTGGGTGTGTGTGTGCAGGTGAGCAAGGTGCTGTGCGAGCGAGTGTCAGAGTGTGAAAGGGTTTCGTATGTGATTGTGTGAGATCGTATGAGGAGGTGTGTTTTAGTGTTATGTGTGTGTGTTTGTGAGAGATTAGCTGTGTAAGTTGGAGTGTTACTCAGCGTGTATGTGTGACTGTGTGTTTGGGTATGTAAGACAGCGTGTGAGTGTGTTTTAGTTTGTGAGTGTACATGTTCATGTGCGAGTGTGCATGAGATGTGCGACTGTGCGTGATTCTGCATTTGTATGTGACTCTTAGTGAGTGTGTGAACATTTGTGAGTGAATCTGTGTTTTGGGTGTGTGTGCAAGGGCATGTGAGTGTCAGAGTTCAGGAGTGCATATGTCTGTGTGTATATCAGTGTGTGTGGGTGTATGTGTGAGATGTAGGTGCATGAGTGTGAGTGTTTCTGTGTGTGTCTGTGTGTGTAATGGGGTGTGACTCTATGTGTTAGGGTCTCTGTGAGTGACTGTGTGTTTGAGTGTGAGTCAGTGTGTGTGAGTTTGTCTATGATTGTGTGAGTGTGAGTTTGAACATGTGTGTGGGACTTTCCATGAGTGTGTGTCAATATGATTGTATGAGAGTGTACATGTGTCTGGGAGTGAGTGTGTGTGAGAGGTGGTGTGAATTTGTTTGGGTGAGGGTGTAGATGTGTGAATGGGCAGGAGTGGGTGTTGTGAGTGTGTATACAAGACTGTTGCGAGACTGAGATTTTGTGTGTGTGTTTGTGTGTCTATTTGTGTTCATGCATGTGTGTGAGAGTGCGTGTTTGTGTGAAAGTGTGTGAACGTGCGGGTCTGGGCGTGTGCCTGTGTGAGTGTGTGAGGGGTATGTGTTGAAATATGATGCCACAAAGGTTCCTGAGAGGTCTGGAAGCGAAATTGTCCTTCTCTGTTGTAATGGAAAGCCATAGAACGTGGTGGGAGGCTACAGATAGAAGAGCAATGTTGTGGAATGGATTGTAATGCGGTGTATTGTGACGCAATAGATGGTTCCTGTGTGTTATGCAGAAGAATGGATCCATCTATGGTGGAATGACACGCAGTAGAACGTGTTGGATTGCTGCGGAATGGAGTGGAATGTTGTGAAGTGGAGTGGAATGGAGTGCACTGTGACGCAGGGGAGGGAAACTGAGTGGTTTGGACACGAAGGGAGCCTTTCCTGGAATGGAATGCAATAAAAGGTGAAGGATTGTTGGGTACTGGAGTAGAATATTGTGGAGTGGAGTCGAATGGGGTGCCATTGGATGCAATAGACGGTTTCTCAGTGTGTTTGCAGCGAATGGATTTATGTGCACGTGAGTGTGCAGCTATGTGTGTTTGCGTGTCTATTTTTGATTCGGATTGAGTGTGTGCATTTGTCACCGTGTGTATTTTTTTTGAGAGAGGTTGCTGTGTGAGCGTGCAGGTGTGTGAGCGGCTGAGCGGGAGTGTCTTTATATGAGAGGGTGTGAGCATGTTTACAAGAGGGTGATTATGTCAGTGTTCAAGTATGTGTGTGAGAGTGTGACAGCATTTGAAATTATGTGTGCGTGTGAGCTTGTTAATATGTGTGTCTCTGTGTGTAGTTTTGTATGTGTATGTGACATTATGTCTGTGAGTGCGTGAGTCTGTGAGTGTGTTGGTGTGAGTGATGTGTGTGTGATATTGTGCGCACGTCTGTGTCTGTGCGTTTGTCAGCATTCGTGTGTGTGTCTGTGTGTGACAGTTTGTGTGTCTGTGTTTATGGAGGTGTGTGTCTGTGTGAGTGGGTGTGATACTGAATATGAGATAGTGTGAGTTTCTTTGAGTGTGAGTGTGTAAGTGTGCAAGGTGCAGTGTCTCAGTGTCTGAGTGTGAAATAAGGTCTTATGTGATTGTGTTTTATTTATTGTGAGGAGAGTTTTACTCTTCAGGTGAGTGTGTAAATGTGAGAGACTATTTGTGTGAGTGAGAGTGTTAGTCTGCGTGTATGAGGGACAGTGTGTGTTTGTGTTTGAATGGGAGTCCATGTGAGACTTAGATTTTATGTGTGCAGTTGTGGGAGTGTGTGCGAGAGGTGAGTGGGACTGAGTGGGTGCGACTGTGTATCTCTGGTAGAGTATGTGTATGTGTGACTGAATGTACCTGTTGGAGAGAGTGTGTGTGCACGTGTGTGTTAGTGTATAAGAGTTGATATGCCTGTGTGTTTCAGTGAGGGTGAGTGTAAGTGTGTGTTAGTGTGTGCGTGAGTGTGAGTGTGTATGTGTGTTTGAATGTTTTCGAAATTATTGGAGAGACTTTGAGTGTGTGTGAGTGTGTGACTTTGTGTGTGAATGCGTGTGTGAGGGTGCACACGTGTGAGGGAACTGGTGTGAGTGTGAAAGTGTGCATGTGTGAGTTTGCATATGTGTGTGTGATAGCGGGTGTCTGAGTATGAATGAGTGAGAGTGTATGTCCATGAATGGGATTGAGTGTGAGTGTGTATACAACACTGCAGCATGATTGCGTGTGAATGTGTTATTCTGTTTGTGAGTGATTCGGTGCTTTTCTGTCTGTGTGCCCCTGTGCTTGTGTTTGTTTGTGTGCGACTGAGTGTGAGTTCCCGCTTGTGCGTGTGTCTCTGTGTTTGTGTCAGTGTGAGTGTGTGAGGGGAATGGGGAGAAATATGATGCCTCAAATGTGATGGTTTGTGACATTGTGTGTGAGTGGGAGTGCTGGTGTGTGAGACGGTGATTGCGTGTGAGTCTGTGAGCGTGTGTTGGTGTGTGTGAGTGTGTGTGATGGTGAGTTTGCATGAGGTTCCGTTTGTGTCTGCATACGTGTAAGTGTGCTTTGGATATGTGTGAATGTTGTAGGTTTACTTCTGTGTGAGAGTGTGTGTTTGTGGATATGAGATTTTGTGGGACCCTGAGTGGGTGTGTGTGTGCAGGTGAGCAAGGTGCTGTGCGAGCGAGTGTCAGAGTGTGAAAGGGTTTCGTATGTGATTGTGTGAGATCGTATGAGGAGGTGTGTTTTAGTGTTATGTGTGTGTGTTTGTGAGAGATTAGCTGTGTAAGTTGGAGTGTTACACAGCGTGTATGTGTGACTGTGTGTTTGGGTATGTAAGACAGCGTGTGAGTGTGTTTTAGTTTGTGAGTGTACATGTTCATGTGCGAGTGTGCATGAGATGTGCGACTGTGCGTGATTCTGCATTTGTATGTGACTCTTAGTGAGTGTGTGAACATTTGTGAGTGAATCTGTGTTTTGGGTGTGTGTGCAAGGGCATGTGAGTGTCAGAGTTCAGGAGTGCATATGTCTGTGTGTATATCAGTGCGTGTGAGTGTATGTGCGAGATGTAGGTGCATGAGTGTGAGTGTTTCTGTGTGTGTCTGTGTGTGTAATGGGGTGTGACTCTATGTGTTAGGGTCTCTGTGAGTGACTGTGTGTTTGAGTGTGAGTCAGTGTGTGTGAGTTTGTGTATGATTGTGTGAGTGTGAGTTTGAACATGTGTGAGGGACTTTCCATGAGTGTGTGTCAATATGCTTGTATGAGAGTGTACATGTGTCTGGGAGTGAGTGTGTGTGAGAGGTGGTGTGAATTTGTTTGGGTGAGAGTGTAGATGTGTGAATGGGCAGGAGTGGGTGTTGTGAGTGTGTATACAAGACTGTTGCGAGACTGAGATTTTGTGTGTGTGTTTGTGTGTCTATTTGTGTTCATGCATGTGTGTGAGAGTGCGTGTTTGTGTGAAAGTGTGTGAACGTGCGGGTCTGGGCGTGTGCCTGTGTGAGTGTGTGAGGGGTATGTGTTGAAATATGATGCCACAAAGGTTCCTGAGAGGTCTGGAAGCGAAATTGTCCTTCTCTGTTGTAATGGAAAGCCATAGAACGTGGTGGGAGGCTACAGATAGAAGAGCAATGTTGTGGAATGGATTGTAATGCGGTGTATTGTGACGCAATAGATGGTTCCTGTGTGTTATGCAGAAGAATGGATCCATCTATGGTGGAATGACACGCAGTAGAACGTGTTGGATTGCTGCGGAATGGAGTGGAATGTTGTGAAGTGGAGTGGAATGGAGTGCACTGTGACGCAGGGGAGGGAAACTGAGTGGTTTGGACACGAAGGGAGCCTTCTTTCCTGGAATGGAATGCAATAAAAGGTGAAGGATTGTTGGGTACTGGAGTAGAATATTGTGGAGTGGAGTCGAATGGGGTGCCATTTGATGCAATAGACGGTTTCTCAGTGTGTTTGAAGCGAATGGATTTATTTGCACGTGAGTGTGCAGCTATGTGTGTTTGCGTGTCTATTTTTGATTCGGATTGAGTGTGTGCATTTGTCACCGTGTGTATTTTTTTTGAGAGAGGTTGCTGTGTGAGCGTGCAGGTGTGTGAGCGGCTGAGCGGGAGTGTCTTTATATGAGAGGGTGTGAGCATGTTTACAAGAGGGTGATTATGTCAGTGTTCAAGTATGTGTGTGAGAGTGTGACAGCATTTGAAATTATGTGTGCGTGTGAGCTTGTTAATATGTGTGTCTCTGTGTGTAGTTTTGTATGTGTATGTGACATTATGTCTGTGAGTGCGTGAGTCTGTGAGTGTGTTGGTGTGAGTGATTGTGTGTGTGATATTGTGCGCACGTCTGTGTCTGTGCGTTTGTCAGCATTCGTGTGTGTGTCTGTGTGTGACAGTTTGTGTGTCTGTGTTTATGGATGTGTGTGTCTGTGTGAGTGGGTGTGATACTGAATATGAGATAGTGTGAGTTTCTTTGAGTGTGAGTGTGTAAGTGTGCAAGGTGCAGTGTCTCAGTGTGAAATAAGGTCTTATGTGATTGTGTTTTATTTATTGTGAGGAGAGTTTTACTCTTCAGGTGAGTGTGTAAATGTGAGAGACTATTTGTGTGAGTGAGTGTTAGTCTGCGTGTATGAGGGACAGTGTGTGTTTGTGTTTGAATGGGAGTCCATGTGAGACTTAGATTTTATGTGTGCAGTTGTGGGAGTGTGTGCGAGAGGTGAGTGGGACTGAGTGGGTGCGACTGTGTATCTCTGGTAGAGTATGTGTATGTGTGACTGAATGTACCTGTTGGAGAGAGTGTGTGTGCACGTGTGTGTTAGTGTATAAGAGTTGATATGCCTGTGTGTTTCAGTGAGGGTGAGTGTAAGTGTGTGTTAGTGTGTGCGTGAGTGTGAGTGTGTATGTGTGTTTGACTGAATGTTTTCGAAATTATTGGAGAGACTTTGAGTGTGTGTGAGTGTGTGACTTTGTGTGTGAATGCGTGTGTGAGGGTGCACACGTGTGAGGGAACTGGTGTGAGTGTGAAAGTGTGCATGTGTGAGTTTGCATATGTGTGTGTGATAGCGGGTGTCTGAGTATGAATGAGTGAGAGTGTATGTCCATGAATGGGATTGAGTGTGAGTGTGTATACAACACTGCAGCATGATTGCGTGTGAATGTGTTATTCTGTTTGTGAGTGATTCGGTGCTTTTCTGTCTGTGTGCCCCTGTGCATGTGTTTGTTTGTGTGCGACTGAGTGTGAGTTCCCGCTTGTGCGTGTGTCTCTGTGTTTGTGTCAGTGTGAGTGTGTGAGGGGAATGGGGAGAAATATGATGCCTCAAATGTGATGGTTTGTGACATTGTGTGTGAGTGGGAGTGTTGGTGTGTGAGAGGGTGTTTGCGTGTGAGTCTGTGAGCGTGTGTTGATGTGTGATGGTGAGTTTGCATGAGGGTCCGTTTGTGTCTGCATACGTGTAAGTGTGCTTTGGATATGTGTGAATGTTGTAGGTGTATGTCTGTGTGAGAGTGTGTGTTTGTGGATATGAGATTTTGTGGGACCCTGAGTGGGTGTGTGTGTGCAGGTGAGCAAGGTGCTGTGCGAGCGAGTGTCAGAGTGTGAAAGTGTTTCGTATGTGATTGTGTGATATCGTATGAGGAGGTGTGTTTTAGTGTTATGTGTGTGTGTTTGTGAGAGATTAGCTGTGTAAGTTGGAGTGTTACTCAGCGTGTATGTGTGACTGTGTGTTTGGGTATGTAAGACAGCGTGTGAGTGTGTTTTAGTTTGTGAGTGTACATGTTAATGTGCGAGTGTGCATGAGATGTGCGACTGTGCGTGATTCTGCATTTGTATGTGACTCTTAGTGAGTGTGTGAACATTTGTGAGTGAATCTGTGTTTTGGGTGTGTGTGCAAGGGCATGTGAGTGTCAGAGTTCAGGAGTACATATGTCTGTGTGTATATCAGTGCGTGTGAGTGTATGTGCGAGATGTAGGTGCATGAGTGTGAGTGTTTCTGTGTGTGTCTGTGTGTGTAATGGGGTGTGACTCTATGTGTTAGGGTCTCTGTGAGTGACTGTGTGTTTGAGTGTGAGTCAGTGTGTGTGAGTTTGTGTATGATTGTGTGAGTGTGAGTTGGAACATGTGTGAGGGACTTTTCATGACTGTGTGTCAATTTGCTTGTGTGAGAGTATACATGTGTCTGGGAGTGAGTGTGTGTGAGAGGTGGTGTGAATTTGTTTGGGTGAGAGTGTAGATGTGTGAATGGGCAGGAGTGGGTGTTGTGAGTGTGTATACAAGACTGTTGCGAGACTGAGATTTTGTGTGTGTGTTTGTGTGTCTATTTGTGTTCATGCATGTGTGTGAGAGTGCGTGTTTGTGTGAAAGTGTGTGAACGTGCGGGTCTGGGCGTGTGCCTGTGTGAGTGTGTGAGGGGTATGTGTTGAAATATGATGCCACAAAGGTTCCTGAGAGGTCTGGAAGCGAAATTGTCCTTCTCTGTTGTAATGGAAAGCCATAGAACGTGGTGGGAGGCTACAGATAGAAGAGCAATGTTGTGGAATGGATTGTAATGCGGTGTATTGTGACGCAATAGATGGTTCCTGTGTGTTATGCAGAACAATGGATCCATCTATGGTGGAATGACACGCAGTAGAACGTGTTGGATTGCTGCGGAATGGAGTGGAATGTTGTGAAGTGGAGTGGAATGGAGTGCACTGTGACGCAGGGGAGGGAAACTGAGTGGTTTGGACACGAAGGGAGCCTTCTTTCCTGGAATGGAATGCAATAAAAGGTGAAGGATTGTTGGGTACTGGAGTAGAATATTGTGGAGTGGAGTCGAATGGGGTGCCATTGGATGCAATAGACGGTTTCTCAGTGTGTTTGAAGCGAATGGATTTATGTGCACGTGAGTGTGCAGCTATGTGTGTTTGCGTGTCTGTTTTTGATTCGGATTGAGTGTGTGCATTTGTCACCGTGTGTATTTTTTTTGAGAGAGGTTGCTGTGTGAGCGTGCAGGTGTGTGAGCGGCTGAGCGGGAGTGTCGTTATATGAGAGGATGTGAGCATGTTTACAAGAGGGTGATTATGTCAGTGTTCAAGTATGTGTGTGAGAGTGTGACAGCATTTGAAATTATGTGTGCGTGTGAGCTTGTTAATATGTGTGTCTCTGTGTGTAGTTTTGTATGTGTATGTGACATTATGTCTGTGAGTGCGTGAGTCTGTGAGTGTGTTGGTGTGAGTGATTGTGTGTGTGATATTGTGCGCACGTCTGTGTCTGTGCGTTTGTCAGCATTCGTGTGTGTGTCTGTGTGTGACAGTTTGTGTGTCTGTGTTTATGGAGGTGTGTGCCTGTGTGAGTGGGTGTGATACTGAATATGAGATAGTGTGAGTTTCTTTGAGTGTGAGTGTGTAAGTGTGCAAGGTGCAGTGTCTCAGTGTGTGAGTGTGAAATAAGGTCTTATGTGATTGTGTTTTATTTATTGTGAGGAGAGTTATACTCTTCAGGTGAGTGTGTAAATGTGAGAGACTATTTGTGTGAGTGAGAGTGTTAGTCTGCGTGTATGAGGGACAGTGTGTGTTTGTGTTTGAATTGGAGTCCATGTGAGTCTTAGATTTTATGTGCGCAGTTGTGGGAGTGTGTGCGAGAGGTGAGTGGGACTGAGTGGGTGCGACTGTGTATCTCTGGTAGAGTATGTGTATGTGTGACTGAATGTACCTGTTGGAGAGAGTGTGTGTGCACCTGTGTGTTAGTGTATAAGAGTTGATATGCCTGTGTGTTTCAGTGAGGGTGAGTGTAAGTGTGTGTTAGTGTGTGCGTGAGTGTGAGTGTGTATGTGTGTTTGACTGAATGTTTTCGAAATTATTGGAGAGACTTTGAGTGTGTGTGAGTGTGTGACTTTGTGTGTGAATGCGTGTGTGAGGGTGCACACGTGTGAGGGAACTGGTGTGAGTGTGAAAGTGTGCATGTGTGAGTTTGCATATGTGTGTGTGATAGCGGGTGTCTGAGTATGAATGAGTGAGAGTGTATGTCCATGAATGGGATTGAGTGTGAGTGTGTATACAACACTGCAGCATGATTGCGTGTGAATGTGTTATTCTGTTTGTGAGTGATTCGGTGCTTTTCTGTCTGTGTGCCCCTGTGCATGTGTTTGTTTGTGTGCGACTGAGTGTGAGTTCCCGCTTGTGCGTGTGTCTCTGTGTTTGTGTCAGTGTGAGTGTGTGAGGGGAATGGGGAGAAATATGATGCCTCAAATGTGATGGTTTGTGACATTGTGTGTGAGTGGGAGTGTTGGTGTGTGAGAGGGTGTTTGCGTGTGAGTCTGTGAGCGTGTGTTGGTGTGTGTGAGTGTGTGTGATGGTGAGTTTGCATGAGGGTCCGTTTGTGTCTGCATACGTGTAAGTGTGCTTTGGATATGTGTGAATGTTGTAGGTGTATGTCTGTGTGAGAGTGTGTGTTTGTGGATATGAGATTTTGTGGGACCCTGAGTGGGTGTGTGTGTGCAGGTGAGCAAGGTGCTGTGCGAGCGAGTGTCAGAGTGTGAAAGGGTTTCGTATGTGATTGTGTGAGATTGTATGAGGAGGTGTGTTTTAGTGTTATGTGTGTGTGTTTGTGAGAGATTAGCTGTGTAAGTTGGAGTGTTACTCAGCGTGTATGTGTGACTGTGTGTTTGGGTATGTAAGACAGCGTGTGAGTGTGTTTTAGTTTGTGAGTGTACATGTTAATGTGCGAGTGTGCATGAGATGTGCGACTGTGCGTGATTCTGCATTTGTATGTGACTCTTAGTGAGTGTGTGAACATTTGTGAGTGAATCTGTGTTTTGGGTGTGTGTGCAAGGGCATGTGAGTGTCAGAGTTCAGGAGTGCATATGTCTGTGTGTATATCAGTGCGTGTGAGTGTATGTGCGAGATGTAGGTGCATGAGTGTGAGTGTTTCTGTGTGTGTCTGTGTGTGTAATGGGGTGTGACTCTATGTGTTAGGGTCTCTGTGAGTGACTGTGTGTTTGAGTGTGAGTCAGTGTGTGTGAGTTTGTGTATGATTGTGTGAGTGTGAGTTGGAACATGTGTGAGGGACTTTCCATGAGTGTGTGTCAATATGCTTGTATGAGAGTGTACATGTGTCTGGGAGTGAGTGTGTGTGAGAGGTGGTGTGAATTTTTTTGGGTGAGTGTGTAGATGTGTGAATGGGCAGGAGTGGGTGTTGTGAGTGTGTATACAAGACTGTTGCGAGACTGAGATTTTGTGTGTGTGTTTGTGTGTCTATTTGTGTTCATGCATGTGTGTGAGAGTGCGTGTTTGTGTGAAAGTGTGTGAACGTGCGGGTCTGAGCGTGTGCCTGTGTGAGTGTGTGAGGGGTATGTGTTGAAATATGATGCCACAAAGGTTCCTGAGAGGTCTGGAAGCGAAATTGTCCTTCTCTGTTGTAATGGAAAGCCATAGAACGTGGTGGGAGGCTACAGATAGAAGAGCAATGTTGTGGAATGGATTGTAATGCGGTGTATTGTGACGCAATAGATGGTTCCTGTGTGTTATGCAGAAGAATGGATCCATCTATGGTGGAATGACACGCAGTAGAACGTGTTGGATTGCTGCGGAATGGAGTGGAATGTTGTGAAGTGGAGTGGAATGGAGTGCACTGTGACGCAGGGGAGGGAAACTGAGTGGTTTGGACACGAAGGGAGCCTTCTTTCCTGGAATGGAATGCAATAAAAGGTGAAGGATTGTTGGGTACTGGAGTAGAATATTGTGGAGTGGAGTCGAATGGGGTGCCATTGGATGCAATAGACGGTTTCTCAGTGTGTTTGAAGCGAATGGATTTATGTGCACGTGAGTGTGCAGCTATGTGTGTTTGCGTGTCTATTTTTGATTCGGATTGAGTGTGTGCATTTGTCACCGTGTGTATTTTTTTTGAGAGGGGTTGCTGTGTGAGCGTGCAGGTATGTGAGCGGCTGAGCGGGAGTGTCTTTATATGAGAGGGTGTGAGCATGTTTACAAGAGGGTGATTATGTCAGTGTTCAAGTATGTGTGTGAGAGTGTGACAGCATTTGAAATTATGTGTGCGTGTGAGCTTGTTAATATGTGTGTCTCTGTGTGTAGTTTTGTATGTGTATGTGACATTATGTCTGTGAGTGCGTGAGTCTGTGAGTGTGTTGGTGTGAGTGATTGTGTGTGTGATATTGTGCGCACGTCTGTGTCTGTGCGTTTGTCAGCATTCGTGTGTGTGTCTGTGTGTGACAGTTTGTGCGTCTGTGTTTATGGAGGTGTGTGTCTGTGTGAGTGGGTGTGATACTGAATATGAGATAGTGTGAGTTTCTTTGAGTGTGAGTTGTAAGTGTGCAAGGTGCAGTGTCTCAGTGTGTGAGTGTGAAATAAGTCTTATGGGATTGTGTTTTATTTATTGTGAGGAGAGTTTTACTCTTCAGGTGAGTGTGTAAATGTGAGAGACTATTTGTGTGAGTGAGTGTTAGTCTGCGTGTATGAGGGACAGTGTGTGTTTATGTTTGAATGGGAGTCCATGTGAGACTTAGATTTTATGTGTGCAGTTGTGGGAGTGTGTGCGAGAGGTGAGTGGGACTGAGTGGGTGCGACTGTGTATCTCTGGTAGAGTATGTGTATGTGTGACTGAATGTACCTGTTGGAGAGAGTGTGTGTGCACGTGTGTGTTAGTGTATAAGAGTTGATATGCCTGTGTGTTTCAGTGAGGGTGAGTGTAAGTGTGTGTTAGTGTGTGCGTGAGTGTGAGTGTGTATGTGTGTTTGACTGAATGTTTTCGAAATTATTGGAGAGACTTTGAGAGTGTGTGAGTGTGTGACTTTGTGTGTGAATGCGTGTGTGAGGGTGCACACGTGTGAGGGAACTGGTGTGAGTGTGAAAGTGTGCATGTGTGAGTTTGCATATGTGTGTGTGATAGCGGGTGTCTGAGTATGAATGAGTGAGAGTGTATGTCCATGAATGGGATTGAGTGTGAGTGTGTATACAACACTGCAGCATGATTGCGTGTGAATGTGTTATTCTGTTTGTGAGTGATTCGGTGCTTTTCTGTCTGTGTGCCCCTGTGCATGTGTTTGTTTGTGTGCGACTGAGTGTGAGTTCCCGCTTGTGCGTGTGTCTCTGTGTTTGTGTCAGTGTTTGTGTGTGAGGGGAATGGGGAGAAATATGATGCCTCAAATGTGATGGTTTGTGACATTGTGTGTGAGTGGGAGTGTTGGTGTGTGAGAGGGTGTTTGCGTGTGAGTCTGTGAGCGTGTGTTGGTGTGTGTGAGTGTGTGTGATGGTGAGTTTGCATGAGGGTCCGTTTGTGTCTGCATACGTGTAAGTGTGCTTTGGATATGTGTGAATGTTGTAGGTGTATGTCTGTGTGAGAGTGTGTGTTTGTGGATATGAGATTTTGTGGGACCCTGAGTGGGTGTGTGTGTGCAGGTGAGCAAGGTGCTGTGCGAGCGAGTGTCAGAGTGTGAAAGGGTTTCGTATGTGATTGTGTGAGATCGTATGAGGAGGTGTGTTTTAGTGTTATGTGTGTGTGTTTGTGAGAGATTAGCTGTGTAAGTTGGAGTGTTACTCAGCGTGTATGTGTGACTGTGTGTTTGGGTATGTAAGACAGCGTGTGAGTGTGTTTTAGTTTGTGAGTGTACATGTTAATGTGCGAGTGTGCATGAGATGTGCGACTGTGCGTGATTCTGCATTTGTATGTGACTCTTAGTGAGTGTGTGAACATTTGTGAGTGAATCTGTGTTTTGGGTGTGTGTGCAAGGGCATGTGAGTGTCAGAGTTCAGGAGTGCATATGTCTGTGTGTATATCAGTGCGTGTGAGTGTATGTGCGAGATGTAGGTGCATGAGTGTGAGTGTTTCTGTGTGTGTCTGTGTGTGTAATGGGGTGTGACTCTATGTGTTAGGGTCTCTGTGAGTGACTGTGTGTTTGAGTGTGAGTCAGTGTGTGTGAGTTTGTGTATGATTGTGTAAGTGTGAGTTGGAACATGTGTGAGGGACTTTTCATGAGTGTGTGTCAATATGCTTGTGTGAGAGTGTACATGTGTCTGGGAGTGAGTGTGTGTGAGAGGTGGTGTGAATTTGTTTGGGTGAGAGTGTAGATGTGTGAATGGGCAGGAGTGGGTGTTGTGAGTGTGTATACAAGACTGTTGCGAGACTGAGATTTTGTGTGTGTGTTTGTGTGTCTATTTGTGTTCATGCATGTGTGTGAGAGTGCGTGTTTGTGTGAAAGTGTGTGAACGTGCAGGTCTGGGCGTGTGCCTGTGTGAGTGTGTGAGGGGTATGTGTTGAAATATGATGCCACAAAGGTTCCTGAGAGGTCTGGAAGCGAAATTGTCCTTCTCTGTTGTAATGGAAAGCCATAGAACGTGGTGGGAGGCTACAGATAGAAGAGCAATGTTGTGGAATGGATTGTAATGCGGTGTATTGTGACGCAATAGATGGTTCCTGTGTGTTATGCAGAAGAATGGATCCATCTATGGTGGAATGACACGCAGTAGAACGTGTTGGATTGCTGCGGAATGGAGTGGAATGTTGTGAAGTGGAGTGGAATGGAGTGCACTGTGACGCAGGGTAGGGAAACTGAGTGGTTTGGACACGAAGGGAGCCTTCTTTCCTGGAATGGAATGCAATAAAAGGTGAAGGATTGTTGGGTACTGGAGTAGAATATTGTGGAGTGGAGTCGAATGGGGTGCCATTGGATGCAATAGACGGTTTCTCAGTGTGTTTGAAGCGAATGGATTTATGTGCACGTGAGTGTGCAGCTATGTGTGTTTGCGTGTCTATTTTTGATTCGGATTGAGTGTGTGCATTTGTCACCGTGTGTATTTTTTTTGAGAGAGGTTGCTGTGTGAGCGTGCAGGTGTGTGAGCGGCTGAGCGGGAGTGTCTTTATATGAGAGGGTGTGAGCATGTTTACAAGAGGGTGATTATGTCAGTGTTCAAGTATGTGTGTGAGAGTGTGACAGCATTTGAAATTATGTGTGCGTGTGAGCTTGTTAATATGTGTGTCTCTGTGTGTAGTTTTGTATGTGTATGTGACATTATGTCTGTGAGTGCGTGAGTCTGTGAGTGTGTTGGTGTGAGTGATTGTGTGTGTGATATTGTGCGCACGTCTGTGTCTGTGCGTTTGTCAGCATTCGTGTGTGTGTCTGTGTGTGACAGTTTGTGTGTCTGTGTTTATGGAGGTGTGTGTCTGTGTGAGTGGGTGTGATACTGAATATGAGATAGTGTGAGTTTTTTTGAGTGTGAGTGTGTAAGTGTGCAAGGTGCAGTGTCTCAGTGTGTGAGTGTGAAATAAGGAATTATGTGATTGTGTTTTATTTATTGTGAGGAGAGTTTTACTCTTCAGGTGAGTGTGTAAATGTGAGAGACTATTTGTGTGAGTGAGAGTGTTAGTCTGCGTGTATGAGGGACAGTGTGTGTTTGTGTTTGAATGGGAGTCCATGTGAGACTTAGATTTTATGTGTGCAGTTGTGGGAGTGTGTGCGAGAGGTGAGTGGGACTGAGTGGGTGCGACTGTGTATCTCTGGTAGAGTATGTGTATGTGTGACTGAATGTACCTGTTGGAGAGAGTGTGTGTGCACGTGTGTGTTAGTGTATAAGAGTTGATATGCCTGTGTGTTTCAGTGAGGGTGAGTGTAAGTGTGTGTTAGTGTGTGCGTGAGTGTGAGTGTGTATGTGTGTTTGACTGAATGTTTTCGAAATTATTGGAGAGACTTTGAGAGTGTGTGAGTGTGTGACTTTGTGTGTGAATGCGTGTGTGAGGGTGCACACGTGTGAGGGAACTGGTGTGAGTGTGAAAGTGTGCATGTGTGAGTTTGCATATGTGTGTGTGATAGCGGGTGTCTGAGTATGAATGAGTGAGAGTGTATGTCCATGAATGGGATTGAGTGTGAGTGTGTATACAACACTGCAGCATGATTGCGTGTGAATGTGTTATTCTGTTTGTGAGTGATTCGGTGCTTTTCTGTCTGTGTGCCCCTGTGCATGTGTTTGTTTGTGTGCGACTGAGTGTGAGTTCCCGCTTGTGCGTGTGTCTCTGTGTTTGTGTCAGTGTTTGTGTGTGAGGGGAATGGGGAGAAATATGATGCCTCAAATGTGATGGTTTGTGACATTGTGTGTGAGTGGGAGTGTTGGTGTGTGAGAGGGTGTTTGCGTGTGAGTCTGTGAGCGTGTGTTGGTGTGTGTGAGTGTGTGTGATGGTGAGTTTGCATGAGGGTCCGTTTGTGTCTGCATACGTGTAAGTGTGCTTTGGATATGTGTGAATGTTGTAGGTGTATGTCTGTGTGAGAGTGTGTGTTTGTGGATATGAGATTTTGTGGGACCCTGAGTGGGTGTGTGTGTGCAGGTGAGCAAGGTGCTGTGCGAGCGAGTGTCAGAGTGTGAAAGGGTTTCGTATGTGATTGTGTGAGATCGTATGAGGAGGTGTGTTTTAGTGTTATGTGTGTGTGTTTGTGAGAGATTAGCTGTGTAAGTTGGAGTGTTACTCAGCGTGTATGTGTGACTGTGTGTTTGGGTATGTAAGACAGCGTGTGAGTGTGTTTTAGTTTGTGAGTGTACATGTTAATGTGCGAGTGTGCATGAGATGTGCGACTGTGCGTGATTCTGCATTTGTATGTGACTCTTAGTGAGTGTGTGAACATTTGTGAGTGAATCTGTGTTTTGGGTGTGTGTGCAAGGGCATGTGAGTGTCAGAGTTCAGGAGTGCATATGTCTGTGTGTATATCAGTGCGTGTGAGTGTATGTGCGAGATGTAGGTGCATGAGTGTGAGTGTTTCTGTGTGTGTCTGTGTGTGTAATGGGGTGTGACTCTATGTGTTAGGGTCTCTGTGAGTGACTGTGTGTTTGAGTGTGAGTCAGTGTGTGTGAGTTTGTGTATGATTGTGTAAGTGTGAGTTGGAACATGTGTGAGGGACTTTTCATGAGTGTGTGTCAATATGCTTGTGTGAGAGTGTACATGTGTCTGGGAGTGAGTGTGTGTGAGAGGTGGTGTGAATTTGTTTGGGTGAGAGTGTAGATGTGTGAATGGGCAGGAGTGGGTGTTGTGAGTGTGTATACAAGACTGTTGCGAGACTGAGATTTTGTGTGTGTGTTTGTGTGTCTATTTGTGTTCATGCATGTGTGTGAGAGTGCGTGTTTGTGTGAAAGTGTGTGAACGTGCAGGTCTGGGCGTGTGCCTGTGTGAGTGTGTGAGGGGTATGTGTTGAAATATGATGCCACAAAGGTTCCTGAGAGGTCTGGAAGCGAAATTGTCCTTCTCTGTTGTAATGGAAAGCCATAGAACGTGGTGGGAGGCTACAGATAGAAGAGCAATGTTGTGGAATGGATTGTAATGCGGTGTATTTTGACGCAATAGATGGTTCCTGTGTGTTATGCAGAAGAATGGATCCATCTATGGTGGAATGACACGCAGTAGAACGTGTTGGATTGCTGCGGAATGGAGTGGAATGTTGTGAAGTGGAGTGGAATGGAGTGCACTGTGACGCAGGGTAGGGAAACTGAGTGGTTTGGACACGAAGGGAGCCTTCTTTCCTGGAATGGAATGCAATAAAAGGTGAAGGATTGTTGGGTACTGGAGTAGAATATTGTGGAGTGGAGTCGAATGGGGTGCCATTGGATGCAATAGACGGTTTCTCAGTGTGTTTGAAGCGAATGGATTTATGTGCACGTGAGTGTGCAGCTATGTGTGTTTGCGTGTCTATTTTTGATTCGGATTGAGTGTGTGCATTTGTCACCGTGTGTATTTTTTTTGAGAGAGGTTGCTGTGTGAGCGTGCAGGTGTGTGAGCGGCTGAGCGGGAGTGTCTTTATATGAGAGGGTGTGAGCATGTTTACAAGAGGGTGATTATGTCAGTGTTCAAGTATGTGTGTGAGAGTGTGACAGCATTTGAAATTATGTGTGCGTGTGAGCTTGTTAATATGTGTGTCTCTGTGTGTAGTTTTGTATGTGTATGTGACATTATGTCTGTGAGTGCGTGAGTCTGTGAGTGTGTTGGTGTGAGTGATTGTGTGTGTGATATTGTGCGCACGTCTGTGTCTGTGCGTTTGTCAGCATTCGTGTGTGTGTCTGTGTGTGACAGTTTGTGTGTCTGTGTTTATGGAGGTGTGTGTCTGTGTGAGTGGGTGTGATACTGAATATGAGATAGTGTGAGTTTCTTTGAGTGTGAGTGTGTAAGTGTGCAAGGTGCAGTGTCTCAGTGTGTGAGTGTGAAATAAGGAATTATGTGATTGTGTTTTATTTATTGTGAGGAGAGTTTTACTCTTCAGGTGAGTGTGTAAATGTGAGAGACTATTTGTGTGAGTGAGAGTGTTAGTCTGCGTGTATGAGGGACAGTGTGTGTTTGTGTTTGAATGGGAGTCCATGTGAGTCTTAGATTTTATGTGTGCAGTTGTGGGAGTGTGTGCGAGAGGTGAGTGGGACTGAGTGGGTGCGACTTTGTATCTCTGGTAGAGTATGTGTATGTGTGACTGAATGTACCTGTTGGAGAGAGTGTGTGTGCACGTGTGTGTTAGTGTATAAGAGTTGATATGCCTGTGTGTTTCAGTGAGGGTGAGTGTAAGTGTGTGTTAGTGTGTGCGTGAGTGTGAGTGTGTATGTGTGTTTGACTGAATGTTTTCGAAATTATTGGAGAGACTTTGAGTGTGTGTGAGTGTGTGACTTTGTGTGTGAATGCGTGTGTGAGGGTGCACACGTGTGAGGGAACTGGTGTGAGTGTGAAAGTGTGCATGTGTGAGTTTGCATATGTGTGTGTGATAGCGGGTGTCTGAGTATGAATGAGTGAGAGTGTATGTCCATGAATGGGATTGAGTGTGAGTGTGTATACAACACTGCAGCATGATTGCGTGTGAATGTGTTATTCTGTTTGTGAGTGATTCGGTGCTTTTCTGTCTGTGTGCCCCTGTGCATGTGTTTGTTTGTGTGCGACTGAGTGTGAGTTCCCGCTTGTGCGTGTGTCTCTGTGTTTGTGTCAGTGTGAGTGTGTGAGGGGAATGGGGAGAAATATGATGCCTCAAATGTGATGGTTTGTGACATTGTGTGTGAGTGGGAGTGTTGGTGTGTGAGAGGGTGTTTGCGTGTGAGTCTGTGAGCGTGTGTTGGTGTGTGTGAGTGTGTGTGATGGTGAGTTTGCATGAGGGTCCGTTTGTGTCTGCATACGTGTAAGTGTGCTTTGGATATGTGTGAATGTTGTAGGTGTATGTCTGTGTGAGAGTGTGTGTTTGTGGATATGAGATTTTGTGGGACCCTGAGTGGGTGTGTGTGTGCAGGTGAGCAAGGTGCTGTGCGAGCGAGTGTCAGAGTGTGAAAGGGTTTCGTATGTGATTGTGTGAGATCGTATGAGGAGGTGTGTTTTAGTGTTATGTGTGTGTGTTTGTGAGAGATTAGCTGTGTAAGTTGGAGTGTTACTCAGCGTGTATGTGTGACTGTGTGTTTGGGTATGTAAGACAGCGTGTGAGTGTGTTTTAGTTTGTGAGTGTACATGTTAATGTGCGAGTGTGCATGAGATGTGCGACTGTGCGTGATTCTGCATTTGTATGTGACTCTTAGTGAGTGTGTGAACATTTGTGAGTGAATCTGAGTTTTGGGTGTGTGTGCAAGGGCATGTGAGTGTCAGAGTTCAGGAGTGCATATGTCTGTGTGTATATCAGTGCGTGTGAGTGTATGTGCGAGATGTAGGTGCATGAGTGTGAGTGTTTCTGTGTGTGTCTGTGTGTGTAATGGGGTGTGACTCTATGTGTTAGGGTCTCTGTGAGTGACTGTGTGTTTGAGTGTGAGTCAGTGTGTGTGAGTTTGTGTATGATTGTGTGAGTGTGAGTTGGAACATGTGTGAGGGACTTTTCATGAGTGTGTGTCAATATGCTTGTGTGAGAGTGTACATGTGTCTGGGAGTGAGTGTGTGTGAGAGGTGGTGTGAATTTATTTGGGTGAGGGTGTAGATGTGTGAATGGGCAGGAGTGGGTGTTGTGAGTGTGTATACAAGACTGTAGCGAGACTGAGATTTTGTGTGTGTGTTTGTGTGTCTATTTGTGTTCATGCATGTGTGTGAGAGTGCGTGTTTGTGTGAAAGTGTGTGAACGTGCAGGTCTGGGCGTGTGCCTGTGTGAGTGTGTGAGGGGTATGTGTTGAAATATGATGCCACAAAGGTTCCTGAGAGGTCTGGAAGCGAAATTGTCCTTCTCTGTTGTAATGGAAAGCCATAGAACGTGGTGGGAGGCTACAGATAGAAGAGCAATGTTGTGGAATGGATTGTAATGCGGTGTATTGTGACGCAATAGATGGTTCCTGTGTGTTATGCAGAAGAATGGATCCATCTATGGTGGAATGACACGCAGTAGAACGTGTTGGATTGCTGCGGAATGGAGTGGAATGTTGTGAAGTGGAGTGGAATGGAGTGCACTGTGACGCAGGGGAGGGAAACTGAGTGGTTTGGACACGAAGGGAGCCTTCTTTCCTGGAATGGAATGCAATAAAAGGTGAAGGATTGTTGGGTACTGGAGTAGAATATTGTGGAGTGGAGTCGAATGGGGTGCCATTGGATGCAATAGACGGTTTCTCAGTGTGTTTGAAGCGAATGGATTTATGTGCACGTGAGTGTGCAGCTATGTGTGTTTGCGTGTCTATTTTTGATTCGGATTGAGTGTGTGCATTTGTCACCGTGTGTATTTTTTTTGAGAGAGGTTGCTGTGTGAGCGTGCAGGTGTGTGAGCGGCTGAGCGGGAGTGTCTTTATATGAGAGGGTGTGAGCATGTTTACAAGAGGGTGATTATGTCAGTGTTCAAGTATGTGTGTGAGAGTGTGACAGCATTTGAAATTATGTGTGCGTGTGAGCTTGTTAATATGTGTGTCTCTGTGTGTAGTTTTGTATGTGTATGTGACATTATGTCTGTGAGTGCGTGAGTCTGTGAGTGTGTTGGTGTGAGTGATTGTGTGTGTGATATTGTGCGCACGTCTGTGTCTGTGCGTTTGTCAGCATTCGTGTGTGTGTCTGTGTGTGACAGTTTGTGTGTCTGTGTTTATGGAGGTGTGTGTCTGTGTGAGTGGGTGTGATACTGAATATGAGATAGTGTGAGTTTCTTTGAGTGTGAGTGTGTAAGTGTGCAAGGTGCAGTGTCTCAGTGTGTGAGTGTGAAATAAGGAATTATGTGATTGTGTTTTATTTATTGTGAGGAGAGTTTTACTCTTCAGGTGAGTGTGTAAATGTGAGAGACTATTTGTGTGAGTGAGAGTGTTAGTCTGCGTGTATGAGGGACAGTGTGTGTTTGTGTTTGAATGGGAGTCCATGTGAGTCTTAGATTTTATGTGTGCAGTTGTGGGAGTGTGTGCGAGAGGTGAGTGGGACTGAGTGGGTGCGACTGTGTATCTCTGGTAGAGTATGTGTATGTGTGACTGAATGTACCTGTTGGAGAGAGTGTGTGTGCACGTGTGTGTTAGTGTATAAGAGTTGATATGCCTGTGTGTTTCAGTGAGGGTGAGTGTAAGTGTGTGTTAGTGTGTGCGTGAGTGTGAGTGTGTATGTGTGTTTGACTGAATGTTTTCGAAATTATTGGAGAGACTTTGAGAGTGTGTGAGTGTGTGACTTTGTGTGTGAATGCGTGTGTGAGGGTGCACACGTGTGAGGGAACTGGTGTGAGTGTGAAAGTGTGCATGTGTGAGTTTGCATATGTGTGTGTGATAGCGGGTGTCTGAGTATGAATGAGTGAGAGTGTATGTCCATGAATGGGATTGAGTGTGAGTGTGTATACAACACTGCAGCATGATTGCGTGTGAATGTGTTATTCTGTTTGTGAGTGATTCGGTGCTTTTCTGTCTGTGTGCCCCTGTGCATGTGTTTGTTTGTGTGCGACTGAGTGTGAGTTCCCGCTTGTGCGTGTGTCTCTGTGTTTGTGTCAGTGTTTGTGTGTGAGGGGAATGGGGAGAAATATGATGCCTCAAATGTGATGGTTTGTGACATTGTGTGTGAGTGGGAGTGTTGGTGTGTGAGAGGGTGTTTGCGTGTGAGTCTGTGAGCGTGTGTTGGTGTGTGTGAGTGTGTGTGATGGTGAGTTTGCATGAGGGTCCGTTTGTGTCTGCATACGTGTAAGTGTGCTTTGGATATGTGTGAATGTTGTAGGTGTATGTCTGTGTGAGAGTGTGTGTTTGTGGATATGAGATTTTGTGGGACCCTGAGTGGGTGTGTGTGTGCAGGTGAGCAAGGTGCTGTGCGAGCGAGTGTCAGAGTGTGAAAGGGTTTCGTATGTGATTGTGTGAGATCGTATGAGGAGGTGTGTTTTAGTGTTATGTGTGTGTGTTTGTGAGAGATTAGCTGTGTAAGTTGGAGTGTTACACAGCGTGTATGTGTGACTGTGTGTTTGGGTATGTAAGACAGCGTGTGAGTGTGTTTTAGTTTGTGAGTGTACATGTTAATGTGCGAGTGTGCATGAGATGTGCGACTGTGCGTGATTCTGCATTTGTATGTGACTCTTAGTGAGTGTGTGAACATTTGTGAGTGAATCTGTGTTTTGGGTGTGTGTGCAAGGGCATGTGAGTGTCAGAGTTCAGGAGTGCATATGTCTGTGTGTATATCAGTGCGTGTGAGTGTATGTGCGAGATGTAGGTGCATGAGTGTGAGTGTTTCTGTGTGTGTCTGTGTGTGTAATGGGGTGTGACTCTATGTGTTAGGGTCTCTGTGAGTGACTGTGTGTTTGAGTGTGAGTCAGTGTGTGTGAGTTTGTGTATGATTGTGTAAGTGTGAGTTGGAACATGTGTGAGGGACTTTTCATGAGTGTGTGTCAATATGCTTGTGTGAGAGTGTACATGTGTCTGGGAGTGAGTGTGTGTGAGAGGTGGTGTGAATTTGTTTGGGTGAGAGTGTAGATGTGTGAATGGGCAGGAGTGGGTGTTGTGAGTGTGTATACAAGACTGTTGCGAGACTGAGATTTTGTGTGTGTGTTTGTGTGTCTATTTGTGTTCATGCATGTGTGTGAGAGTGCGTGTTTGTGTGAAAGTGTGTGAACGTGCAGGTCTGGGCGTGTGCCTGTGTGAGTGTGTGAGGGGTATGTGTTGAAATATGATGCCACAAAGGTTCCTGAGAGGTCTGGAAGCGAAATTGTCCTTCTCTGTTGTAATGGAAAGCCATAGAACGTGGTGGGAGGCTACAGATAGAAGAGCAATGTTGTGGAATGGATTGTAATGCGGTGTATTGTGACGCAATAGATGGTTCCTGTGTGTTATGCAGAAGAATGGATCCATCTATGGTGGAATGACACGCAGTAGAACGTGTTGGATTGCTGCGGAATGGAGTGGAATGTTGTGAAGTGGAGTGGAATGGAGTGCACTGTGACGCAGGGTAGGGAAACTGAGTGGTTTGGACACGAAGGGAGCCTTCTTTCCTGGAATGGAATGCAATAAAAGGTGAAGGATTGTTGGGTACTGGAGTAGAATATTGTGGAGTGGAGTCGAATGGGGTGCCATTGGATGCAATAGACGGTTTCTCAGTGTGTTTGAAGCGAATGGATTTATGTGCACGTGAGTGTGCAGCTATGTGTGTTTGCGTGTCTATTTTTGATTCGGATTGAGTGTGTGCATTTGTCACCGTGTGTATTTTTTTTGAGAGAGGTTGCTGTGTGAGCGTGCAGGTGTGTGAGCGGCTGAGCGGGAGTGTCTTTATATGAGAGGGTGTGAGCATGTTTACAAGAGGGTGATTATGTCAGTGTTCAAGTATGTGTGTGAGAGTGTGACAGCATTTGAAATTATGTGTGCGTGTGAGCTTGTTAATATGTGTGTCTCTGTGTGTAGTTTTGTATGTGTATGTGACATTATGTCTGTGAGTGCGTGAGTCTGTGAGTGTGTTGGTGTGAGTGATTGTGTGTGTGATATTGTGCGCACGTCTGTGTCTGTGCGTTTGTCAGCATTCGTGTGTGTGTCTGTGTGTGACAGTTTGTGTGTCTGTGTTTATGGATGTGTGTGTCTGTGTGAGTGGGTGTGATACTGAATATGAGATAGTGTGAGTTTCTTTGAGTGTGAGTGTGTAAGTGTGCAAGGTGCAGTGTCTCAGTGTGAAATAAGGTCTTATGTGATTGTGTTTTATTTATTGTGAGGAGAGTTTTACTCTTCAGGTGAGTGTGTAAATGTGAGAGACTATTTGTGTGAGTGAGTGTTAGTCTGCGTGTATGAGGGACAGTGTGTGTTTGTGTTTGAATGGGAGTCCATGTGAGACTTAGATTTTATGTGTGCAGTTGTGGGAGTGTGTGCGAGAGGTGAGTGGGACTGAGTGGGTGCGACTGTGTATCTCTGGTAGAGTATGTGTATGTGTGACTGAATGTACCTGTTGGAGAGAGTGTGTGTGCACGTGTGTGTTAGTGTATAAGAGTTGATATGCCTGTGTGTTTCAGTGAGGGTGAGTGTAAGTGTGTGTTAGTGTGTGCGTGAGTGTGAGTGTGTATGTGTGTTTGACTGAATGTTTTCGAAATTATTGGAGAGACTTTGAGTGTGTGTGAGTGTGTGACTTTGTGTGTGAATGCGTGTGTGAGGGTGCACACGTGTGAGGGAACTGGTGTGAGTGTGAAAGTGTGCATGTGTGAGTTTGCATATGTGTGTGTGATAGCGGGTGTCTGAGTATGAATGAGTGAGAGTGTATGTCCATGAATGGGATTGAGTGTGAGTGTGTATACAACACTGCAGCATGATTGCGTGTGAATGTGTTATTCTGTTTGTGAGTGATTCGGTGCTTTTCTGTCTGTGTGCCCCTGTGCATGTGTTTGTTTGTGTGCGACTGAGTGTGAGTTCCCGCTTGTGCGTGTGTCTCTGTGTTTGTGTCAGTGTGAGTGTGTGAGGGGAATGGGGAGAAATATGATGCCTCAAATGTGATGGTTTGTGACATTGTGTGTGAGTGGGAGTGTTGGTGTGTGAGAGGGTGTTTGCGTGTGAGTCTGTGAGCGTGTGTTGATGTGTGATGGTGAGTTTGCATGAGGGTCCGTTTGTGTCTGCATACGTGTAAGTGTGCTTTGGATATGTGTGAATGTTGTAGGTGTATGTCTGTGTGAGAGTGTGTGTTTGTGGATATGAGATTTTGTGGGACCCTGAGTGGGTGTGTGTGTGCAGGTGAGCAAGGTGCTGTGCGAGCGAGTGTCAGAGTGTGAAAGTGTTTCGTATGTGATTGTGTGATATCGTATGAGGAGGTGTGTTTTAGTGTTATGTGTGTGTGTTTGTGAGAGATTAGCTGTGTAAGTTGGAGTGTTACTCAGCGTGTATGTGTGACTGTGTGTTTGGGTATGTAAGACAGCGTGTGAGTGTGTTTTAGTTTGTGAGTGTACATGTTAATGTGCGAGTGTGCATGAGATGTGCGACTGTGCGTGATTCTGCATTTGTATGTGACTCTTAGTGAGTGTGTGAACATTTGTGAGTGAATCTGTGTTTTGGGTGTGTGTGCAAGGGCATGTGAGTGTCAGAGTTCAGGAGTACATATGTCTGTGTGTATATCAGTGCGTGTGAGTGTATGTGCGAGATGTAGGTGCATGAGTGTGAGTGTTTCTGTGTGTGTCTGTGTGTGTAATGGGGTGTGACTCTATGTGTTAGGGTCTCTGTGAGTGACTGTGTGTTTGAGTGTGAGTCAGTGTGTGTGAGTTTGTGTATGATTGTGTGAGTGTGAGTTGGAACATGTGTGAGGGACTTTTCATGACTGTGTGTCAATTTGCTTGTGTGAGAGTATACATGTTTCTGGGAGTGAGTGTGTGTGAGAGGTGGTGTGAATTTGTTTGGGTGAGAGTGTAGATGTGTGAATGGGCAGGAGTGGGTGTTGTGAGTGTGTATACAAGACTGTTGCGAGACTGAGATTTTGTGTGTGTGTTTGTGTGTCTATTTGTGTTCATGCATGTGTGTGAGAGTGCGTGTTTGTGTGAAAGTGTGTGAACGTGCGGGTCTGGGCGTGTGCCTGTGTGAGTGTGTGAGGGGTATGTGTTGAAATATGATGCCACAAAGGTTCCTGAGAGGTCTGGAAGCGAAATTGTCCTTCTCTGTTGTAATGGAAAGCCATAGAACGTGGTGGGAGGCTACAGATAGAAGAGCAATGTTGTGGAATGGATTGTAATGCGGTGTATTGTGACGCAATAGATGGTTCCTGTGTGTTATGCAGAACAATGGATCCATCTATGGTGGAATGACACGCAGTAGAACGTGTTGGATTGCTGCGGAATGGAGTGGAATGTTGTGAAGTGGAGTGGAATGGAGTGCACTGTGATGCAGGGGAGGGAAACTGAGTGGTTTGGACACGAAGGGAGCCTTCTTTCCTGGAATGGAATGCAATAAAAGGTGAAGGTTTGTTGGGTACTGGAGTAGAATATTGTGGAGTGGAGTCAAATGGGGTGCCATTTGATGCAATAGAAGGTTTCTCAGTGTGTTTGCAGCGAATGGATTTATGTGCACGTGAGTGTGCAGCTATGTGTGTTTGCGTGTCTATTTTTGATTCGGATTGAGTGTGTGCATTTGTCACCGTGTGTATTTTTTTTGAGAGAGGATGCTGTGTGAGCGTGCAGGTGTGTGAGCGGCTGAGCGGGAGTGTCTTTATATGAGAGGGTGTGAGCATGTTTACAAGAGGGTGATTATGTCAGTGTTCAAGTATGTGTGTGAGAGTGTGACAGCATTTGAAATTATGTGTGCGTGTGAGCTTGTTAATATGTGTGTCTCTGTGTGTAGTTTTGTATGTGTATGTGGCATTATGTCTGTGAGTGCGTGAGTCTGTGAGTGTGTTGGTGTGAGTGATTGTGTGTGTGATATTGTGCGCACGTCTGTGTCTGTGCGTTTGTCAGCATTCGTGTGTGTGTCTGTGTGTGACAGTTTGTGTGTCTGTGTTTATGGAGGTGTGTGTCTGTGTGAGTGGGTGTGATACTGAATATGAGATAGTGTGAGTTTCTTTGAGTGTGAGTGTGTAAGTGTGCAAGGTGCAGTGTCTCAGTGTCTGAGTGTGAAATAAGGTCTTATGTGATTGTGTTTTATTTATTGTGAGGAGAGTTTTACTCTTCAGGTGAGTGTGTAAATGTGAGAGACTATTTGTGTGAGTGAGAGTGTTAGTCTGCGTGTATGAGGGACAGTGTGTGTTTGTGTTTGAATGGGAGTCCATGTGAGACTTAGATTTTATGTGTGCAGTTGTGGGAGTGTGTGCGAGAGGTGAGTGGGACTGAGTGGGTGCGACTGTGTATCTCTGGTAGAGTATGTGTATGTGTGACTGAATGTACCTGTTGGAGAGAGTGTGTGTGCACGTGTGTGTTAGTGTATAAGAGTTGATATGCCTGTGTGTTTCAGTGAGGGTGAGTGTAAGTGTGTGTTAGTGTGTGCGTGAGTGTGAGTGTGTATGTGTGTTTGACTGAATGTTTTCGAAATTATTGGAGAGACTTTGAGTGTGTGTGAGTGTGTGACTTTGTGTGTGAATGCGTGTGTGAGGGTGCACACGTGTGAGGGAACTGGTGTGAGTGTGAAAGTGTGCATGTGTGAGTTTGCATATGTGTGTGTGATAGCGGGTGTCTGAGTATGAATGAGTGAGAGTGTATGTCCATGAATGGGATTGAGTGTGAGTGTGTATACAACACTGCAGCATGATTGCGTGTGAATGTGTTATTCTCTTTGTGAGTGATTCGGTGCTTTTCTGTCTGTGTGCCCCTGTGCTTGTGTTTGTTTGTGTGCGACTGAGTGTGAGTTCCCGCTTGTGCGTGTGTCTCTGTGTTTGTGTCAGTGTGAGTGTGTGAGGGGAATGGGGAGAAATATGATGCCTCAAATGTGATGGTTTGTGACATTGTGTGTGAGTGGGAGTGCTGGTGTGTGAGACGGTGATTGCGTGTGAGTCTGTGAGCGTGTGTTGGTGTGTGTGAGTGTGTGTGATGGTGAGTTTGCATGAGGTTCCGTTTGTGTCTGCATACGTGTAAGTGTGCTTTGGATATGTGTGAATGTTGTAGGTTTACTTCTGTGTGAGAGTGTGTGTTTGTGGATATGAGATTTTGTGGGACCCTGAGTGGGTGTGTGTGTGCAGGTGAGCAAGGTGCTGTGCGAGCGAGTGTCAGAGTGTGAAAGGGTTTCGTATGTGATTGTGTGAGATCGTATGAGGAGGTGTGTTTTAGTGTTATGTGTGTGTGTTTGTGAGAGATTAGCTGTGTAAGTTGGAGTGTTACACAGCGTGTATGTGTGACTGTGTGTTTGGGTATGTAAGACAGCGTGTGAGTGTGTTTTAGTTTGTCAGTGTACATGTTCATGTGCGAGTGTGCATGAGATGTGCGACTGTGCGTGATTCTGCATTTGTATGTGACTCTTAGTGAGTGTGTGAACATTTGTGAGTGAATCTGTGTTTTGGGTGTGTGTGCAAGGGCATGTGAGTGTCAGAGTTCAGGAGTGCATATGTCTGTGTGTATATCAGTGCGTGTGAGTGTATGTGCGAGATGTAGGTGCATGAGTGTGAGTGTTTCTGTGTGTGTCTGTGTGTGTAATGGGGTGTGACTCTATGTGTTAGGGTCTCTGTGAGTGACTGTGTGTTTGAGTGTGAGTCAGTGTGTATGAGTTTGTGTATGATTGTGTGAGTGTGAGTTGGAACATGTGTGAGGGACTTTCCATGAGTGTGTGTCAATATGCTTGTGTGAGAGTGTACATGTGTCTGGGAGTGAGTGTGTGTGAGAGGTGGTGTGAATTTGTTTGGGTGAGAGTGTAGATGTGTGAATGGGCAGGAGTGGGTGTTGTGAGTGTGTATACAAGACTGTTGCGAGACTGAGATTTTGTGTGTGTGTTTGTGTGTCTATTTGTGTTCATGCATGTGTGTGAGAGTGCGTGTTTGTGTGAAAGTGTGTGAACGTGCGGGTCTGGGCGTGTGCCTGTGTGAGTGTGTGAGGGGTATGTGTTGAAATATGATGCCACAAAGGTTCCTGAGAGGTCTGGAAGCGAAATTGTCCTTCTCTGTTGTAATGGAAAGCCATAGAACGTGGTGGGAGGCTACAGATAGAAGAGCAATGTTGTGGAATGGATTGTAATGCGGTGTATTGTGACGCAATAGATGGTTCCTGTGTGTTATGCAGAAGAATGGATCCATCTATGGTGGAATGACACGCAGTAGAACGTGTTGGATTGCTGCGGAATGGAGTGGAATGTTGTGAAGTGGAGTGGAATGGAGTGCACTGTGACGCAGGGGAGGGAAACTGAGTGGTTTGGACACGAAGGGAGCCTTCTTTCCTGGAATGGAATGCAATAAAAGGTGAAGGATTGTTGGGTACTGGAGTAGAATATTGTGGAGTGGAGTCGAATGGGGTGCCATTTGATGCAATAGACGGTTTCTCAGTGTGTTTGAAGCGAATGGATTTATGTGCACGTGAGTGTGCAGCTATGTGTGTTTGCGTGTCTATTTTTGATTCGGATTGAGTGTGTGCATTTGTCACCGTGTGTATTTTTTTTGAGAGAGGTTGCTGTGTGAGCGTGCAGGTGTGTGAGCGGCTGAGTGGGAGTGTCTTTATATGAGAGGGTGTGAGCATGTTTACAAGAGGGTGATTATGTCAGTGTTCAAGTATGTGTGTGAGAGTGTGACAGCATTTGAAATTATGTGTGCGTGTGAGCTTGTTAATATGTGTGTCTCTGTGTGTAGTTTTGTATGTGTATGTGACATTATGTCTGTGAGTGCGTGAGTCTGTGAGTGTGTTGGTGTGAGTGATTGTGTGTGTGATATTGTGCGCACGTCTGTGTCTGTGCGTTTGTCAGCATTCGTGTGTGTGTCTGTGTGTGACAGTTTGTGCGTCTGTGTTTATGGAGGTGTGTGTCTGTGTGAGTGGGTGTGATACTGAATATGAGATAGTGTGAGTTTCTTTGAGTGTGAGTGTGTAAGTGTGCAAGGTGCAGTGTCTCAGTGTGAAATAAGGTCTTATGTGATTGTGTTTTATTTATTGTGAGGAGAGTTTTACTCTTCAGGTGAGTGTGTAAATGTGAGAGACTATTTGTGTGAGTGAGAGTGTTAGTCTGCGTGTATGAGGGACAGTGTGTGTTTGTGTTTGAATGGGAGTCCATGTGAGACTTAGATTTTATGTGTGCAGTTGTGGGAGTGTGTGCGAGAGGTGAGTGGGACTGAGTGGGTGCGACTGTGTATCTCTGGTAGAGTATGTGTATGTGTGACTGAATGTACCTGTTGGAGAGAGTGTGTGTGCACGTGTGTGTTAGTGTATAAGAGTTGATATGCCTGTGTGTTTCAGTGAGGGTGAGTGTAAGTGTGTGTTAGTGTGTGCGTGAGTGTGAGTGTGTATGTGTGTTTGACTGAATGTTTTCGAAATTATTGGAGAGACTTTGAGTGTGTGTGAGTGTGTGAATTTGTGTGTGAATACGTGTGTGAGGGTGCACACGTGTGAGGGAACTGGTGTGAGTGTGAAAGTGTGCATGTGTGAGTTTGCATATGTGTGTGTGATAGCGGGTGTCTGAGTATGAATGAGTGAGAGTGTATGTCCATGAATGGGATTGAGTGTGAGTGTGTATACAACACTGCAGCATGATTGCGTGTGAATGTGTTATTCTGTTTGTGAGTGATTCGGTTCTTTTCTGTCTGTGTGCCCCTGTGCATGTGTTTGTTTGTGTGCGACTGAGTGTGAGTTCCCGCTTGTGCGTGTGTCTCTGTGTTTGTGTCAGTGTGAGTGTGTGAGGGGAATGGGGAGAAATATGATGCCTCAAATGTGATGGTTTGTGACATTGTGTGTGAGTGGGAGTGTTGGTGTGTGAGAGGGTGTTTGCGTGTGAGTCTGTGAGCGTGTGTTGGTGTGTGTGAGTGTGTGTGATGGTGAGTTTGCATGAGGGTCCGTTTGTGTCTGCATACGTGTAAGTGTGCTTTGGATATGTGTGAATGTTGTAGGTGTATGTCTGTGTGAGAGTGTGTGTTTGTGGATATGAGATTTTGTGGGACCCTGAGTGGGTGTGTGTGTGCAGGTGAGCAAGGTGCTGTGCGAGCGAGTGTCAGAGTGTGAAAGGGTTTCGTATGTGATTGTGTGAGATCGTATGAGGAGGTGTGTTTTAGTGTTATGTGTGTGTGTTTGTGAGAGATTAGCTGTGTAAGTTGGAGTGTTACTTAGCGTGTATGTGTGACTGTGTGTTTGGGTATGTAAGACAGCGTGTGAGTGTGTTTTAGTTTGTGAGTGTACATGTTAATGTGCGAGTGTGCATGAGATGTGCGACTGTGCGTGATTCTGCATTTGTATGTGACTCTTAGTGAGTGTGTGAACATTTGTGAGTGAATCTGTGTTTTGGGTGTGTGTGCAAGGGCATGTGAGTGTCAGAGTTCAGGAGTGCATATGTCTGTGTGTATATCAGTGCGTGTGAGTGTATGTGCGAGATGTAGGTGCATGAGTGTGAGTGTTTCTGTGTGTGTCTGTGTGTGTAATGGGGTGTGACTCTATGTGTTAGGGTCTCTGTGAGTGACTGTGTGTTTGAGTGTGAGTCAGTGTGTGTGAGTTTGGGTATGATAGTGTGAGTGTGAGTTTGAACATGTGTGAGGGACTTTCCATGAGTGTGTGTCAATATGCTTGTGTGAGAGTGTACATGTGTCTGGGAGTGAGTGTGTGTGAGAGGTGGTGTGAATTTGTTTGGGTGAGAGTGTAGATGTGTGAATGGGCAGGAGTGGGTGTTGTGAGTGTGTATACAAGACTGTTGCGAGACTGAGATTTTGTGTGTGTGTTTGTGTGTCTATTTGTGTTCATGCATGTGTGTGAGAGTGCGTGTTTGTGTGAAAGTGTGTGAACGTGCGGGTCTGGGCGTGTGCCTGTGTGAGTGTGTGAGGGGTATGTGTTGAAATATGATGCCACAAAGGTTCCTGAGAGGTCTGGAAGCGAAATTGTGCTTCTCTGTTGTAATGGAATGCGATAGAACGTGGTGGGAGGCTACAGATAGAAGAGCAATGTTGTGGAATGGATTGTAATGCGGTGTATTGTGACGCAATAGATGGTTCCTGTGTGTTATGCAGAAGAATGGATCCATCTATGGTGGAATGACACGCAGTAGAACGTGTTGGATTGCTACGGAATGGAGTTTAATGTTGTGAAGTGGAGTGGAATGGAGTGAACTGTGACGCAGGGGAGGGAAACTGAGTGGTTTGGACACGAAGGGAGCCTTCTTTCCTGGAATGGAATGCAATAAAAGGTGAAGGATTGTTGGGTACTGGAGTAGAATATTGTGGAGTGGAGTCGAATGGGGTGCCATTTGATGCAATAGACGGTTTCTCAGTGTGTTTGAAGCGAATGGATTTATGTGCACGTGAGTGTGCAGCTATGTGTGTTTGCGTGTCTATTTTTGATTCGGATTGAGTGTGTGCATTTGTCACCGTGTGTATTTTTTTTGAGAGAGGTTGCTGTGTGAGCGTGCAGGTGTGTGAGCGGCTGAGTGGGAGTGTCTTTATATGAGAGGGTGTGAGCATGTTTACAAGAGGGTGATTATGTCAGTGTTCAAGTATGTGTGTGAGAGTGTGACAGCATTTGAAATTATGTGTGCGTGTGAGCTTGTTAATATGTGTGTCTCTGTGTGTAGTTTTGTATGTGTATGTGACATTATGTCTGTGAGTGCGTGAGTCTGTGAGTGTGTTGGTGTGAGTGATTGTGTGTGTGATATTGTGCGCACGTCTGTGTCTGTGCGTTTGTCAGCATTCGTGTGTGTGTCTGTGTGTGACAGTTTGTGCGTCTGTGTTTATGGAGGTGTGTGTCTGTGTGAGTGGGTGTGATACTGAATATGAGATAGTGTGAGTTTCTTTGAGTGTGAGTGTGTAAGTGTGCAAGGTGCAGTGTCTCAGTGTGAAATAAGGTCTTATGTGATTGTGTTTTATTTATTGTGAGGAGAGTTTTACTCTTCAGGTGAGTGTGTAAATGTGAGAGACTATTTGTGTGAGTGAGAGTGTTAGTCTGCGTGTATGAGGGACAGTGTGTGTTTGTGTTTGAATGGGAGTCCATGTGAGACTTAGATTTTATGTGTGCAGTTGTGGGAGTGTGTGCGAGAGGTGAGTGGGACTGAGTGGGTGCGACTGTGTATCTCTGGTAGAGTATGTGTATGTGTGACTGAATGTACCTGTTGGAGAGAGTGTGTGTGCACGTGTGTGTTAGTGTATAAGAGTTGATATGCCTGTGTGTTTCAGTGAGGGTGAGTGTAAGTGTGTGTTAGTGTGTGCGTGAGTGTGAGTGTGTATGTGTGTTTGACTGAATGTTTTCGAAATTATTGGAGAGACTTTGAGTGTGTGTGAGTGTGTGAATTTGTGTGTGAATACGTGTGTGAGGGTGCACACGTGTGAGGGAACTGGTGTGAGTGTGAAAGTGTGCATGTGTGAGTTTGCATATGTGTGTGTGATAGCGGGTGTCTGAGTATGAATGAGTGAGAGTGTATGTCCATGAATGGGATTGAGTGTGAGTGTGTATACAACACTGCAGCATGATTGCGTGTGAATGTGTTATTCTGTTTGTGAGTGATTCGGTTCTTTTCTGTCTGTGTGCCCCTGTGCATGTGTTTGTTTGTGTGCGACTGAGTGTGAGTTCCCGCTTGTGCGTGTGTCTCTGTGTTTGTGTCAGTGTGAGTGTGTGAGGGGAATGGGGAGAAATATGATGCCTCAAATGTGATGGTTTGTGACATTGTGTGTGAGTGGGAGTGTTGGTGTGTGAGAGGGTGTTTGCGTGTGAGTCTGTGAGCGTGTGTTGGTGTGTGTGAGTGTGTGTGATGGTGAGTTTGCATGAGGGTCCGTTTGTGTCTGCATACGTGTAAGTGTGCTTTGGATATGTGTGAATGTTGTAGGTGTATGTCTGTGTGAGAGTGTGTGTTTGTGGATATGAGATTTTGTGGGACCCTGAGTGGGTGTGTGTGTGCAGGTGAGCAAGGTGCTGTGCGAGCGAGTGTCAGAGTGTGAAAGGGTTTCGTATGTGATTGTGTGAGATCGTATGAGGAGGTGTGTTTTAGTGTTATGTGTGTGTGTTTGTGAGAGATTAGCTGTGTAAGTTGGAGTGTTACTTAGCGTGTATGTGTGACTGTGTGTTTGGGTATGTAAGACAGCGTGTGAGTGTGTTTTAGTTTGTGAGTGTACATGTTAATGTGCGAGTGTGCATGAGATGTGCGACTGTGCGTGATTCTGCATTTGTATGTGACTCTTAGTGAGTGTGTGAACATTTGTGAGTGAATCTGTGTTTTGGGTGTGTGTGCAAGGGCATGTGAGTGTCAGAGTTCAGGAGTGCATATGTCTGTGTGTATATCAGTGCGTGTGAGTGTATGTGCGAGATGTAGGTGCATGAGTGTGAGTGTTTCTGTGTGTGTCTGTGTGTGTAATGGGGTGTGACTCTATGTGTTAGGGTCTCTGTGAGTGACTGTGTGTTTGAGTGTGAGTCAGTGTGTGTGAGTTTGGGTATGATAGTGTGAGTGTGAGTTTGAACATGTGTGAGGGACTTTCCATGAGTGTGTGTCAATATGCTTGTGTGAGAGTGTACATGTGTCTGGGAGTGAGTGTGTGTGAGAGGTGGTGTGAATTTGTTTGGGTGAGAGTGTAGATGTGTGAATGGGCAGGAGTGGGTGTTGTGAGTGTGTATACAAGACTGTTGCGAGACTGAGATTTTGTGTGTGTGTTTGTGTGTCTATTTGTGTTCATGCATGTGTGTGAGAGTGCGTGTTTGTGTGAAAGTGTGTGAACGTGCGGGTCTGGGCGTGTGCCTGTGTGAGTGTGTGAGGGGTATGTGTTGAAATATGATGCCACAAAGGTTCCTGAGAGGTCTGGAAGCGAAATTGTGCTTCTCTGTTGTAATGGAATGCGATAGAACGTGGTGGGAGGCTACAGATAGAAGAGCAATGTTGTGGAATGGATTGTAATGCGGTGTATTGTGACGCAATAGATGGTTCCTGTGTGTTATGCAGAAGAATGGATCCATCTATGGTGGAATGACACGCAGTAGAACGTGTTGGATTGCTGCGGAATGGAGTTTAATGTTGTGAAGTGGAGTGGAATGGAGTGCACTGTGACGCAGGGGAGGGAAACTGAGTGGTTTGGACACGAAGGGAGCCTTCTTTCCTGGAATGGAATGCAATAAAAGGTGAAGGATTGTTGGGTACTGGAGTAGAATATTGTGGAGTGGAGTCGAATGGGGTGCCATTTGATGCAATAGACGGTTTCTCAGTGTGTTTGAAGCGAATGGATTTATGTGCACGTGAGTGTGCAGCTATGTGTGTTTGCGTGTCTATTTTTGATTCGGATTGAGTGTGTGCATTTGTCACCGTGTGTATTTTTTTTGAGAGAGGTTGCTGTGTGAGCGTGCAGGTGTGTGAGCGGCTGAGCGGGAGTGTCTTTATATGAGAGGGTGTGAGCATGTTTACAAGAGGGTGATTATGTCAGTGTTCAAGTATGTGTGTGAGAGTGTGACAGCATTTGAAATTATGTGTGCGTGTGAGCTTGTTAATATGTGTGTCTCTGTGTGTAGTTTTGTATGTGTATGTGACATTATGTCTGTGAGTGCGTGAGTCTGTGAGTGTGTTGGTGTGAGTGATTGTGTGTGTGATATTGTGCGCACGTCTGTGTCTGTGCGTTTGTCAGCATTCGTGTGTGTGTCTGTGTGTGACAGTTTGTGTGTCTGTGTTTATGGAGGTGTGTGTCTGTGTGAGTGGGTGTGATACTGAATATGAGATAGTGTGAGTTTCTTTGAGTGTGAGTGTGTAAGTGTGCAAGGTGCAGTGTCTCAGTGTCTGAGTGTGAAATAAGGTCTTATGTGATTGTGTTTTATTTATTGTGAGGAGAGTTTTACTCTTCAGGTGAGTGTGTAAATGTGAGAGACTATTTGTGTGAGTGAGAGTGTTAGTCTGCGTGTATGAGGGACAGTGTGTGTTTGTGTTTGAATGGGAGTCCATGTGAGTCTTAGATTTTATGTGTGCAGTTGTGGGAGTGTGTGCGAGAGGTGAGTGGGACTGAGTGGGTGCGACTGTGTATCTCTGGTAGAGTATGTGTATGTGTGACTGAATGTACCTGTTGGAGAGAGTGTGTGTGCACGTGTGTGTTAGTGTATAAGAGTTGATATGCCTGTGTGTTTCAGTGAGGGTGAGTGTAAGTGTGTGTTAGTGTGTGCGTGAGTGTGAGTGTGTATGTGTGTTTGACTGAATGTTTTCGAAATTATTGGAGAGACTTTGAGTGTGTGTGAGTGTGTGAATTTGTGTGTGAATACGTGTGTGAGGGTGCACACGTGTGAGGGAACTGGTGTGAGTGTGAAAGTGTGCATGTGTGAGTTTGCATATGTGTGTGTGATAGCGGGTGTCTGAGTATGAATGAGTGAGAGTGTATGTCCATGAATGGGATTGAGTGTGAGTGTGTATACAACACTGCAGCATGATTGCGTGTGAATGTGTTATTCTGTTTGTGAGTGATTCGGTTCTTTTCTGTCTGTGTGCCCCTGTGCATGTGTTTGTTTGTGTGCGACTGAGTGTGAGTTCCCGCTTGTGCGTGTGTCTCTGTGTTTGTGTCAGTGTGAGTGTGTGAGGGGAATGGGGAGAAATATGATGCCTCAAATGTGATGGTTTGTGACATTGTGTGTGAGTGGGAGTGTTGGTGTGTGAGAGGGTGTTTGCGTGTGAGTCTGTGAGCGTGTGTTGGTGTGTGTGAGTGTGTGTGATGGTGAGTTTGCATGAGGGTCCGTTTGTGTCTGCATACGTGTAAGTGTGCTTTGGATATGTGTGAATGTTGTAGGTGTATGTCTGTGTGAGAGTGTGTGTTTGTGGATATGAGATTTTGTGGGACCCTGAGTGGGTGTGTGTGTGCAGGTGAGCAAGGTGCTGTGCGAGCGAGTGTCAGAGTGTGAAAGGGTTTCGTATGTGATTGTGTGAGATCGTATGAGGAGGTGTGTTTTAGTGTTATGTGTGTGTGTTTGTGAGAGATTAGCTGTGTAAGTTGGAGTGTTACTTAGCGTGTATGTGTGACTGTGTGTTTGGGTATGTAAGACAGCGTGTGAGTGTGTTTTAGTTTGTGAGTGTACATGTTAATGTGCGAGTGTGCATGAGATGTGCGACTGTGCGTGATTCTGCATTTGTATGTGACTCTTAGTGAGTGTGTGAACATTTGTGAGTGAATCTGTGTTTTGGGTGTGTGTGCAAGGGCATGTGAGTGTCAGAGTTCAGGAGTGCATATGTCTGTGTGTATATCAGTGCGTGTGAGTGTATGTGCGAGATGTAGGTGCATGAGTGTGAGTGTTTCTGTGTGTGTCTGTGTGTGTAATGGGGTGTGACTCTATGTGTTAGGGTCTCTGTGAGTGACTGTGTGTTTGAGTGTGAGTCAGTGTGTGTGAGTTTGGGTATGATAGTGTGAGTGTGAGTTTGAACATGTGTGAGGGACTTTCCATGAGTGTGTGTCAATATGCTTGTGTGAGAGTGTACATGTGTCTGGGAGTGAGTGTGTGTGAGAGGTGGTGTGAATTTGTTTGGGTGAGAGTGTAGATGTGTGAATGGGCAGGAGTGGGTGTTGTGAGTGTGTATACAAGACTGTTGCGAGACTGAGATTTTGTGTGTGTGTTTGTGTGTCTATTTGTGTTCATGCATGTGTGTGAGAGTGCGTGTTTGTGTGAAAGTGTGTGAACGTGCGGGTCTGGGCGTGTGCCTGTGTGAGTGTGTGAGGGGTATGTGTTGAAATATGATGCCACAAAGGTTCCTGAGAGGTCTGGAAGCGAAATTGTGCTTCTCTGTTGTAATGGAATGCGATAGAACGTGGTGGGAGGCTACAGATAGAAGAGCAATGTTGTGGAATGGATTGTAATGCGGTGTATTGTGACGCAATAGATGGTTCCTGTGTGTTATGCAGAAGAATGGATCCATCTATGGTGGAATGACACGCAGTAGAACGTGTTGGATTGCTGCGGAATGGAGTTTAATGTTGTGAAGTGGAGTGGAATGGAGTGCACTGTGACGCAGGGGAGGGAAACTGAGTGGTTTGGACACGAAGGGAGCCTTCTTTCCTGGAATGGAATGCAATAAAAGGTGAAGGATTGTTGGGTACTGGAGT
Source organism: Manis pentadactyla (assembly GCF_030020395.1). Taxonomy (NCBI): domain Eukaryota; kingdom Metazoa; phylum Chordata; class Mammalia; order Pholidota; family Manidae; genus Manis; species Manis pentadactyla. Next base: position 2,964,971 of record NW_026644599.1, on the reverse strand, counting down.
AGAATATTGTGGAGTGGAGTCGAATGGGGTGCCATTTGATGCAATAGACGGTTTCTCAGTGTGTTTGAAGCGAATGGATTTATGTGCACGTGAGTGTGCAGCTATGTGTGTTTGCGTGTCTATTTTTGATTCGGATTGAGTGTGTGCATTTGTCACCGTGTGTATTTTTTTTGAGAGAGGTTGCTGTGTGAGCGTGCAGGTGTGTGAGCGGCTGAGCGGGAGTGTCTTTATATGAGAGGGTGTGAGCATGTTTACAAGAGGGTGATTATGTCAGTGTTCAAGTATGTGTGTGAGAGTGTGACAGCATTTGAAATTATGTGTGCGTGTGAGCTTGTTAATATGTGTGTCTCTGTGTGTAGTTTTGTATGTGTATGTGACATTATGTCTGTGAGTGCGTGAGTCTGTGAGTGTGTTGGTGTGAGTGATTGTGTGTGTGATATTGTGCGCACGTCTGTGTCTGTGCGTTTGTCAGCATTCGTGTGTGTGTCTGTGTGTGACAGTTTGTGTGTCTGTGTTTATGGAGGTGTGTGTCTGTGTGAGTGGGTGTGATACTGAATATGAGATAGTGTGAGTTTCTTTGAGTGTGAGTGTGTAAGTGTGCAAGGTGCAGTGTCTCAGTGTGTGAGTGTGAAATAAGGTCTTATGTGATTGTGTTTTATTTATTGTGAGGAGAGTTTTACTCTTAAGGTGAGTGTGTAAATGTGAGAGACTATTTGTGTGAGTGAGAGTGTTAGTCTGCGTGTATGAGGGACAGTGTGTGTTTGTGTTTGAATGGGAGTCCATGTGAGTCTTAGATTTTATGTGTGCAGTTGTGGGAGTGTGTGCGAGAGGTGAGTGGGACTGAGTGGGTGCGACTGTGTATCTCTGGTAGAGTATGTGTATGTGTGACTGAATGTACCTGTTGGAGAGAGTGTGTGTGCACGTGTGTGTTAGTGTATAAGAGTTGATATGCCTGTGTGTTTCAGTGAGGGTGAGTGTAAGTGTGTGTTAGTGTGTGCGTGAGTGTGAGTGTGTATGTGTGTTTGACTGAATGTTTTCGAAATTATTGGAGAGACTTTGAGTGTGTGTGAGTGTGTGACTTTGTGTGTGAATGCGTGTGTGAGGGTGCACACGTGTGAGGGAACTGGTGTGAGTGTGAAAGTGTGCATGTGTGAGTTTGCATATGTGTGTGTGATAGCGGGTGTCTGAGTATGAATGAGTGAGAGTGTATGTCCATGAATGGGATTGAGTGTGAGTGTGTATACAACACTGCAGCATGATTGCGTGTGAATGTGTTATTCTGTTTGTGAGTGATTCGGTGCTTTTCTGTCTGTGTGCCCCTGTGCATGTGTTTGTTTGTGTGCGACTGAGTGTGAGTTCCCGCTTGTGCGTGTGTCTCTGTGTTTGTGTCAGTGTGAGTGTGTGAGGGGAATGGGGAGAAATATGATGCCTCAAATGTGATGGTTTGTGACATTGTGTGTGAGTGGGAGTGTTGGTGTGTGAGAGGGTGTTTGCGTGTGAGTCTGTGAGCGTGTGTTGGTGTGTGTGAGTGTGTGTGATGGTGAGTTTGCATGAGGGTCCGTTTGTGTCTGCATACGTGTAAGTGTGCTTTGGATATGTGTGAATGTTGTAGGTGTATGTCTGTGTGAGAGTGTGTGTTTGTGGATATGAGATTTTGTGGGACCCTGAGTGGGTGTGTGTGTGCAGGTGAGCAAGGTGCTGTGCGAGCGAGTGTCAGAGTGTGAAAGGGTTTCGTATGTGATTGTGTGAGATCGTATGAGGAGGTGTGTTTTAGTGTTATGTGTGTGTGTTTGTGAGAGATTAGCTGTGTAAGTTGGAGTGTTACTCAGCGTGTATGTGTGACTGTGTGTTTGGGTATGTAAGACAGCGTGTGAGTGTGTTTTAGTTTGTGAGTGTACATGTTAATGTGCGAGTGTGCATGAGATGTGCGACTGTGCGTGATTCTGCATTTGTATGTGACTCTTAGTGAGTGTGTGAACATTTGTGAGTGAATCTGTGTTTTGGGTGTGTGTGCAAGGGCATGTGAGTGTCAGAGTTCAGGAGTGCATATGTCTGTGTGTATATCAGTGCGTGTGAGTGTATGTGCGAGATGTAGGTGCATGAGTGTGAGTGTTTCTGTGTGTGTCTGTGTGTGTAATGGGGTGTGACTCTATGTGTTAGGGTCTCTGTGAGTGACTGTGTGTTTGAGTGTGAGTCAGTGTGTGTGAGTTTGTGTATGATTGTGTGAGTGTGAGTTGGAACATGTGTGAGGGACTTTTCATGAGTGTGTGTCAATATGCTTGTGTGAGAGTATACATGTTTCTGGGAGTGAGTGTGTGTGAGAGGTGGTGTGAATTTGTTTGGGTGAGAGTGTAGATGTGTGAATGGGCAGGAGTGGGTGTTGTGAGTGTGTATACAAGACTGTTGCGAGACTGAGATTTTGTGTGTGTGTTTGTGTGTCTATTTGTGTTCATGCATGTGTGTGAGAGTGCGTGTTTGTGTGAAAGTGTGTGAACGTGCGGGTCTGGGCGTGTGCCTGTGTGAGTGTGTGAGGGGTATGTGTTGAAATATGATGCCACAAAGGTTCCTGAGAGGTCTGGAAGCGAAATTGTCCTTCTCTGTTGTAATGGAAAGCCATAGAACGTGGTGGGAGGCTACAGATAGAAGAGCAATGTTGTGGAATGGATTGTAATGCGGTGTATTGTGACGCAATAGATGGTTCCTGTGTGTTATGCAGAACAATGGATCCATCTATGGTGGAATGACACGCAGTAGAACGTGTTGGATTGCTGCGGAATGGAGTGGAATGTTGTGAAGTGGAGTGGAATGGAGTGCACTGTGATGCAGGGGAGGGAAACTGAGTGGTTTGGACACGAAGGGAGCCTTCTTTCCTGGAATGGAATGCAATAAAAGGTGAAGGTTTGTTGGGTACTGGAGTAGAATATTGTGGAGTGGAGTCAAATGGGGTGCCATTTGATGCAATAGAAGGTTTCTCAGTGTGTTTGCAGCGAATGGATTTATGTGCACGTGAGTGTGCAGCTATGTGTGTTTGCGTGTCTATTTTTGATTCGGATTGAGTGTGTGCATTTATCACCGTGTGTATTTTTTTTGAGAGAGGTTGCTGTGTGAGCGTGCAGGTGTGTGAGCGGCTGAGCGGGAGTGTCTTTATATGAGAGGGTGTGAGCATGTTTACAAGAGGGTGATTATGTCAGTGTTCAAGTATGTGTGTGAGAGTGTGACAGCATTTGAAATTATGTGTGCGTGTGAGCTTGTTAATATGTGTGTCTCTGTGTGTAGTTTTGTATGTGTATGTGGCATTATGTCTGTGAGTGCGTGAGTCTGTGAGTGTGTTGGTGTGAGTGATTGTGTGTGTGATATTGTGCGCACGTCTGTGTCTGTGCGTTTGTCAGCATTCGTGTGTGTGTCTGTGTGTGACAGTTTGTGTGTCTGTGCTTATGGAGGTGTGTGTCTGTGTGAGTGGGTGTGATACTGAATATGAGATAGTGTGAGTTTCTTTGAGTGTGAGTGTGTAAGTGTGCAAGGTGCAGTGTCTCAGTGTCTGAGTGTGAAATAAGGTCTTATGTGATTGTGTTTTATTTATTGTGAGGAGAGTTTTACTCTTCAGGTGAGTGTGTAAATGTGAGAGACTATTTGTGTGAGTGAGAGTGTTAGTCTGCGTGTATGAGGGACAGTGTGTGTTTGTGTTTGAATGGGAGTCCATGTGAGACTTAGATTTTATGTGTGCAGTTGTGGGAGTGTGTGCGAGAGGTGAGTGGGACTGAGTGGGTGCGACTGTGTATCTCTGGTAGAGTATGTGTATGTGTGACTGAATGTACCTGTTGGAGAGAGTGTGTGTGCACGTGTGTGTTAGTGTATAAGAGTTGATATGCCTGTGTGTTTCAGTGAGGGTGAGTGTAAGTGTGTGTTAGTGTGTGCGTGAGTGTGAGTGTGTATGTGTGTTTGACTGAATGTTTTCGAAATTATTGGAGAGACTTTGAGTGTGTGTGAGTGTGTGACTTTGTGTGTGAATGCGTGTGTGAGGGTGCACACGTGTGAGGGAACTGGTGTGAGTGTGAAAGTGTGCATGTGTGAGTTTGCATATGTGTGTGTGATAGCGGGTGTCTGAGTATGAATGAGTGAGAGTGTATGTCCATGAATGGGATTGAGTGTGAGTGTGTATACAACACTGCAGCATGATTGCGTGTGAATGTGTTATTCTGTTTGTGAGTGATTCGGTGCTTTTCTGTCTGTGTGCCCCTGTGCTTGTGTTTGTTTGTGTGCGACTGAGTGTGAGTTCCCGCTTGTGCGTGTGTCTCTGTGTTTGTGTCAGTGTGAGTGTGTGAGGGGAATGGGGAGAAATATGATGCCTCAAATGTGATGGTTTGTGACATTGTGTGTGAGTGGGAGTGCTGGTGTGTGAGACGGTGATTGCGTGTGAGTCTGTGAGCGTGTGTTGGTGTGTGTGAGTGTGTGTGATGGTGAGTTTGCATGAGGTTCCGTTTGTGTCTGCATACGTGTAAGTGTGCTTTGGATATGTGTGAATGTTGTAGGTTTACTTCTGTGTGAGAGTGTGTGTTTGTGGATATGAGATTTTGTGGGACCCTGAGTGGGTGTGTGTGTGCAGGTGAGCAAGGTGCTGTGCGAGCGAGTGTCAGAGTGTGAAAGGGTTTCGTATGTGATTGTGTGAGATCGTATGAGGAGGTGTGTTTTAGTGTTATGTGTGTGTGTTTGTGAGAGATTAGCTGTGTAAGTTGGAGTGTTACACAGCGTGTATGTGTGACTGTGTGTTTGGGTATGTAAGACAGCGTGTGAGTGTGTTTTAGTTTGTCAGTGTACATGTTCATGTGCGAGTGTGCATGAGATGTGCGACTGTGCGTGATTCTGCATTTGTATGTGACTCTTAGTGAGTGTGTGAACATTTGTGAGTGAATCTGTGTTTTGGGTGTGTGTGCAAGGGCATGTGAGTGTCAGAGTTCAGGAGTGCATATGTCTGTGTGTATATCAGTGCGTGTGAGTGTATGTGCGAGATGTAGGTGCATGAGTGTGAGTGTTTCTGTGTGTGTCTGTGTGTGTAATGGGGTGTGACTCTATGTGTTAGGGTCTCTGTGAGTGACTGTGTGTTTGAGTGTGAGTCAGTGTGTATGAGTTTGTGTATGATTGTGTGAGTGTGAGTTGGAACATGTGTGAGGGACTTTCCATGAGTGTGTGTCAATATGCTTGTGTGAGAGTGTACATGTGTCTGGGAGTGAGTGTGTGTGAGAGGTGGTGTGAATTTGTTTGGGTGAGAGTGTAGATGTGTGAATGGGCAGGAGTGGGTGTTGTGAGTGTGTATACAAGACTGTTGCGAGACTGAGATTTTGTGTGTGTGTTTGTGTGTCTATTTGTGTTCATGCATGTGTGTGAGAGTGCGTGTTTGTGTGAAAGTGTGTGAACGTGCGGGTCTGGGCGTGTGCCTGTGTGAGTGTGTGAGGGGTATGTGTTGAAATATGATGCCACAAAGGTTCCTGAGAGGTCTGGAAGCGAAATTGTCCTTCTCTGTTGTAATGGAAAGCCATAGAACGTGGTGGGAGGCTACAGATAGAAGAGCAATGTTGTGGAATGGATTGTAATGCGGTGTATTGTGACGCAATAGATGGTTCCTGTGTGTTATGCAGAAGAATGGATCCATCTATGGTGGAATGACACGCAGTAGAACGTGTTGGATTGCTGCGGAATGGAGTGGAATGTTGTGAAGTGGAGTGGAATGGAGTGCACTGTGACGCAGGGGAGGGAAACTGAGTGGTTTGGACACGAAGGGAGCCTTCTTTCCTGGAATGGAATGCAATAAAAGGTGAAGGATTGTTGGGTACTGGAGTAGAATATTGTGGAGTGGAGTCGAATGGGGTGCCATTTGATGCAATAGACGGTTTCTCAGTGTGTTTGAAGCGAATGGATTTATGTGCACGTGAGTGTGCAGCTATGTGTGTTTGCGTGTCTATTTTTGATTCGGATTGAGTGTGTGCATTTGTCACCGTGTGTATTTTTTTTGAGAGAGGTTGCTGTGTGAGCGTGCAGGTGTGTGAGCGGCTGAGTGGGAGTGTCTTTATATGAGAGGGTGTGAGCATGTTTACAAGAGGGTGATTATGTCAGTGTTCAAGTATGTGTGTGAGAGTGTGACAGCATTTGAAATTATGTGTGCGTGTGAGCTTGTTAATATGTGTGTCTCTGTGTGTAGTTTTGTATGTGTATGTGACATTATGTCTGTGAGTGCGTGAGTCTGTGAGTGTGTTGGTGTGAGTGATTGTGTGTGTGATATTGTGCGCACGTCTGTGTCTGTGCGTTTGTCAGCATTCGTGTGTGTGTCTGTGTGTGACAGTTTGTGCGTCTGTGTTTATGGAGGTGTGTGTCTGTGTGAGTGGGTGTGATACTGAATATGAGATAGTGTGAGTTTCTTTGAGTGTGAGTGTGTAAGTGTGCAAGGTGCAGTGTCTCAGTGTGAAATAAGGTCTTATGTGATTGTGTTTTATTTATTGTGAGGAGAGTTTTACTCTTCAGGTGAGTGTGTAAATGTGAGAGACTATTTGTGTGAGTGAGAGTGTTAGTCTGCGTGTATGAGGGACAGTGTGTGTTTGTGTTTGAATGGGAGTCCATGTGAGACTTAGATTTTATGTGTGCAGTTGTGGGAGTGTGTGCGAGAGGTGAGTGGGACTGAGTGGGTGCGACTGTGTATCTCTGGTAGAGTATGTGTATGTGTGACTGAATGTACCTGTTGGAGAGAGTGTGTGTGCACGTGTGTGTTAGTGTATAAGAGTTGATATGCCTGTGTGTTTCAGTGAGGGTGAGTGTAAGTGTGTGTTAGTGTGTGCGTGAGTGTGAGTGTGTATGTGTGTTTGACTGAATGTTTTCGAAATTATTGGAGAGACTTTGAGTGTGTGTGAGTGTGTGAATTTGTGTGTGAATACGTGTGTGAGGGTGCACACGTGTGAGGGAACTGGTGTGAGTGTGAAAGTGTGCATGTGTGAGTTTGCATATGTGTGTGTGATAGCGGGTGTCTGAGTATGAATGAGTGAGAGTGTATGTCCATGAATGGGATTGAGTGTGAGTGTGTATACAACACTGCAGCATGATTGCGTGTGAATGTGTTATTCTGTTTGTGAGTGATTCGGTTCTTTTCTGTCTGTGTGCCCCTGTGCATGTGTTTGTTTGTGTGCGACTGAGTGTGAGTTCCCGCTTGTGCGTGTGTCTCTGTGTTTGTGTCAGTGTGAGTGTGTGAGGGGAATGGGGAGAAATATGATGCCTCAAATGTGATGGTTTGTGACATTGTGTGTGAGTGGGAGTGTTGGTGTGTGAGAGGGTGTTTGCGTGTGAGTCTGTGAGCGTGTGTTGGTGTGTGTGAGTGTGTGTGATGGTGAGTTTGCATGAGGGTCCGTTTGTGTCTGCATACGTGTAAGTGTGCTTTGGATATGTGTGAATGTTGTAGGTGTATGTCTGTGTGAGAGTGTGTGTTTGTGGATATGAGATTTTGTGGGACCCTGAGTGGGTGTGTGTGTGCAGGTGAGCAAGGTGCTGTGCGAGCGAGTGTCAGAGTGTGAAAGGGTTTCGTATGTGATTGTGTGAGATCGTATGAGGAGGTGTGTTTTAGTGTTATGTGTGTGTGTTTGTGAGAGATTAGCTGTGTAAGTTGGAGTGTTACTTAGCGTGTATGTGTGACTGTGTGTTTGGGTATGTAAGACAGCGTGTGAGTGTGTTTTAGTTTGTGAGTGTACATGTTAATGTGCGAGTGTGCATGAGATGTGCGACTGTGCGTGATTCTGCATTTGTATGTGACTCTTAGTGAGTGTGTGAACATTTGTGAGTGAATCTGTGTTTTGGGTGTGTGTGCAAGGGCATGTGAGTGTCAGAGTTCAGGAGTGCATATGTCTGTGTGTATATCAGTGCGTGTGAGTGTATGTGCGAGATGTAGGTGCATGAGTGTGAGTGTTTCTGTGTGTGTCTGTGTGTGTAATGGGGTGTGACTCTATGTGTTAGGGTCTCTGTGAGTGACTGTGTGTTTGAGTGTGAGTCAGTGTGTGTGAGTTTGGGTATGATAGTGTGAGTGTGAGTTTGAACATGTGTGAGGGACTTTCCATGAGTGTGTGTCAATATGCTTGTGTGAGAGTGTACATGTGTCTGGGAGTGAGTGTGTGTGAGAGGTGGTGTGAATTTGTTTGGGTGAGAGTGTAGATGTGTGAATGGGCAGGAGTGGGTGTTGTGAGTGTGTATACAAGACTGTTGCGAGACTGAGATTTTGTGTGTGTGTTTGTGTGTCTATTTGTGTTCATGCATGTGTGTGAGAGTGCGTGTTTGTGTGAAAGTGTGTGAACGTGCGGGTCTGGGCGTGTGCCTGTGTGAGTGTGTGAGGGGTATGTGTTGAAATATGATGCCACAAAGGTTCCTGAGAGGTCTGGAAGCGAAATTGTGCTTCTCTGTTGTAATGGAATGCGATAGAACGTGGTGGGAGGCTACAGATAGAAGAGCAATGTTGTGGAATGGATTGTAATGCGGTGTATTGTGACGCAATAGATGGTTCCTGTGTGTTATGCAGAAGAATGGATCCATCTATGGTGGAATGACACGCAGTAGAACGTGTTGGATTGCTACGGAATGGAGTTTAATGTTGTGAAGTGGAGTGGAATGGAGTGAACTGTGACGCAGGGGAGGGAAACTGAGTGGTTTGGACACGAAGGGAGCCTTCTTTCCTGGAATGGAATGCAATAAAAGGTGAAGGATTGTTGGGTACTGGAGTAGAATATTGTGGAGTGGAGTCGAATGGGGTGCCATTGGATGCAATAGACGGTTTCTCAGTGTGTTTGAAGCGAATGGATTTATGTGCACGTGAGTGTGCAGCTATGTGTGTTTGCGTGTCTATTTTTGATTCGGATTGAGTGTGTGCATTTGTCACCGTGTGTATTTTTTTTGAGAGAGGTTGCTGTGTGAGCGTGCAGGTGTGTGAGCGGCTGAGTGGGAGTGTCTTTATATGAGAGGGTGTGAGCATGTTTACAAGAGGGTGATTATGTCAGTGTTCAAGTATGTGTGTGAGAGTGTGACAGCATTTGAAATTATGTGTGCGTGTGAGCTTGTTAATATGTGTGTCTCTGTGTGTAGTTTTGTATGTGTATGTGACATTATGTCTGTGAGTGCGTGAGTCTGTGAGTGTGTTGGTGTGAGTGATTGTGTGTGTGATATTGTGCGCACGTCTGTGTCTGTGCGTTTGTCAGCATTCGTGTGTGTGTCTGTGTGTGACAGTTTGTGCGTCTGTGTTTATGGAGGTGTGTGTCTGTGTGAGTGGGTGTGATACTGAATATGAGATAGTGTGAGTTTCTTTGAGTGTGAGTGTGTAAGTGTGCAAGGTGCAGTGTCTCAGTGTGAAATAAGGTCTTATGTGATTGTGTTTTATTTATTGTGAGGAGTTTTACTCTTCAGGTGAGTGTGTAAATGTGAGAGACTATTTGTGTGAGTGAGAGTGTTAGTCTGCGTGTATGAGGGACAGTGTGTGTTTGTGTTTGAATGGGAGTCCATGTGAGACTTAGATTTTATGTGTGCAGTTGTGGGAGTGTGTGCGAGAGGTGAGTGGGACTGAGTGGGTGCGACTGTGTATCTCTGGTAGAGTATGTGTATGTGTGACTGAATGTACCTGTTGGAGAGAGTGTGTGTGCACGTGTGTGTTAGTGTATAAGAGTTGATATGCCTGTGTGTTTCAGTGAGGGTGAGTGTAAGTGTGTGTTAGTGTGTGCGTGAGTGTGAGTGTGTATGTGTGTTTGACTGAATGTTTTCGAAATTATTGGAGAGACTTTGAGTGTGTGTGAGTGTGTGAATTTGTGTGTGAATACGTGTGTGAGGGTGCACACGTGTGAGGGAACTGGTGTGAGTGTGAAAGTGTGCATGTGTGAGTTTGCATATGTGTGTGTGATAGCGGGTGTCTGAGTATGAATGAGTGAGAGTGTATGTCCATGAATGGGATTGAGTGTGAGTGTGTATACAACACTGCAGCATGATTGCGTGTGAATGTGTTATTCTGTTTGTGAGTGATTCGGTGCTTTTCTGTCTGTGTGCCCCTGTGCATGTGTTTGTTTGTGTGCGACTGAGTGTGAGTTCCCGCTTGTGCGTGTGTCTCTGTGTTTGTGTCAGTGTGAGTGTGTGAGGGGAATGGGGAGAAATATGATGCCTCAAATGTGATGGTTTGTGACATTGTGTGTGAGTGGGAGTGTTGGTGTGTGAGAGGGTGTTTGCGTGTGAGTCTGTGAGCGTGTGTTGGTGTGTGTGAGTGTGTGTGATGGTGAGTTTGCATGAGGGTCCGTTTGTGTCTGCATACGTGTAAGTGTGCTTTGGATATGTGTGAATGTTGTAGGTGTATGTCTGTGTGAGAGTGTGTGTTTGTGGATATGAGATTTTGTGGGACCCTGAGTGGGTGTGTGTGTGCAGGTGAGCAAGGTGCTGTGCGAGCGAGTGTCAGAGTGTGAAAGGGTTTCGTATGTGATTGTGTGAGATCGTATGAGGAGGTGTGTTTTAGTGTTATGTGTGTGTGTTTGTGAGAGATTAGCTGTGTAAGTTGGAGTGTTACTTAGCGTGTATGTGTGACTGTGTGTTTGGGTATGTAAGACAGCGTGTGAGTGTGTTTTAGTTTGTGAGTGTACATGTTAATGTGCGAGTGTGCATGAGATGTGCGACTGTGCGTGATTCTGCATTTGTATGTGACTCTTAGTGAGTGTGTGAACATTTGTGAGTGAATCTGTGTTTTGGGTGTGTGTGCAAGGGCATGTGAGTGTCAGAGTTCAGGAGTGCATATGTCTGTGTGTATATCAGTGCGTGTGAGTGTATGTGCGAGATGTAGGTGCATGAGTGTGAGTGTTTCTGTGTGTGTCTGTGTGTGTAATGGGGTGTGACTCTATGTGTTAGGGTCTCTGTGAGTGACTGTGTGTTTGAGTGTGAGTCAGTGTGTGTGAGTTTGGGTATGATAGTGTGAGTGTGAGTTTGAACATGTGTGAGGGACTTTCCATGAGTGTGTGTCAATATGCTTGTGTGAGAGTGTACATGTGTCTGGGAGTGAGTGTGTGTGAGAGGTGGTGTGAATTTGTTTGGGTGAGAGTGTAGATGTGTGAATGGGCAGGAGTGGGTGTTGTGAGTGTGTATACAAGACTGTTGCGAGACTGAGATTTTGTGTGTGTGTTTGTGTGTCTATTTGTGTTCATGCATGTGTGTGAGAGTGCGTGTTTGTGTGAAAGTGTGTGAACGTGCGGGTCTGGGCGTGTGCCTGTGTGAGTGTGTGAGGGGTATGTGTTGAAATATGATGCCACAAAGGTTCCTGAGAGGTCTGGAAGCGAAATTGTGCTTCTCTGTTGTAATGGAATGCGATAGAACGTGGTGGGAGGCTACAGATAGAAGAGCAATGTTGTGGAATGGATTGTAATGCGGTGTATTGTGACGCAATAGATGGTTCCTGTGTGTTATGCAGAAGAATGGATCCATCTATGGTGGAATGACACGCAGTAGAACGTGTTGGATTGCTGCGGAATGGAGTTTAATGTTGTGAAGTGGAGTGGAATGGAGTGCACTGTGACGCAGGGGAGGGAAACTGAGTGGTTTGGACACGAAGGGAGCCTTCTTTCCTGGAATGGAATGCAATAAAAGGTGAAGGATTGTTGGGTACTGGAGTAGAATATTGTGGAGTGGAGTCGAATGGGGTGCCATTTGATGCAATAGACGGTTTCTCAGTGTGTTTGAAGCGAATGGATTTATGTGCACGTGAGTGTGCAGCTATGTGTGTTTGCGTGTCTATTTTTGATTCGGATTGAGTGTGTGCATTTGTCACCGTGTGTATTTTTTTTGAGAGAGGTTGCTGTGTGAGCGTGCAGGTGTGTGAGCGGCTGAGCGGGAGTGTCTTTATATGAGAGGGTGTGAGCATGTTTACAAGAGGGTGATTATGTCAGTGTTCAAGTATGTGTGTGAGAGTGTGACAGCATTTGAAATTATGTGTGCGTGTGAGCTTGTTAATATGTGTGTCTCTGTGTGTAGTTTTGTATGTGTATGTGACATTATGTCTGTGAGTGCGTGAGTCTGTGAGTGTGTTGGTGTGAGTGATTGTGTGTGTGATATTGTGCGCACGTCTGTGTCTGTGCGTTTGTCAGCATTCGTGTGTGTGTCTGTGTGTGACAGTTTGTGTGTCTGTGTTTATGGAGGTGTGTGTCTGTGTGAGTGGGTGTGATACTGAATATGAGATAGTGTGAGTTTCTTTGAGTGTGAGTGTGTAAGTGTGCAAGGTGCAGTGTCTCAGTGTCTGAGTGTGAAATAAGGTCTTATGTGATTGTGTTTTATTTATTGTGAGGAGAGTTTTACTCTTCAGGTGAGTGTGTAAATGTGAGAGACTATTTGTGTGAGTGAGAGTGTTAGTCTGCGTGTATGAGGGACAGTGTGTGTTTGTGTTTGAATGGGAGTCCATGTGAGTCTTAGATTTTATGTGTGCAGTTGTGGGAGTGTGTGCGAGAGGTGAGTGGGACTGAGTGGGTGCGACTGTGTATCTCTGGTAGAGTATGTGTATGTGTGACTGAATGTACCTGTTGGAGAGAGTGTGTGTGCACGTGTGTGTTAGTGTATAAGAGTTGATATGCCTGTGTGTTTCAGTGAGGGTGAGTGTAAGTGTGTGTTAGTGTGTGCGTGAGTGTGAGTGTGTATGTGTGTTTGACTGAATGTTTTCGAAATTATTGGAGAGACTTTGAGTGTGTGTGAGTGTGTGAATTTGTGTGTGAATACGTGTGTGAGGGTGCACACGTGTGAGGGAACTGGTGTGAGTGTGAAAGTGTGCATGTGTGAGTTTGCATATGTGTGTGTGATAGCGGGTGTCTGAGTATGAATGAGTGAGAGTGTATGTCCATGAATGGGATTGAGTGTGAGTGTGTATACAACACTGCAGCATGATTGCGTGTGAATGTGTTATTCTGTTTGTGAGTGATTCGGTTCTTTTCTGTCTGTGTGCCCCTGTGCATGTGTTTGTTTGTGTGCGACTGAGTGTGAGTTCCCGCTTGTGCGTGTGTCTCTGTGTTTGTGTCAGTGTGAGTGTGTGAGGGGAATGGGGAGAAATATGATGCCTCAAATGTGATGGTTTGTGACATTGTGTGTGAGTGGGAGTGTTGGTGTGTGAGAGGGTGTTTGCGTGTGAGTCTGTGAGCGTGTGTTGGTGTGTGTGAGTGTGTGTGATGGTGAGTTTGCATGAGGGTCCGTTTGTGTCTGCATACGTGTAAGTGTGCTTTGGATATGTGTGAATGTTGTAGGTGTATGTCTGTGTGAGAGTGTGTGTTTGTGGATATGAGATTTTGTGGGACCCTGAGTGGGTGTGTGTGTGCAGGTGAGCAAGGTGCTGTGCGAGCGAGTGTCAGAGTGTGAAAGGGTTTCGTATGTGATTGTGTGAGATCGTATGAGGAGGTGTGTTTTAGTGTTATGTGTGTGTGTTTGTGAGAGATTAGCTGTGTAAGTTGGAGTGTTACTTAGCGTGTATGTGTGACTGTGTGTTTGGGTATGTAAGACAGCGTGTGAGTGTGTTTTAGTTTGTGAGTGTACATGTTAATGTGCGAGTGTGCATGAGATGTGCGACTGTGCGTGATTCTGCATTTGTATGTGACTCTTAGTGAGTGTGTGAACATTTGTGAGTGAATCTGTGTTTTGGGTGTGTGTGCAAGGGCATGTGAGTGTCAGAGTTCAGGAGTGCATATGTCTGTGTGTATATCAGTGCGTGTGAGTGTATGTGCGAGATGTAGGTGCATGAGTGTGAGTGTTTCTGTGTGTGTCTGTGTGTGTAATGGGGTGTGACTCTATGTGTTAGGGTCTCTGTGAGTGACTGTGTGTTTGAGTGTGAGTCAGTGTGTGTGAGTTTGGGTATGATAGTGTGAGTGTGAGTTTGAACATGTGTGAGGGACTTTCCATGAGTGTGTGTCAATATGCTTGTGTGAGAGTGTACATGTGTCTGGGAGTGAGTGTGTGTGAGAGGTGGTGTGAATTTGTTTGGGTGAGAGTGTAGATGTGTGAATGGGCAGGAGTGGGTGTTGTGAGTGTGTATACAAGACTGTTGCGAGACTGAGATTTTGTGTGTGTGTTTGTGTGTCTATTTGTGTTCATGCATGTGTGTGAGAGTGCGTGTTTGTGTGAAAGTGTGTGAACGTGCGGGTCTGGGCGTGTGCCTGTGTGAGTGTGTGAGGGGTATGTGTTGAAATATGATGCCACAAAGGTTCCTGAGAGGTCTGGAAGCGAAATTGTGCTTCTCTGTTGTAATGGAATGCGATAGAACGTGGTGGGAGGCTACAGATAGAAGAGCAATGTTGTGGAATGGATTGTAATGCGGTGTATTGTGACGCAATAGATGGTTCCTGTGTGTTATGCAGAAGAATGGATCCATCTATGGTGGAATGACACGCAGTAGAACGTGTTGGATTGCTGCGGAATGGAGTTTAATGTTGTGAAGTGGAGTGGAATGGAGTGCACTGTGACGCAGGGGAGGGAAACTGAGTGGTTTGGACACGAAGGGAGCCTTCTTTCCTGGAATGGAATGCAATAAAAGGTGAAGGATTGTTGGGTACTGGAGTAGAATATTGTGGAGTGGAGTCGAATGGGGTGCCATTTGATGCAATAGACGGTTTCTCAGTGTGTTTGAAGCGAATGGATTTATGTGCACGTGAGTGTGCAGCTATGTGTGTTTGCGTGTCTATTTTTGATTCGGATTGAGTGTGTGCATTTGTCACCGTGTGTATTTTTTTTGAGAGAGGTTGCTGTGTGAGCGTGCAGGTGTGTGAGCGGCTGAGCGGGAGTGTCTTTATATGAGAGGGTGTGAGCATGTTTACAAGAGGGTGATTATGTCAGTGTTCAAGTATGTGTGTGAGAGTGTGACAGCATTTGAAATTATGTGTGCGTGTGAGCTTGTTAATATGTGTGTCTCTGTGTGTAGTTTTGTATGTGTATGTGACATTATGTCTGTGAGTGCGTGAGTCTGTGAGTGTGTTGGTGTGAGTGATTGTGTGTGTGATATTGTGCGCACGTCTGTGTCTGTGCGTTTGTCAGCATTCGTGTGTGTGTCTGTGTGTGACAGTTTGTGTGTCTGTGTTTATGGAGGTGTGTGTCTGTGTGAGTGGGTGTGATACTGAATATGAGATAGTGTGAGTTTCTTTGAGTGTGAGTGTGTAAGTGTGCAAGGTGCAGTGTCTCAGTGTGTGAGTGTGAAATAAGGTCTTATGTGATTGTGTTTTATTTATTGTGAGGAGAGTTTTACTCTTAAGGTGAGTGTGTAAATGTGAGAGACTATTTGTGTGAGTGAGAGTGTTAGTCTGCGTGTATGAGGGACAGTGTGTGTTTGTGTTTGAATGGGAGTCCATGTGAGTCTTAGATTTTATGTGTGCAGTTGTGGGAGTGTGTGCGAGAGGTGAGTGGGACTGAGTGGGTGCGACTGTGTATCTCTGGTAGAGTATGTGTATGTGTGACTGAATGTACCTGTTGGAGAGAGTGTGTGTGCACGTGTGTGTTAGTGTATAAGAGTTGATATGCCTGTGTGTTTCAGTGAGGGTGAGTGTAAGTGTGTGTTAGTGTGTGCGTGAGTGTGAGTGTGTATGTGTGTTTGACTGAATGTTTTCGAAATTATTGGAGAGACTTTGAGTGTGTGTGAGTGTGTGACTTTGTGTGTGAATGCGTGTGTGAGGGTGCACACGTGTGAGGGAACTGGTGTGAGTGTGAAAGTGTGCATGTGTGAGTTTGCATATGTGTGTGTGATAGCGGGTGTCTGAGTATGAATGAGTGAGAGTGTATGTCCATGAATGGGATTGAGTGTGAGTGTGTATACAACACTGCAGCATGATTGCGTGTGAATGTGTTATTCTGTTTGTGAGTGATTCGGTGCTTTTCTGTCTGTGTGCCCCTGTGCATGTGTTTGTTTGTGTGCGACTGAGTGTGAGTTCCCGCTTGTGCGTGTGTCTCTGTGTTTGTGTCAGTGTGAGTGTGTGAGGGGAATGGGGAGAAATATGATGCCTCAAATGTGATGGTTTGTGACATTGTGTGTGAGTGGGAGTGTTGGTGTGTGAGAGGGTGTTTGCGTGTGAGTCTGTGAGCGTGTGTTGGTGTGTGTGAGTGTGTGTGATGGTGAGTTTGCATGAGGGTCCGTTTGTGTCTGCATACGTGTAAGTGTGCTTTGGATATGTGTGAATGTTGTAGGTGTATGTCTGTGTGAGAGTGTGTGTTTGTGGATATGAGATTTTGTGGGACCCTGAGTGGGTGTGTGTGTGCAGGTGAGCAAGGTGCTGTGCGAGCGAGTGTCAGAGTGTGAAAGGGTTTCGTATGTGATTGTGTGAGATCGTATGAGGAGGTGTGTTTTAGTGTTATGTGTGTGTGTTTGTGAGAGATTAGCTGTGTAAGTTGGAGTGTTACTCAGCGTGTATGTGTGACTGTGTGTTTGGGTATGTAAGACAGCGTGTGAGTGTGTTTTAGTTTGTGAGTGTACATGTTAATGTGCGAGTGTGCATGAGATGTGCGACTGTGCGTGATTCTGCATTTGTATGTGACTCTTAGTGAGTGTGTGAACATTTGTGAGTGAATCTGTGTTTTGGGTGTGTGTGCAAGGGCATGTGAGTGTCAGAGTTCAGGAGTGCATATGTCTGTGTGTATATCAGTGCGTGTGAGTGTATGTGCGAGATGTAGGTGCATGAGTGTGAGTGTTTCTGTGTGTGTCTGTGTGTGTAATGGGGTGTGACTCTATGTGTTAGGGTCTCTGTGAGTGACTGTGTGTTTGAGTGTGAGTCAGTGTGTGTGAGTTTGTGTATGATTGTGTGAGTGTGAGTTGGAACATGTGTGAGGGACTTTTCATGAGTGTGTGTCAATATGCTTGTGTGAGAGTATACATGTTTCTGGGAGTGAGTGTGTGTGAGAGGTGGTGTGAATTTGTTTGGGTGAGAGTGTAGATGTGTGAATGGGCAGGAGTGGGTGTTGTGAGTGTGTATACAAGACTGTTGCGAGACTGAGATTTTGTGTGTGTGTTTGTGTGTCTATTTGTGTTCATGCATGTGTGTGAGAGTGCGTGTTTGTGTGAAAGTGTGTGAACGTGCGGGTCTGGGCGTGTGCCTGTGTGAGTGTGTGAGGGGTATGTGTTGAAATATGATGCCACAAAGGTTCCTGAGAGGTCTGGAAGCGAAATTGTCCTTCTCTGTTGTAATGGAAAGCCATAGAACGTGGTGGGAGGCTACAGATAGAAGAGCAATGTTGTGGAATGGATTGTAATGCGGTGTATTGTGACGCAATAGATGGTTCCTGTGTGTTATGCAGAACAATGGATCCATCTATGGTGGAATGACACGCAGTAGAACGTGTTGGATTGCTGCGGAATGGAGTGGAATGTTGTGAAGTGGAGTGGAATGGAGTGCACTGTGATGCAGGGGAGGGAAACTGAGTGGTTTGGACACGAAGGGAGCCTTCTTTCCTGGAATGGAATGCAATAAAAGGTGAAGGTTTGTTGGGTACTGGAGTAGAATATTGTGGAGTGGAGTCAAATGGGGTGCCATTTGATGCAATAGAAGGTTTCTCAGTGTGTTTGCAGCGAATGGATTTATGTGCACGTGAGTGTGCAGCTATGTGTGTTTGCGTGTCTATTTTTGATTCGGATTGAGTGTGTGCATTTATCACCGTGTGTATTTTTTTTGAGAGAGGTTGCTGTGTGAGCGTGCAGGTGTGTGAGCGGCTGAGCGGGAGTGTCTTTATATGAGAGGGTGTGAGCATGTTTACAAGAGGGTGATTATGTCAGTGTTCAAGTATGTGTGTGAGAGTGTGACAGCATTTGAAATTATGTGTGCGTGTGAGCTTGTTAATATGTGTGTCTCTGTGTGTAGTTTTGTATGTGTATGTGGCATTATGTCTGTGAGTGCGTGAGTCTGTGAGTGTGTTGGTGTGAGTGATTGTGTGTGTGATATTGTGCGCACGTCTGTGTCTGTGCGTTTGTCAGCATTCGTGTGTGTGTCTGTGTGTGACAGTTTGTGTGTCTGTGCTTATGGAGGTGTGTGTCTGTGTGAGTGGGTGTGATACTGAATATGAGATAGTGTGAGTTTCTTTGAGTGTGAGTGTGTAAGTGTGCAAGGTGCAGTGTCTCAGTGTCTGAGTGTGAAATAAGGTCTTATGTGATTGTGTTTTATTTATTGTGAGGAGAGTTTTACTCTTCAGGTGAGTGTGTAAATGTGAGAGACTATTTGTGTGAGTGAGAGTGTTAGTCTGCGTGTATGAGGGACAGTGTGTGTTTGTGTTTGAATGGGAGTCCATGTGAGACTTAGATTTTATGTGTGCAGTTGTGGGAGTGTGTGCGAGAGGTGAGTGGGACTGAGTGGGTGCGACTGTGTATCTCTGGTAGAGTATGTGTATGTGTGACTGAATGTACCTGTTGGAGAGAGTGTGTGTGCACGTGTGTGTTAGTGTATAAGAGTTGATATGCCTGTGTGTTTCAGTGAGGGTGAGTGTAAGTGTGTGTTAGTGTGTGCGTGAGTGTGAGTGTGTATGTGTGTTTGACTGAATGTTTTCGAAATTATTGGAGAGACTTTGAGTGTGTGTGAGTGTGTGACTTTGTGTGTGAATGCGTGTGTGTGGTTGCACACGTGTGAGGGAACTGGTGTGAGTGTGAAAGTGTGCATGTGTGAGTTTGCATATGTGTGTGTGATAGCGGGTGTCTGAGTATGAATGAGTGAGAGTGTATGTCCATGAATGGGATTGAGTGTGAGTGTGTATACAACACTGCAGCATGATTGCGTGTGAATGTGTTATTCTCTTTGTGAGTGATTCGGTGCTTTTCTGTCTGTGTGCCCCTGTGCTTGTGTTTGTTTGTGTGCGACTGAGTGTGAGTTCCCGCTTGTGCGTGTGTCTCTGTGTTTGTGTCAGTGTGAGTGTGTGAGGGGAATGGGGAGAAATATGATGCCTCAAATGTGATGGTTTGTGACATTGTGTGTGCGTGGGAGTGTTGGTGTGTGAGAGGGTGTTTGCGTGTGAGTCTGTGAGCGTGTGTTGGTGTGTGTGTGTGTGTGGTGGTGAGTTTGCATGAGGGTCCGTTTGTGTCTGCATACGTGTAAGTGTGCTTTGGATATGTGTGAATGTTGTAGGTGTATGTCTGTGTGAGAGTGTGTGTTTGTGGATATGAGATTTTGTGGGACCCTGAGTGGGTGTGTGTGTGCAGGTGAGCAAGGTGCTGTGCGAGCGAGTGTCAGAGTGTGAAAGGGTTTCGTATGTGATTGTGTGAGATCGTATGAGGAGGTGTGTTTTAGTGTTATGTGTGTGTGTTTGTGAGAGATTAGCTGTGTAAGTTGGAGTGTTACTCAGCGTGTATGTGTGACTGTGTGTTTGGGTATGTAAGACAGCGTGTGAGTGTGTTTTAGTTTGTGAGTGTACATGTTCATGTGCGAGTGTGCATGAGATGTGCGACTGTGCGTGATTCTGCATTTGTATGTGACTCTTAGTGAGTGTGTGAACATTTGTGAGTGAATCTGTGTTTTGGGTGTGTGTGCAAGGGCATGTGAGTGTCAGAGTTCAGGAGTGCATATGTCTGTGTGTATATCAGTGCGTGTGAGTGTATGTGCGAGATGTAGGTGCATGAGTGTGAGTGTTTCTGTGTGTGTCTGTGTGTGTAATGGGGTGTGACTCTATGTGTTAGGGTCTCTGTGAGTGACTGTGTGTTTGAGTGTGAGTCAGTGTGTGTGAGTTTGTGTATGATTGTGTGAGTGTGAGTTGGAACATGTGTGAGGGACTTTCCATGAGTGTGTGTCAATATGCTTGTGTGAGAGTGTACATGTGTCTGGGAGTGAGTGTGTGTGAGAGGTGGTGTGAATTTGTTTGGGTGAGAGTGTAGATGTGTGAATGGGCAGGAGTGGGTGTTGTGAGTGTGTATACAAGACTGTTGCGAGACTGAGATTTTGTGTGTGTGTTTGTGTGTCTATTTGTGTTCATGCATGTGTGTGAGAGTGCGTGTTTGTGTGAAAGTGTGTGAACGTGCGGGTCTGGGCGTGTGCCTGTGTGAGTGTGTGAGGGGTATGTGTTGAAATATGATGCCACAAAGGTTCCTGAGAGGTCTGGAAGCGAAATTGTCCTTCTCTGTTGTAATGGAAAGCCATAGAACGTGGTGGGAGGCTACAGATAGAAGAGCAATGTTGTGAAATGGATTGTAATGCGGTGTATTGTGACGCAATAGATGGTTCCTGTGTGTTATGCAGAAGAATGGATCCATCTATGGTGGAATGACACGCAGTAGAACGTGTTGGATTGCTGCGGAATGGAGTGGAATGTTGTGAAGTGGAGTGGAATGGAGTGCACTGTGACGCAGGGGAGGGAAACTGAGTGGTTTGGACACGAAGGGAGCCTTCTTTCCTGGAATGGAATGCAATAAAAGGTGAAGGATTGTTGGGTACTGGAGTAGAATATTGTGGAGTGGAGTCGAATGGGGTGCCATTGGATGCAATAGACGGTTTCTCAGTGTGTTTGAAGCGAATGGATTTATGTGCACGTGAGTGTGCAGCTATGTGTGTTTGCGTGTCTATTTTTGATTCGGATTGAGTGTGTGCATTTGTCACCGTGTGTATTTTTTTTGAGAGAGGTTGCTGTGTGAGCGTGCAGGTGTGTGAGCGGCTGAGCGGGAGTGTCTTTATATGAGAGGGTGTGAGCATGTTTACAAGAGGGTGATTATGTCAGTGTTCAAGTATGTGTGTGAGAGTGTGACAGCATTTGAAATTATGTGTGCGTGTGAGCTTGTTAATATGTGTGTCTCTGTGTGTAGTTTTGTATGTGTATGTGACATTATGTCTGTGAGTGCGTGAGTCTGTGAGTGTGTTGGTGTGAGTGATTGTGTGTGTGATATTGTGCGCACGTCTGTGTCTGTGCGTTTGTCAGCATTCGTGTGTGTGTCTGTGTGTGACAGTTTGTGCGTCTGTGTTTATGGAGGTGTGTGTCTGTGTGAGTGGGTGTGATACTGAATATGAGATAGTGTGAGTTTCTTTGAGTGTGAGTGTGTAAGTGTGCAAGGTGCAGTGTCTCAGTGTGAAATAAGGTCTTATGTGATTGTGTTTTATTTATTGTGAGGAGAGTTTTACTCTTCAGGTGAGTGTGTAAATGTGAGAGACTATTTGTGTGAGTGAGAGTGTTAGTCTGCGTGTATGAGGGACAGTGTGTGTTTGTGTTTGAATGGGAGTCCATGTGAGACTTAGATTTTATGTGTGCAGTTGTGGGAGTGTGTGCGAGAGGTGAGTGGGACTGAGTGGGTGCGACTGTGTATCTCTGGTAGAGTATGTGTATGTGTGACTGAATGTACCTGTTGGAGAGAGTGTGTGTGCACGTGTGTGTTAGTGTATAAGAGTTGATATGCCTGTGTGTTTCAGTGAGGGTGAGTGTAAGTGTGTGTTAGTGTGTGCGTGAGTGTGAGTGTGTATGTGTGTTTGACTGAATGTTTTCGAAATTATTGGATAGACTTTGAGTGTGTGTGAGTGTGTGACTTTGTGTGTGAATACGTGTGTGAGGGTGCACACGTGTGAGGGAACTGGTGTGAGTGTGAAAGTGTGCATGTGTGAGTTTGCATATGTGTGTGTGATAGCGGGTGTCTGAGTATGAATGAGTGAGAGTGTATGTCCATGAATGGGATTGAGTGTGAGTGTGTATACAACACTGCAGCATGATTGCGTGTGAATGTGTTATTCTGTTTGTGAGTGATTCGGTGCTTTTCTGTCTGTGTGCCCCTGTGCATGTGTTTGTTTGTGTGCGACTGAGTGTGAGTTCCCGCTTGTGCGTGTGTCTCTGTGTTTGTGTCAGTGTGAGTGTGTGAGGGGAATGGGGAGAAATATGATGCCTCAAATGTGATGGTTTGTGACATTGTGTGTGAGTGGGAGTGTTGGTGTGTGAGAGGGTGTTTGCGTGTGAGTCTGTGAGCGTGTGTTGGTGTGTGATGGTGAGTTTGCATGAGGGTCCGTTTGTGTCTGCATACGTGTAAGTGTGCTTTGGATATGTGTGAATGTTGTAGGTGTATGTCTGTGTGAGAGTGTGTGTTTGTGGATATGAGATTTTGTGGGACCCTGAGTGGGTGTGTGTGTGCAGGTGAGCAAGGTGCTGTGCGAGCGTGTGTCAGAGTGTGAAAGGGTTTCGTATGTGATTGTGTGAGATTGTATGAGGAGGTGTGTTTTAGTGTTATGTGTGTGTGTTTGTGAGAGATTAGCTGTGTAAGTTGGAGTGTTACTCAGCGTGTATGTGTGACTGTGTGTTTGGGTATGTAAGACAGCGTGTGAGTGTGTTTTAGTTTGTGAGTGTACATGTTAATGTGCGAGTGTGCATGAGATGTGCGACTGTGCGTGATTCTGCATTTGTATGTGACTCTTAGTGAGTGTGTGAACATTTGTGAGTGAATCTGTGTTTTGGGTGTGTGTGCAAGGGCATGTGAGTGTCAGAGTTCAGGAGTGCATATGTCTGTGTGTATATCAGTGCGTGTGAGTGTATGTGCGAGACGTAGGTGCATGAGTGTGAGTGTTTCTGTGTGTGTCTGTGTGTGTAATGGGGTGTGACTCTATGTGTTAGGGTCTCTGTGAGTGACTGTGTGTTTGAGTGTGAGTCAGTGTGTGTGAGTTTGTGTATGATTGTGTGAGTGTGAGTTGGAACATGTGTGAGGGACTTTTCATGAGTGTGTGTCAATATGCTTGTGTGAGAGTATACATGTGTCTGGGAGTGAGTGTGTGTGAGAGGTGGTGTGAATTTGTTTGGGTGAGAGTGTAGATGTGTGAATGGGCAGGAGTGGGTGTTGTGAGTGTGTATACAAGACTGTTGCGAGACTGAGATTTTGTGTGTGTGTTTGTGTGTCTATTTGTGTTCATGCAAGTGTGTGAGAGTGCGTGTTTGTGTGAAAGTGTGTGAACGTGCGGGTCTGGGCGTGTGCCTGTGTGAGTGTGTGAGGGGTATGTGTTGAAATATGATGCCACAAAGGTTCCTGAGAGGTCTGGAAGCGAAATTGTCCTTCTCTGTTGTAATGGAAAGCCATAGAACGTGGTGGGAGGCTACAGATAGAAGAGCAATGTTGTGGAATGGATTGTAATGCGGTGTATTGTGACGCAATAGATGGTTCCTGTGTGTTATGCAGAACAATGGATCCATCTATGGTGGAATGACACGCAGTAGAACGTGTTGGATTGCTGCGGAATGGAGTGGAATGTTGTGAAGTGGAGTGGAATGGAGTGCACTGTGATGCAGGGGAGGGAAACTGAGTGGTTTGGACACGAAGGGAGCCTTCTTTAATGGAATGGAATGCAATAAAAGGTGAAGGTTTGTTGGGTACTGGAGTAGAATATTGTGGAGTGGAGTCAAATGGGGTGCCATTTGATGCAATAGAAGGTTTCTCAGTGTGTTTGAAGCGAATGGATTTATGTGCACGTGAGTGTGCAGCTATGTGTGTTTGCGTGTCTATTTTTGATTCGGATTGAGTGTGTGCATTTGTCACCGTGTGTATTTTTTTTGAGAGAGGTTGCTGTGTGAGCGTGCAGGTGTGTGAGCGGCTGAGCGGGAGTGTCTTTATATGAGAGGGTGTGAGCATGTTTACAAGAGGGTGATTATGTCAGTGTTCAAGTATGTGTGTGAGAGTGTGACAGCATTTGAAATTATGTGTGCGTGTGAGCTTGTTAATATGTGTGTCTCTGTGTGTAGTTTTGTATGTGTATGTGACATTATGTCTGTGAGTGCGTGAGTCTGTGAGTGTGTTGGTGTGAGTGATTGTGTGTGTGATATTGTGCGCACGTCTGTGTCTGTGCGTTTGTCAGCATTCGTGTGTGTGTCTGTGTGTGACAGTTTGTGTGTCTGTGTTTATGGAGGTGTGTGTCTGTGTGAGTGGGTGTGATACTGAATATGAGATAGTGTGAGTTTCTTTGAGTGTGAGTGTGTAAGTGTGCAAGGTGCAGTGTCTCAGTGTGTGAGTGTGAAATAAGGTCTTATGTGATTGTGTTTTATTTATTGTGAGGAGAGTTTTACTCTTAAGGTGAGTGTGTAAATGTGAGAGACTATTTGTGTGAGTGAGAGTGTTAGTCTGCGTGTATGAGGGACAGTGTGTGTTTGTGTTTGAATGGGAGTCCATGTGAGTCTTAGATTTTATGTGTGCAGTTGTGGGAGTGTGTGCGAGAGGTGAGTGGGACTGAGTGGGTGCGACTGTGTATCTCTGGTAGAGTATGTGTATGTGTGACTGAATGTACCTGTTGGAGAGAGTGTGTGTGCACGTGTGTGTTAGTGTATAAGAGTTGATATGCCTGTGTGTTTCAGTGAGGGTGAGTGTAAGTGTGTGTTAGTGTGTGCGTGAGTGTGAGTGTGTATGTGTGTTTGACTGAATGTTTTCGAAATTATTGGAGAGACTTTGAGTGTGTGTGAGTGTGTGACTTTGTGTGTGAATGCGTGTGTGAGGGTGCACACGTGTGAGGGAACTGGTGTGAGTGTGAAAGTGTGCATGTGTGAGTTTGCATATGTGTGTGTGATAGCGGGTGTCTGAGTATGAATGAGTGAGAGTGTATGTCCATGAATGGGATTGAGTGTGAGTGTGTATACAACACTGCAGCATGATTGCGTGTGAATGTGTTATTCTGTTTGTGAGTGATTCGGTGCTTTTCTGTCTGTGTGCCCCTGTGCATGTGTTTGTTTGTGTGCGACTGAGTGTGAGTTCCCGCTTGTGCGTGTGTCTCTGTGTTTGTGTCAGTGTGAGTGTGTGAGGGGAATGGGGAGAAATATGATGCCTCAAATGTGATGGTTTGTGACATTGTGTGTGCGTGGGAGTGTTGGTGTGTGAGAGGGTGTTTGCGTGTGAGTCTGTGAGCATGTGTTGGTGTGTGTGTGTGTGTGGTGGTGAGTTTGCATGAGGGTCCGTTTGTGTCTGCATACGTGTAAGTGTGCTTTGGATATGTGTGAATGTTGTAGGTGTATGTCTGTGTGAGAGTGTGTGTTTGTGGATATGAGATTTTGTGGGACCCTGAGTGGGTGTGTGTGTGCAGGTGAGCAAGGTGCTGTGCGAGCGAGTGTCAGAGTGTGAAAGTGTTTCGTATGTGATTGTGTGAGATCGTATGAGGAGGTGTGTTTTAGTGTTATGTGTGTGTGTTTGTGAGAGATTAGCTGTGTAAGTTGGAGTGTTACTCAGCGTGTATGTGTGACTGTGTGTTTGGGTATGTAAGACAGCGTGTGAGTGTGTTTTAGTTTGTGAGTGTACATGTTCATGTGCGAGTGTGCATGAGATGTGCGACTGTGCGTGATTCTGCATTTGTATGTGACTCTTAGTGAGTGTGTGAACATTTGTGAGTGAATCTGTGTTTTGGGTGTGTGTGCAAGGGCATGTGAGTGTCAGAGTTCAGGAGTGCATATGTCTGTGTGTATATCAGTGCGTGTGAGTGTATGTGCGAGATGTAGGTGCATGAGTGTGAGTGTTTCTGTGTGTGTCATGGGGTGTGACTCTATGTGTTAGGGTCTCTGTGAGTGACTGTGTGTTTGAGTGTGAGTCAGTGTGTGTGAGTTTGTGTATGATTGTGTGAGTGTGAGTTGGAACATGTGTGAGGGACTTTCCATGAGTGTGTGTCAATATGCTTGTGTGAGAGTGTACATGTGTCTGGGAGTGAGTGTGTGTGAGAGGTGGTGTGAATTTGTTTGGGTGAGAGTGTAGATGTGTGAATGGGCAGGAGTGGGTGTTGTGAGTGTGTATACAAGACTGTTGCGAGACTGAGATTTTGTGTGTGTGTTTGTGTGTCTATTTGTGTTCATGCATGTGTGTGAGAGTGCGTGTTTGTGTGAAAGTGTGTGAACGTGCGGGTCTGGGCGTGTGCCTGTGTGAGTGTGTGAGGGGTATGTGTTGAAATATGATGCCACAAAGGTTCCTGAGAGGTCTGGAAGCGAAATTGTCCTTCTCTGTTGTAATGGAAAGCCATAGAACGTGGTGGGAGGCTACAGATAGAAGAGCAATGTTGTGGAATGGATTGTAATGCGGTGTATTGTGACGCAATAGATGGTTCCTGTGTGTTATGCAGAAGAATGGATCCATCTATGGTGGAATGACACGCAGTAGAACGTGTTGGATTGCTGCGGAATGGAGTGGAATGTTGTGAAGTGGAGTGGAATGGAGTGCACTGTGACGCAGGGGAGGGAAACTGAGTGGTTTGGACACGAAGGGAGCCTTCTTTCCTGGAATGGAATGCAATAAAAGGTGAAGGATTGTTGGGTACTGGAGTAGAATATTGTGGAGTGGAGTCGAATGGGGTGCCATTTGATGCAATAGACGGTTTCTCAGTGTGTTTGAAGCGAATGGATTTATGTGCACGTGAGTGTGCAGCTATGTGTGTTTGCGTGTCTATTTTTGATTCGGATTGAGTGTGTGCATTTGTCACCGTGTGTATTTTTTTTGAGAGAGGTTGCTGTGTGAGCGTGCAGGTGTGTGAGCGGCTGAGCGGGAGTGTCTTTATATGAGAGGGTGTGAGCATGTTTACAAGAGGGTGATTATGTCAGTGTTCAAGTATGTGTGTGAGAGTGTGACAGCATTTGAAATTATGTGTGCGTGTGAGCTTGTTAATATGTGTGTCTCTGTGTGTAGTTTTGTATGTGTATGTGACATTATGTCTGTGAGTGCGTGAGTCTGTGAGTGTGTTGGTGTGAGTGATTGTGTGTGTGATATTGTGCGCACGTCTGTGTCTGTGCGTTTGTCAGCATTCGTGTGTGTGTCTGTGTGTGACAGTTTGTGCGTCTGTGTGTATGGAGGTGTGTGTCTGTGTGAGTGGGTGTGATACTGAATATGAGATAGTGTGAGTTTCTTTGAGTGTGAGTGTGTAAGTGTGCAAGGTGCAGTGTCTCAGTGTGAAATAAGGTCTTATGTGATTGTGTTTTATTTATTGTGAGGAGAGTTTTACTCTTCAGGTGAGTGTGTAAATGTGAGAGACTATTTGTGTGAGTGAGAGTGTTAGTCTGCGTGTATGAGGGACAGTGTGTGTTTGTGTTTGAATGGGAGTCCATGTGAGACTTAGATTTTATGTGTGCAGTTGTGGGAGTGTGTGCGAGAGGTGAGTGGGACTGAGTGGGTGCGACTGTGTATCTCTGGTAGAGTATGTGTATGTGTGACTGAATGTACCTGTTGGAGAGAGTGTGTGTGCACGTGTGTGTTAGTGTATAAGAGTTGATATGCCTGTGTGTTTCAGTGAGGGTGAGTGTAAGTGTGTGTTAGTGTGTGCGTGAGTGTGAGTGTGTATGTGTGTTTGACTGAATGTTTTCGAAATTATTGGAGAGACTTTGAGTGTGTGTGAGTGTGTGACTTTGTGTGTGAATACGTGTGTGAGGGTGCACACGTGTGAGGGAACTGGTGTGAGTGTGAAAGTGTGCATGTGTGAGTTTGCATATGTGTGTGTGATAGCGGGTGTCTGAGTATGAATGAGTGAGAGTGTATGTCCATGAATGGGATTGAGTGTGAGTGTGTATACAACACTGCAGCATGATTGCGTGTGAATGTGTTATTCTGTTTGTGAGTGATTCGGTGCTTTTCTGTCTGTGTGCCCCTGTGCATGTGTTTGTTTGTGTGCGACTGAGTGTGAGTTCCCGCTTGTGCGTGTGTCTCTGTGTTTGTGTCAGTGTGAGTGTGTGAGGGGAATGGGGAGAAATATGATGCCTCAAATGTGATGGTTTGTGACATTGTGTGTGAGTGGGAGTGTTGGTGTGTGAGAGGGTGTTTGCGTGTGAGTCTGTGAGCGTGTGTTGGTGTGTGATGGTGAGTTTGCATGAGGGTCCGTTTGTGTCTGCATACGTGTAAGTGTGCTTTGGATATGTGTGAATGTTGTAGGTGTATGTCTGTGTGAGAGTGTGTGTTTGTGGATATGAGATTTTGTGGGACCCTGAGTGGGTGTGTGTGTGCAGGTGAGCAAGGTGCTGTGCGAGCGAGTGTCAGAGTGTGAAAGGGTTTCGTATGTGATTGTGTGAGATCGTATGAGGAGGTGTGTTTTAGTGTTATGTGTGTGTGTTTGTGAGAGATTAGCTGTGTAAGTTGGAGTGTTACTCAGCGTGTATGTGTGACTGTGTGTTTGGGTATGTAAGACAGCGTGTGAGTGTGTTTTAGTTTGTGAGTGTACATGTTAATGTGCGAGTGTGCATGAGATGTGCGACTGTGCGTGATTCTGCATTTGTATGTGACTCTTAGTGAGTGTGTGAACATTTGTGAGTGAATCTGTGTTTTGGGTGTGTGTGCAAGGGCATGTGAGTGTCAGAGTTCAGGAGTGCATATGTCTGTGTGTATATCAGTGCGTGTGAGTGTATGTGCGAGATGTAGGTGCATGAGTGTGAGTGTTTCTGTGTGTGTCTGTGTGTGTAATGGGGTGTGACTCTATGTGTTAGGGTCTCTGTGAGTGACTGTGTGTTTGAGTGTGAGTCAGTGTGTGTGAGTTTGTGTATGATTGTGTGAGTGTGAGTTGGAACATGTGTGAGGGACTTTTCATGAGTGTGTGTCAATATGCTTGTGTGAGAGTATACATGTGTCTGGGAGTGAGTGTGTGTGAGAGGTGGTGTGAATTTGTTTGGGTGAGAGTGTAGATGTGTGAATGGGCAGGAGTGGGTGTTGTGAGTGTGTATACAAGACTGTTGCGAGACTGAGATTTTGTGTGTGTGTTTGTGTGTCTATTTGTGTTCATGCAAGTGTGTGAGAGTGCGTGTTTGTGTGAAAGTGTGTGAACGTGCGGGTCTGGGCGTGTGCCTGTGTGAGTGTGTGAGGGGTATGTGTTGAAATATGATGCCACAAAGGTTCCTGAGAGGTCTGGAAGCGAAATTGTCCTTCTCTGTTGTAATGGAAAGCCATAGAACGTGGTGGGAGGCTACAGATAGAAGAGCAATGTTGTGGAATGGATTGTAATGCGGTGTATTGTGACGCAATAGATGGTTCCTGTGTGTTATGCAGAACAATGGATCCATCTATGGTGGAATGACACGCAGTAGAACGTGTTGGATTGCTGCGGAATGGAGTGGAATGTTGTGAAGTGGAGTGGAATGGAGTGCACTGTGATGCAGGGGAGGGAAACTGAGTGGTTTGGACACGAAGGGAGCCTTCTTTAATGGAATGGAATGCAATAAAAGGTGAAGGTTTGTTGGGTACTGGAGTAGAATATTGTGGAGTGGAGTCAAATGGGGTGCCATTTGATGCAATAGAAGGTTTCTCAGTGTGTTTGAAGCGAATGGATTTATGTGCACGTGAGTGTGCAGCTATGTGTGTTTGCGTGTCTATTTTTGATTCGGATTGAGTGTGTGCATTTGTCACCGTGTGTATTTTTTTTGAGAGAGGTTGCTGTGTGAGCGTGCAGGTGTGTGAGCGGCTGAGCGGGAGTGTCTTTATATGAGAGGGTGTGAGCATGTTTACAAGAGGGTGATTATGTCAGTGTTCAAGTATGTGTGTGAGAGTGTGACAGCATTTGAAATTATGTGTGCGTGTGAGCTTGTTAATATGTGTGTCTCTGTGTGTAGTTTTGTATGTGTATGTGACATTATGTCTGTGAGTGCGTGAGTCTGTGAGTGTGTTGGTGTGAGTGATTGTGTGTGTGATATTGTGCGCACGTCTGTGTCTGTGCGTTTGTCAGCATTCGTGTGTGTGTCTGTGTGTGACAGTTTGTGTGTCTGTGTTTATGGAGGTGTGTGTCTGTGTGAGTGGGTGTGATACTGAATATGAGATAGTGTGAGTTTCTTTGAGTGTGAGTGTGTAAGTGTGCAAGGTGCAGTGTCTCAGTGTGTGAGTGTGAAATAAGGTCTTATGTGATTGTGTTTTATTTATTGTGAGGAGAGTTTTACTCTTCAGGTGAGTGTGTAAATGTGAGAGACTATTTGTGTGAGTGAGAGTGTTAGTCTGCGTGTATGAGGGACAGTGTGTGTTTGTGTTTGAATGGGAGTCCATGTGAGTCTTAGATTTTATGTGTGCAGTTGTGGGAGTGTGTGCGAGAGGTGAGTGGGACTGAGTGGGTGCGACTGTGTATCTCTGGTAGAGTATGTGTATGTGTGACTGAATGTACCTGTTGGAGAGAGTGTGTGTGCACGTGTGTGTTAGTGTATAAGAGTTGATATGCCTGTGTGTTTCAGTGAGGGTGAGTGTAAGTGTGTGTTAGTGTGTGCGTGAGTGTGAGTGTGTATGTGTGTTTGACTGAATGTTTTCGAAATTATTGGAGAGACTTTGAGTGTGTGTGAGTGTGTGACTTTGTGTGTGAATGCGTGTGTGAGGGTGCACACGTGTGAGGGAACTGGTGTGAGTGTGAAAGTGTGCATGTGTGAGTTTGCATATGTGTGTGTGATAGCGGGTGTCTGAGTATGAATGAGTGAGAGTGTATGTCCATGAATGGGATTGAGTGTGAGTGTGTATACAACACTGCAGCATGATTGCGTGTGAATGTGTTATTCTGTTTGTGAGTGATTCGGTGCTTTTCTGTCTGTGTGCCCCTGTGCATGTGTTTGTTTGTGTGCGACTGAGTGTGAGTTCCCGCTTGTGCGTGTGTCTCTGTGTTTGTGTCAGTGTGAGTGTGTGAGGGGAATGGGGAGAAATATGATGCCTCAAATGTGATGGTTTGTGACATTGTGTGTGCGTGGGAGTGTTGGTGTGTGAGAGGGTGTTTGCGTGTGAGTCTGTGAGCGTGTGTTGGTGTGTGTGTGTGTGTGGTGGTGAGTTTGCATGAGGGTCCGTTTGTGTCTGCATACGTGTAAGTGTGCTTTGGATATGTGTGAATGTTGTAGGTGTATGTCTGTGTGAGAGTGTGTGTTTGTGGATATGAGATTTTGTGGGACCCTGAGTGGGTGTGTGTGTGCAGGTGAGCAAGGTGCTGTGCGAGCGAGTGTCAGAGTGTGAAAGGGTTTCGTATGTGATTGTGTGAGATCGTATGAGGAGGTGTGTTTTAGTGTTATGTGTGTGTGTTTGTGAGAGATTAGCTGTGTAAGTTGGAGTGTTACTCAGCGTGTATGTGTGACTGTGTGTTTGGGTATGTAAGACAGCGTGTGAGTGTGTTTTAGTTTGTGAGTGTACATGTTAATGTGCGAGTGTGCATGAGATGTGCGACTGTGCGTGATTCTGCATTTGTATGTGACTCTTAGTGAGTGTGTTAACATTTGTGAGTGAATCTGTGTTTTGGGTGTGTGTGCAAGGGCATGTGAGTGTCAGAGTTCAGGAGTGCATATGTCTGTGTGTATATCAGTGCGTGTGAGTGTATGTGCGAGATGTAGGTGCATGAGTGTGAGTGTTTCTGTGTGTGTCTGTGTGTGTAATGGGGTGTGACTCTATGTGTTAGGGTCTCTGTGAGTGACTGTGTGTTTGAGTGTGAGTCAGTGTGTGTGAGTTTGTGTATGATTGTGTGAGTGTGAGTTGGAACATGTGTGAGGGACTTTCCATGAGTGTGTGTCAATATGCTTGTATGAGAGTGTACATGTGTCTGGGAGTGAGTGTGTGTGAGAGGTGGTGTGAATTTGTTTGGGTGAGAGTGTAGATGTGTGAATGGGCAGGAGTGGGTGTTGTGAGTGTGTATACAAGACTGTTGCGAGACTGAGATTTTGTGTGTGTGTTTGTGTGTCTATTTGTGTTCATGCATGTGTGTGAGAGTGCGTGTTTGTGTGAAAGTGTGTGAACGTGCGGGTCTGGGCGTGTGCCTGTGTGAGTGTGTGAGGGGTATGTGTTGAAATATGATGCCACAAAGGTTCCTGAGAGGTCTGGAAGCGAAATTGTCCTTCTCTGTTGTAATGGAAAGCCATAGAACGTGGTGGGAGGCTACAGATAGAAGAGCAATGTTGTGGAATGGATTGTAATGCGGTGTATTGTGACGCAATAGATGGTTCCTGTGTGTTATGCAGAAGAATGGATCCATCTATGGTGGAATGACACGCAGTAGAACGTGTTGGATTGCTGCGGAATGGAGTGGAATGTTGTGAAGTGGAGTGGAATGGAGTGCACTGTGACGCAGGGGAGGGAAACTGAGTGGTTTGGACACGAAGGGAGCCTTCTTTCCTGGAATGGAATGCAATAAAAGGTGAAGGATTGTTGGGTACTGGAGTAGAATATTGTGGAGTGGAGTCGAATGGGGTGCCATTTGATGCAATAGACGGTTTCTCAGTGTGTTTGAAGCGAATGGATTTATGTGCACGTGAGTGTGCAGCTATGTGTGTTTGCGTGTCTATTTTTGATTCGGATTGAGTGTGTGCATTTGTCACCGTGTGTATTTTTTTTGAGAGAGGTTGCTGTGTGAGCGTGCAGGTGTGTGAGCGGCTGAGCGGGAGTGTCTTTATATGAGAGGGTGTGAGCATGTTTACAAGAGGGTGATTATGTCAGTGTTCAAGTATGTGTGTGAGAGTGTGACAGCATTTGAAATTATGTGTGCGTGTGAGCTTGTTAATATGTGTGTCTCTGTGTGTAGTTTTGTATGTGTATGTGACATTATGTCTGTGAGTGCGTGAGTCTGTGAGTGTGTTGGTGTGAGTGATTGTGTGTGTGATATTGTGCGCACGTCTGTGTCTGTGCGTTTGTCAGCATTCGTGTGTGTGTCTGTGTGTGACAGTTTGTGCGTCTGTGTTTATGGAGGTGTGTGTCTGTGTGAGTGGGTGTGATACTGAATATGAGATAGTGTGAGTTTCTTTGAGTGTGAGTGTGTAAGTGTGCAAGGTGCAGTGTCTCAGTGTGAAATAAGGTCTTATGTGATTGTGTTTTATTTATTGTGAGGAGAGTTTTACTCTTCAGGTGAGTGTGTAAATGTGAGAGACTATTTGTGTGAGTGAGAGTGTTAGTCTGCGTGTATGAGGGACAGTGTGTGTTTGTGTTTGAATGGGAGTCCATGTGAGACTTAGATTTTATGTGTGCAGTTGTGGGAGTGTGTGCGAGAGGTGAGTGGGACTGAGTGGGTGCGACTGTGTATCTCTGGTAGAGTATGTGTATGTGTGACTGAATGTACCTGTTGGAGAGAGTGTGTGTGCACGTGTGTGTTAGTGTATAAGAGTTGATATGCCTGTGTGTTTCAGTGAGGGTGAGTGTAAGTGTGTGTTAGTGTGTGCGTGAGTGTGAGTGTGTATGTGTGTTTGACTGAATGTTTTCGAAATTATTGGAGAGACTTTGAGTGTGTGTGAGTGTGTGACTTTGTGTGTGAATGCGTGTGTGTGGTTGCACACGTGTGAGGGAACTGGTGTGAGTGTGAAAGTGTGCATGTGTGAGTTTGCATATGTGTGTGTGATAGCGGGTGTCTGAGTATGAATGAGTGAGAGTGTATGTCCATGAATGGGATTGAGTGTGAGTGTGTATACAACACTGCAGCATGATTGCGTGTGAATGTGTTATTCTGTTTGTGAGTGATTCGGTGCTTTTCTGTCTGTGTGCCCCTGTGCATGTGTTTGTTTGTGTGCGACTGAGTGTGAGTTCCCGCTTGTGCGTGTGTCTCTGTGTTTGTGTCAGTGTGAGTGTGTGAGGGGAATGGGGAGAAATATGATGCCTCAAATGTGATGGTTTGTGACATTGTGTGTGAGTGGGAGTGTTGGTGTGTGAGAGGGTGTTTGCGTGTGAGTCTGTGAGCGTGTGTTGGTGTGTGATGGTGAGTTTGCATGAGGGTCCGTTTGTGTCTGCATACGTGTAAGTGTGCTTTGGATATGTGTGAATGTTGTAGGTGTATGTCTGTGTGAGAGTGTGTGTTTGTGGATATGAGATTTTGTGGGACCCTGAGTGGGTGTGTGTGTGCAGGTGAGCAAGGTGCTGTGCGAGCGAGTGTCAGAGTGTGAAAGGGTTTCGTATGTGATTGTGTGAGATCGTATGAGGAGGTGTGTTTTAGTGTTATGTGTGTGTGTTTGTGAGAGATTAGCTGTGTAAGTTGGAGTGTTACTCAGCGTGTATGTGTGACTGTGTGTTTGGGTATGTAAGACAGCGTGTGAGTGTGTTTTAGTTTGTGAGTGTACATGTTAATGTGCGAGTGTGCATGAGATGTGCGACTGTGCGTGATTCTGCATTTGTATGTGACTCTTAGTGAGTGTGTGAACATTTGTGAGTGAATCTGTGTTTTGGGTGTGTGTGCAAGGGCATGTGAGTGTCAGAGTTCAGGAGTGCATATGTCTGTGTGTATATCAGTGCGTGTGAGTGTATGTGCGAGATGTAGGTGCATGAGTGTGAGTGTTTCTGTGTGTGTCTGTGTGTGTAATGGGGTGTGACTCTATGTGTTAGGGTCTCTGTGAGTGACTGTGTGTTTGAGTGTGAGTCAGTGTGTGTGAGTTTGTGTATGATTGTGTGAGTGTGAGTTGGAACATGTGTGAGGGACTTTTCATGAGTGTGTGTCAATATGCTTGTGTGAGAGTATACATGTGTCTGGGAGTGAGTGTGTGTGAGAGGTGGTGTGAATTTGTTTGGGTGAGAGTGTAGATGTGTGAATGGGCAGGAGTGGGTGTTGTGAGTGTGTATACAAGACTGTTGCGAGACTGAGATTTTGTGTGTGTGTTTGTGTGTCTATTTAGGTTCATGCAAGTGTGTGAGAGTGCGTGTTTGTGTGAAAGTGTGTGAACGTGCGGGTCTGGGCGTGTGCCTGTGTGAGTGTGTGAGGGGTATGTGTTGAAATATGATGCCACAAAGGTTCCTGAGAGGTCTGGAAGCGAAATTGTCCTTCTCTGTTGTAATGGAAAGCCATAGAACGTGGTGGGAGGCTACAGATAGAAGAGCAATGTTGTGGAATGGATTGTAATGCGGTGTATTGTGACGCAATAGATGGTTCCTGTGTGTTATGCAGAACAATGGATCCATCTATGGTGGAATGACACGCAGTAGAACGTGTTGGATTGCTGCGGAATGGAGTGGAATGTTGTGAAGTGGAGTGGAATGG
Organism: Manis pentadactyla; assembly: GCF_030020395.1. NCBI lineage: Eukaryota > Metazoa > Chordata > Mammalia > Pholidota > Manidae > Manis > Manis pentadactyla. The sequence continues at coordinate 2,930,169 of NW_026644599.1, read as the reverse complement.
AGTGCACTGTGATGCAGGGGAGGGAAACTGAGTGGTTTGGACACGAAGGGAGCCTTCTTTAATGGAATGGAATGCAATAAAAGGTGAAGGTTTGTTGGGTACTGGAGTAGAATATTGTGGAGTGGAGTCAAATGGGGTGCCATTTGATGCAATAGAAGGTTTCTCAGTGTGTTTGAAGCGAATGGATTTATGTGCACGTGAGTGTGCAGCTATGTGTGTTTGCGTGTCTATTTTTGATTCGGATTGAGTGTGTGCATTTGTCACCGTGTGTATTTTTTTTGAGAGAGGTTGCTGTGTGAGCGTGCAGGTGTGTGAGCGGCTGAGCGGGAGTGTCTTTATATGAGAGGGTGTGAGCATGTTTACAAGAGGGTGATTATGTCAGTGTTCAAGTATGTGTGTGAGAGTGTGATAGCATTTGAAATTATGTGTGCGTGTGAGCTTGTTAATATGTGTGTCTCTGTGTGTAGTTTTGTATGTGTATGTGACATTATGTCTGTGAGTGCGTGAGTCTGTGAGTGTGTTGGTGTGAGTGATTGTGTGTGTGATATTGTGCGCACGTCTGTGTCTGTGCGTTTGTCAGCATTCGTGTGTGTGTCTGTGTGTGACAGTTTGTGTGTCTGTGTTTATGGAGGTGTGTGTCTGTGTGAGTGGGTGTGATACTGAATATGAGATAGTGTGAGTTTCTTTGAGTGTGAGTGTGTAAGTGTGCAAGGTGCAGTGTCTCAGTGTGTGAGTGTGAAATAAGGTCTTATGTGATTGTGTTTTATTTATTGTGAGGAGAGTTTTACTCTTAAGGTGAGTGTGTAAATGTGAGAGACTATTTGTGTGAGTGAGAGTGTTAGTCTGCGTGTATGAGGGACAGTGTGTGTTTGTGTTTGAATGGGAGTCCATGTGAGTCTTAGATTTTATGTGTGCAGTTGTGGGAGTGTGTGCGAGAGGTGAGTGGGACTGAGTGGGTGCGACTGTGTATCTCTGGTAGAGTATGTGTATGTGTGACTGAATGTACCTGTTGGAGAGAGTGTGTGTGCACGTGTGTGTTAGTGTATAAGAGTTGATATGCCTGTGTGTTTCAGTGAGGGTGAGTGTAAGTGTGTGTTAGTGTGTGCGTGAGTGTGAGTGTGTATGTGTGTTTGACTGAATGTTTTCGAAATTATTGGAGAGACTTTGAGTGTGTGTGAGTGTGTGACTTTGTGTGTGAATGCGTGTGTGAGGGTGCACACGTGTGAGGGAACTGGTGTGAGTGTGAAAGTGTGCATGTGTGAGTTTGCATATGTGTGTGTGATAGCGGGTGTCTGAGTATGAATGAGTGAGAGTGTATGTCCATGAATGGGATTGAGTGTGAGTGTGTATACAACACTGCAGCATGATTGCGTGTGAATGTGTTATTCTGTTTGTGAGTGATTCGGTGCTTTTCTGTCTGTGTGCCCCTGTGCATGTGTTTGTTTGTGTGCGACTGAGTGTGAGTTCCCGCTTGTGCGTGTGTCTCTGTGTTTGTGTCAGTGTGAGTGTGTGAGGGGAATGGGGAGAAATATGATGCCTCAAATGTGATGGTTTGTGGCATTGTGTGTGCGTGGGAGTGTTGGTGTGTGAGAGGGTGTTTGCGTGTGAGTCTGTGAGCGTGTGTTGGTGTGTGTGTGTGTGTGGTGGTGAGTTTGCATGAGGGTCCGTTTGTGTCTGCATACGTGTAAGTGTGCTTTGGATATGTGTGAATGTTGTAGGTGTATGTCTGTGTGAGAGTGTGTGTTTGTGGATATGAGATTTTGTGGGACCCTGAGTGGGTGTGTGTGTGCAGGTGAGCAAGGTGCTGTGCGAGCGAGTGTCAGAGTGTGAAAGGGTTTCGTATGTGATTATGTGAGATCGTATGAGGAGGTGTGTTTTAGTGTTATGTGTGTGTGTTTGTGAGAGATTAGCTGTGTAAGTTGGAGTGTTACTCAGCGTGTATGTGTGACTGTGTGTTTGGGTATGTAAGACAGCGTGTGAGTGTGTTTTAGTTTGTGAGTGTACATGTTAATGTGCGAGTGTGCATGAGATGTGCGACTGTGCGTGATTCTGCATTTGTATGTGACTCTTAGTGAGTGTGTGAACATTTGTGAGTGAATCTGTGTTTTGGGTGTGTGTGCAAGGGCATGTGAGTGTCAGAGTTCAGGAGTGCATATGTCTGTGTGTATATCAGTGCGTGTGAGTGTATGTGCGAGATGTAGGTGCATGAGTGTGAGTGTTTCTGTGTGTGTCTGTGTGTGTAATGGGGTGTGACTCTATGTGTTAGGGTCTCTGTGAGTGACTGTGTGTTTGAGTGTGAGTCAGTGTGTGTGAGTTTGTGTATGATTGTGTGAGTGTGAGTTTGAACATGTGTGAGGGACTTTCCATGAGTGTGTGTCAATATGCTTGTATGAGAGTGTACATGTGTCTGGGAGTGAGTGTGTGTGAGAGGTGGTGTGAATTTGTTTGGGTGAGAGTGTAGATGTGTGAATGGGCAGGAGTGGGTGTTGTGAGTGTGTATACAAGACTGTTGCGAGACTGAGATTTTGTGTGTGTGTTTGTGTGTCTATTTGTGTTCATGCATGTGTGTGAGAGTGCGTGTTTGTGTGAAAGTGTGTGAACGTGCGGGTCTGGGCGTGTGCCTGTGTGAGTGTGTGAGGGGTATGTGTTGAAATATGATGCCACAAAGGTTCCTGAGAGGTCTGGAAGCGAAATTGTCCTTCTCTGTTGTAATGGAAAGCCATAGAACGTGGTGGGAGGCTACAGATAGAAGAGCAATGTTGTGGAATGGATTGTAATGCGGTGTATTGTGACGCAATAGATGGTTCCTGTGTGTTATGCAGAAGAATGGATCCATCTATGGTGGAATGACACGCAGTAGAACGTGTTGGATTGCTGCGGAATGGAGTGGAATGTTGTGAAGTGGAGTGGAATGGAGTGCACTGTGACGCAGGGGAGGGAAACTGAGTGGTTTGGACACGAAGGGAGCCTTCTTTCCTGGAATGGAATGCAATAAAAGGTGAAGGATTGTTGGGTACTGGAGTAGAATATTGTGGAGTGGAGTCGAATGGGGTGCCATTTGATGCAATAGACGGTTTCTCAGTGTGTTTGAAGCGAATGGATTTATGTGCACGTGAGTGTGCAGCTATGTGTGTTTGCGTGTCTATTTTTGATTCGGATTGAGTGTGTGCATTTGTCACCGTGTGTATTTTTTTTGAGAGAGGTTGCTGTGTGAGCGTGCAGGTGTGTGAGCGGCTGAGCGGGAGTGTCTTTATATGAGAGGGTGTGAGCATGTTTACAAGAGGGTGATTATGTCAGTGTTCAAGTATGTGTGTGAGAGTGTGACAGCATTTGAAATTATGTGTGCGTGTGAGCTTGTTAATATGTGTGTCTCTGTGTGTAGTTTTGTATGTGTATGTGACATTATGTCTGTGAGTGCGTGAGTCTGTGAGTGTGTTGGTGTGAGTGATTGTGTGTGTGATATTGTGCGCACGTCTGTGTCTGTGCGTTTGTCAGCATTCGTGTGTGTGTCTGTGTGTGACAGTTTGTGCGTCTGTGTTTATGGAGGTGTGTGTCTGTGTGAGTGGGTGTGATACTGAATATGAGATAGTGTGAGTTTCTTTGAGTGTGAGTGTGTAAGTGTGCAAGGTGCAGTGTCTCAGTGTGTGAGTGTGAAATAAGTCTTATGGGATTGTGTTTTATTTATTGTGAGGAGAGTTTTACTCTTCAGGTGAGTGTGTAAATGTGAGAGATTATTTGTGTGAGTGAGAGTGTTAGTCTGAGTGTATGAGGGACAGTGTGTGTTTGTGTTTGAATGGGAGTCCATGTGAGACTTAGATTTTATGTGTGCAGTTGTGGGAGTGTGTGCGAGAGGTGAGTGGGACTGAGTGGGTGCGACTGTGTATCTCTGGTAGAGTATGTGTATGTGTGACTGAATGTACCTGTTGGAGAGAGTGTGTGTGCACGTGTGTGTTAGTGTATAAGAGTTGATATGCCTGTGTGTTTCAGTGAGGGTGAGTGTAAGTGTGTGTTAGTGTGTGCGTGAGTGTGAGTGTGTATGTGTGTTTGACTGAATGTTTTCGAAATTATTGGAGAGACTTTGAGTGTGTGTGAGTGTGTGACTTTGTGTGTGAATGCGTGTGTGAGGGTGCACACGTGTGAGGGAACTGGTGTGAGTGTGAAAGTGTGCATGTGTGAGTTTGCATATGTGTGTGTGATAGCGGGTGTCTGAGTATGAATGAGTGAGAGTGTATGTCCATGAATGGGATTGAGTGTGAGTGTGTATACAACACTGCAGCATGATTGCGTGTGAATGTGTTATTCTGTTTGTGAGTGATTCGGTGCTTTTCTGTCTGTGTGCCCCTGTGCATGTGTTTGTTTGTGTGCGACTGAGTGTGAGTTCCCGCTTGTGCGTGTGTCTCTGTGTTTGTGTCAGTGTGAGTGTGTGAGGGGAATGGGGAGAAATATGATGCCTCAAATGTGATGGTTTGTGACATTGTGTGTGAGTGGGAGTGTTGGTGTGTGAGAGGGTGTTTGCGTGTGAGTCTGTGAGCGTGTGTTGGTGTGTGATGGTGAGTTTGCATGAGGGTCCGTTTGTGTCTGCATACGTGTAAGTGTGCTTTGGATATGTGTGAATGTTGTAGGTGTATGTCTGTGTGAGAGTGTGTGTTTGTGGATATGAGATTTTGTGAGACCCTGAGTGGGTGTGTGTGTGCAGGTGAGCAAGGTGCTGTGCGAGCGAGTGTCAGAGTGTGAAAGGGTTTCGTATGTGATTGTGTGAGATCGTATGAGGAGGTGTGTTTTAGTGTTATGTGTGTGTGTTTGTGAGAGATTAGCTGTGTAAGTTGGAGTGTTACTCAGCGTGTATGTGTGACTGTGTGTTTGGGTATGTAAGACAGCGTGTGAGTGTGTTTTAGTTTGTGAGTGTACATGTTCATGTGCGAGTGTGCATGAGATGTGCGACTGTGCGTGATTCTGCATTTGTATGTGACTCTTAGTGAGTGTGTGAACATTTGTGAGTGAATCTGTGTTTTGGGTGTGTGTGCAAGGGCATGTGAGTGTCAGAGTTCAGGAGTGCATATGTCTGTGTGTATATCAGTGCGTGTGAGTGTATGTGCGAGATGTAGGTGCATGAGTGTGAGTGTTTCTGTGTGTGTCTGTGTGTGTAATGGGGTGTGACTCTATGTGTTAGGGTCTCTGTGAGTGACTGTGTGTTTGAGTGTGAGTCAGTGTGTGTGAGTTTGTGTATGATTGTGTGAGTGTGAGTTTGAACATGTGTGAGGGACTTTCCATGAGTGTGTGTCAATATGCTTGTGTGAGAGTGTACATGTGTCTGGGAGTGAGTGTGTGTGAGAGGTGGTGTGAATTTGTTTGGGTGAGAGTGTAGATGTGTGAATGGGCAGGAGTGGGTGTTGTGAGTGTGTATACAAGACTGTAGCGAGACAGATTTTGTGTGTGTGTTTGTGTGTCTATTTGTGTTCATGCATGTGTGTGAGAGTGCGTGTTTGTGTGAAAGTGTGTGAACGTGCGGGTCTGGGCGTGTGCCTGTGTGAGTGTGTGAGGGGTATGTGTTGAAATATGATGCCACAAAGGTTCCTGAGAGGTCTGGAAGCGAAATTGTCCTTCTCTGTTGTAATGGAAAGCCATAGAACGTGGTGGGAGGCTACAGATAGAAGAGCAATGTTGTGGAATGGATTGTAATGCGGTGTATTGTGACGCAATAGATGGTTCCTGTGTGTTATGCTGAAGAGTGGATCCATCAATCTTGGAATGACACGCAGCAGAACGTGTTGGATTGCTGCGGAATGGAGTGGAATGTTGTGAAGTGGAGTGGAATGGAGTGCACTGTGACGCAGGGGAGGGAAACTGAGTGGTTTGGACACGAAGGGAGCCTTCTTTCCTGGAATGGAATGCAATAAAAGGTGAAGGATTGTTGGGTACTGGAGTAGAATATTGTGGAGTGGAGTCGAATGGGGTGCCATTTGATGCAATAGACGGTTTCTCAGTGTGTTTGAAGCGAATGGATTTATGTGCACGTGAGTGTGCAGCTATGTGTGTTTGCGTGTCTATTTTTGATTCGGATTGAGTGTGTGCATTTGTCACCGTGTGTATTTTTTTTGAGAGAGGTTGCTGTGTGAGCGTGCAGGTGTGTGAGCGGCTGAGCGGGAGTGTCTTTATATGAGAGGGTGTGAGCATGTTTACAAGAGGGTGATTATGTCAGTGTTCAAGTATGTGTGTGAGAGTGTGACAGCATTTGAAATTATGTGTGCGTGTGAGCTTGTTAATATGTGTGTCTCTGTGTGTAGTTTTGTATGTGTATGTGACATTATGTCTGTGAGTGCGTGAGTCTGTGAGTGTGTTGGTGTGAGTGATTGTGTGTGTGATATTGTGCGCACGTCTGTGTCTGTGCGTTTGTCAGCATTCGTGTGTGTGTCTGTGTGTGACAGTTTGTGCGTCTGTGTGTATGGAGGTGTGTGTCTGTGTGAGTGGGTGTGATACTGAATATGAGATAGTGTGAGTTTCTTTGAGTGTGAGTGTGTAAGTGTGCAAGGTGCAGTGTCTCAGTGTGTGAGTGTGAAATAAGTCTTATGGGATTGTGTTTTATTTATTGTGAGGAGAGTTTTACTCTTCAGGTGAGTGTGTAAATGTGAGAGATTATTTGTGTGAGTGAGAGTGTTAGTCTGCGTGTATGAGGGACAGTGTGTGTTTGTGTTTGAATGGGAGTCCATGTGAGACTTAGATTTTATGTGTGCAGTTGTGGGAGTGTGTGCGAGAGGTGAGTGGGACTGAGTGGGTGCGACTGTGTATCTCTGGTAGAGTATGTGTATGTGTGACTGAATGTACCTGTTGGAGAGAGTGTGTGTGCACGTGTGTGTTAGTGTATAAGAGTTGATATGCCTGTGTGTTTCAGTGAGGGTGAGTGTAAGTGTGTGTTAGTGTGTGCGTGAGTGTGAGTGTGTATGTGTGTTTGACTGAATGTTTTCGAAATTATTGGAGAGACTTTGAGTGTGTGTGAGTGTGTGACTTTGTGTGTGAATACGTGTGTGAGGGTGCACACGTGTGAGGGAACTGGTGTGAGTGTGAAAGTGTGCATGTGTGAGTTTGCATATGTGTGTGTGATAGCGGGTGTCTGAGTATGAATGAGTGAGAGTGTATGTCCATGAATGGGATTGAGTGTGAGTGTGTATACAACACTGCAGCATGATTGCGTGTGAATGTGTTATTCTGTTTGTGAGTGATTCGGTACTTTTCTGTCTGTGTGCCCCTGTGCATGTGTTTGTTTGTGTGCGACTGAGTGTGAGTTCCCGCTTGTGCGTGTGTCTCTGTGTTTGTGTCAGTGTGAGTGTGTGAGGGGAATGGGGAGAAATATGATGCCTCAAATGTGATGGTTTGTGACATTGTGTGTGAGTGGGAGTGTTGGTGTGTGAGAGGGTGTTTGCGTGTGAGTCTGTGAGCGTGTGTTGGTGTGTGATGGTGAGTTTGCATGAGGGTCCGTTTGTGTCTGCATAGGTGTAAGTGTGCTTTGGATATGTGTGAATGTTGTAGGTGTATGTCTGTGTGAGAGTGTGTGTTTGTGGATATGAGATTTTGTGGGACCCTGAGTGGGTGTGTGTGTGCAGGTGAGCAAGGTGCTGTGCGAGCGAGTGTCAGAGTGTGAAAGGGTTTCGTATGTGATTGTGTGAGATCGTATGAGGAGGTGTGTTTTAGTGTTATGTGTGTGTGTTTGTGAGAGATTAGCTGTGTAAGTTGGAGTGTTACTCAGCGTGTATGTGTGACTGTGTGTTTGGGTATGTAAGACAGCGTGTGAGTGTGTTTTAGTTTGTGAGTGTACATGTTAATGTGCGAGTGTGCATGAGATGTGCGACTGTGCGTGATTCTGCATTTGTATGTGACTCTTAGTGAGTGTGTGAACATTTGTGAGTGAATCTGTGTTTTGGGTGTGTGTGCAAGGGCATGTGAGTGTCAGAGTTCAGGAGTGCATATGTCTGTGTGTATATCAGTGCGTGTGAGTGTATGTGCGAGATGTAGGTGCATGAGTGTGAGTGTTTCTGTGTGTGTCTGTGTGTGTAATGGGGTGTGACTCTATGTGTTAGGGTCTCTGTGAGTGACTGTGTGTTTGAGTGTGAGTCAGTGTGTGTGAGTTTGTGTATGATTGTGTGAGTGTGAGTTGGAACATGTGTGAGGGACTTTCCATGAGTGTGTGTCAATATGCTTGTGTGAGAGTGTACATGTGTCTGGGAGTGAGTGTGTGTGAGAGGTGGTGTGAATTTGTTTGGGTGAGAGTGTAGATGTGTGAATGGGCAGGAGTGGGTGTTGTGAGTGTGTATACAAGACTGTAGCGAGACAGATTTTGTGTGTGTGTTTGTGTGTCTATTTGTGTTCATGCATGTGTGTGAGAGTGCGTGTTTGTGTGAAAGTGTGTGAACGTGCGGGTCTGGGCGTGTGCCTGTGTGAGTGTGTGAGGGGTATGTGTTGAAATATGATGCCACAAAGGTTCCTGAGAGGTCTGGAAGCGAAATTGTCCTTCTCTGTTGTAATGGAAAGCCATAGAACGTGGTGGGAGGCTACAGATAGAAGAGCAATGTTGTGGAATGGATTGTAATGCGGTGTATTGTGACGCAATAGATGGTTCCTGTGTGTTATGCTGAAGAGTGGATCCATCAATGGTGGAATGACACGCAGTAGAACGTGTTGGAATGCTGCGGAATGGAGTGGAATGTTGTGAAGTGGAGTGGAATGGAGTGCACTGTGACGCAGGGGAGGGAAACTGAGTGGTTTGGACACGAAGGGAGCCTTCTTTCCTGGAATGGAATGCAATAAAAGGTGAAGGATTGTTGGGTACTGGAGTAGAATATTGTGGAGTGGAGTCGAATGGGGTGCCATTTGATGCAATAGACGGTTTCTCAGTGTGTTTGAAGCGAATGGATTTATGTGCACGTGAGTGTGCAGCTATGTGTGTTTGCGTGTCTATTTTTGATTCGGTTTGAGTGTGTGCATTTGTCACCGTGTGTATTTTTTTTGAGAGAGGTTGCTGTGTGAGCGTGCAGGTGTGTGAGCGGCTGAGCGGGAGTGTCTTTATATGAGAGGGTGTGAGCATGTTTACAAGTGGGTGATTATGTCAGTGTTCAAGTATGTGTGTGAGAGTGTGACAGCATTTGAAATTATGTGTGCGTGTGAGCTTGTTAATATGTGTGTCTCTGTGTGTAGTTTTGTATGTGTATGTGACATTATGTCTGTGAGTGCGTGAGTCTGTGAGTGTGTTGGTGTGAGTGATTGTGTGTGTGATATTGTGCGCACGTCTGTGTCTGTGCGTTTGTCAGCATTCGTGTGTGTGTCTGTGTGTGACAGTTTGTGCGTCTGTGTTTATGGAGGTGTGTGTCTGTGTGAGTGGGTGTGATACTGAATATGAGATAGTGTGAGTTTCTTTGAGTGTGAGTGTGTAAGTGTGCAAGGTGCAGTGTCTCAGTGTGAAATAAGGTCTTATGTGATTGTGTTTTATTTATTGTGAGGAGAGTTTTACTCTTCAGGTGAGTGTGTAAATGTGAGAGACTATTTGTGTGAGTGAGAGTGTTAGTCTGCGTGTATGAGGGACAGTGTGTGTTTGTGTTTGAATGGGAGTCCATGTGAGACTTAGATTTTATGTGTGCAGTTGTGGGAGTGTGTGCGAGAGGTGAGTGGGACTGAGTGGGTGCGACTGTGTATCTCTGGTAGAGTATGTGTATGTGTGACTGAATGTACCTGTTGGAGAGAGTGTGTGTGCACGTGTGTGTTAGTGTATAAGAGTTGATATGCCTGTGTGTTTCAGTGAGGGTGAGTGTAAGTGTGTGTTAGTGTGTGCGTGAGTGTGAGTGTGTATGTGTGTTTGACTGAATGTTTTCGAAATTATTGGAGAGACTTTGAGTGTGTGTGAGTGTGTGACTTTGTGTGTGAATGCGTTTGTGAGGGTGCACACGTGTGAGGGAACTGGTGTGAGTGTGAAAGTGTGCATGTGTGAGTTTGCATATGTGTGTGTGATAGCGGGTGTCTGACTATGAATGAGTGAGAGTGTATGTCCATGAATGGGATTGAGTGTGAGTGTGTATACAACACTGCAGCATGATTGCGTGTGAATGTGTTATTCTGTTTGTGAGTGATTCGGTGCTTTTCTGTCTGTGTGCCCCTGTGCTTGTGTTTGTTTGTGTGCGACTGAGTGTGAGTTCCCGCTTGTGCGTGTGTCTCTGTGTTTGTGTCAGTGTGAGTGTGTGAGGGGAATGTGGAGAAATATGATGCCTCAAATGTTGTGATGGTTTGTGACATTGTGTGTGCGTGGGAGTGTTGGTGTGTGAGAGGGTGTTTGCGTGTGAGTCTGTGAGCGTGTGTTGGTGTGTGTGAGTGTGTGTGGTGGTGAGTTTGCATGAGGGTCCGTTTGTGTCTGCATACGTGTAAGTGTGCATTGGATATGTGTGAATATTGTAGGTGTATGTCTGTGTGAGAGTGTGTGTTTGTGGATATGAGATTTTGTGGGACCCTGAGTGGGTGTGTGTGTGCAGGTGAGCAAGGTGCTGTGCGAGCGAGTGTCAGAGTGTGAAAGTGTTTCGTATGTGATTGTGTGATATCGTATGAGGAGGTGTGTTTTAGTGTTATGTGTGTGTGTTTGTGAGAGATTAGCTGTGTAAGTTGGAGTGTTACTCAGCGTGTATGTGTGACTGTGTGTTTGGGTATGTAAGACAGCGTGTGAGTGTGTTTTAGTTTGTGAGTGTACATGTTAATGTGCGAGTGTGCATGAGATGTGCGACTGTGCGTGATTCTGCATTTGTATGTGACTCTTAGTGAGTGTGTGAACATTTGTGAGTGAATCTGTGTTTTGGGTGTGTGTGCAAGAGCATGTGAGTGTCAGAGTTCAGGAGTGCATATGTCTGTGTGTATATCAGTGCGTGTGAGTGTATGTGCGAGATGTAGGTGCATGAGTGTGAGTGTTTCTGTGTGTGTCTGTGTGTGTAATGGGGTGTGACTCTATGTGTTAGGGTCTCTGTGAGTGACTGTGTGTTTGAGTGTGAGTCAGTGTGTGTGAGTTTGTGTATGATTGTGTGAGTGTGAGTTGGAACATGTGTGAGGGACTTTCCATGAGTGTGTGTCAATATGCTTGTGTGAGAGTGTACATGTGTCTGGGAGTGAGTGTGTGTGAGAGGTGGTGTGAATTTGTTTGGGTGAGAGTGTAGATGTGTGAATGGGCAGGAGTGGGTGTTGTGAGTGTGTATACAAGACTGTTGCGAGACTGAGATTTTGTGTGTGTGTTTGTGTGTCTATTTGTGTTCATGCATGTGTGTGAGAGTGCGTGTTTGTGTGAAAGTGTGTGAACGTGCGGGTCTGGGCGTGTGCCTGTGTGAGTGTGTGAGGGGTATGTGTTGAAATATGATGCCACAAAGGTTCCTGAGAGGTCTGGAAGCGAAATTGTCCTTCTCTGTTGTAATGGAAAGCCATAGAACGTGGTGGGAGGCTACAGATAGAAGAGCAATGTTGTGGAATGGATTGTAATGCGGTGTATTGTGACGCAATAGATGGTTCCTGTGTGTTATGCAGAAGAATGGATCCATCTATGGTGGAATGACACGCAGTAGAACGTGTTGGATTGCTGCGGAATGGAGTGGAATGTTGTGAAGTGGAGTGGAATGGAGTGCACTGTGACGCAGGGGAGGGAAACTGAGTGGTTTGGACACGAAGGGAGCCTTCTTTCCTGGAATGGAATGCAATAAAAGGTGAAGGATTGTTGGGTACTGGAGTAGAATATTGTGGAGTGGAGTCGAATGGGGTGCCATTGGATGCAATAGACGGTTTCTCAGTGTGTTTGAAGCGAATGGATTTATGTGCACGTGAGTGTGCAGCTATGTGTGTTTGCGTGTCTATTTTTGATTCGGATTGAGTGTGTGCATTTGTCACCGTGTGTATTTTTTTTGAGAGAGGTTGCTGTGTGAGCGTGCAGGTGTGTGAGCGGCTGAGCGGGAGTGTCTTTATATGAGAGGGTGTGAGCATGTTTAAAAGAGGGTGATTATGTCAGTGTTCAAGTATGTGTGTGAGAGTGTGACAGCATTTGAAATTATGTGTGCGTGTGAGCTTGTTAATATGTGTGTCTCTGTGTGTAGTTTTGTATGTGTATGTGACATTATGTCTGTGAGTGCGTGAGTCTGTGAGTGTGTTGGTGTGAGTGATTGTGTGTGTGATTTTGTGCGCACGTCTGTGTCTGTGCGTTTGTCAGCATTCGTGTGTGTGTCTGTGTGTGACAGTTGGTGTGTCTGTGTTTATGGAGGTGTGTGTCTGTGTGAGTGGGTGTGATACTGAATATGAGATAGTGTGAGTTTCTTTGAGTGTGAGTGTGTAAGTGTGCAAGGTGCAGTGTCTCAGTGTGTGAGTGTGAAATAAGGTCTTATGTGATTGTGTTTTATTTATTGTGAGGAGAGTTTTACTCTTCAGGTGAGTGTGTAAATGTGAGAGACTATTTGTGTGAGTGAGAGTGTTAGTCTGCGTGTGAGGGACAGTGTGTGTTTGTGTTTGAATGGGAGTCCATGTGAGTCTTAGATTTTATGTGTGCAGTTGTGGGAGTGTGTGCGAGAGGTGAGTGGGACTGAGTGGGTGCGACTGTGTATCTCTGGTAGAGTATGTGTATGTGTGACTGAATGTACCTGTTGGAGAGAGTGTGTGTGCACGTGTGTGTTAGTGTATAAGAGTTGATATGCCTGTGTGTTTCAGTGAGGGTGAGTGTAAGTGTGTGTTAGTGTGTGCGTGAGTGTGAGTGTGTATGTGTGTTTGACTGAATGTTTTCGAAATTATTGGAGAGACTTTGAGTGTGTGTGAGTGTGTGACTTTGTGTGTGAATGCGTGTGTGAGGGTGCACACGTGTGAGGGAACTGGTGTGAGTGTGAAAGTGTGCATGTGTGAGTTTGCATATGTGTGTGTGATAGCGGGTGTCTGACTATGAATGAGTGAGAGTGTATGTCCATGAATGGGATTGAGTGTGAGTGTGTATACAACACTGCAGCATGATTGCGTGTGAATGTGTTATTCTGTTTGTGAGTGATTCGGTGCTTTTCTGTCTGTGTGCCCCTGTGCTTGTGTTTGTTTGTGTGCGACTGAGTGTGAGTTCCCGCTTGTGCGTGTGTCTCTGTGTTTGTGTCAGTGTGAGTGTGTGAGGGGAATGTGGAGAAATATGATGCCTCAAATGTTGTGATGGTTTGTGACATTGTGTGTGCGTGGGAGTTTTGGTGTGTGAGAGGGTGTTTGCGTGTGAGTCTGTGAGCGTGTGTTGGTGTGTGTGAGTGTGTGTGGTGGTGAGTTTGCATGAGGGTCCGTTTGTGTCTGCATACGTGTAAGTGTGCATTGGATATGTGTGAATATTGTAGGTGTATGTCTGTGTGAGAGTGTGTGTTTGTGGATATGAGATTTTGTGGGACCCTGAGTGGGTGTGTGTGTGCAGGTGAGCAAGGTGCTGTGCGAGCGAGTGTCAGAGTGTGAAAGTGTTTCGTATGTGATTGTGTGATATCGTATGAGGAGGTGTGTTTTAGTGTTATGTGTGTGTGTTTGTGAGAGATTAGCTGTGTAAGTTGGAGTGTTACTCAGCGTGTATGTGTGACTGTGTGTTTGGGTATGTAAGACAGCGTGTGAGTGTGTTTTAGTTTGTGAGTGTACATGTTAATGTGCGAGTGTGCATGAGATGTGCGACTGTGCGTGATTCTGCATTTGTATGTGACTCTTAGTGAGTGTGTGAACATTTGTGAGTGAATCTGTGTTTTGGGTGTGTGTGCAAGGGCATGTGAGTGTCAGAGTTCAGGAGTGCATATGTCTGTGTGTATATCAGTGCGTGTGAGTGTATGTGCGAGATGTAGGTGCATGAGTGTGAGTGTTTCTGTGTGTGTCTGTGTGTGTAATGGGGTGTGACTCTATGTGTTAGGGTCTCTGTGAGTGACTGTGTGTTTGAGTGTGAGTCAGTGTGTGTGAGTTTGTGTATGATTGTGTGAGTGTGAGTTGGAACATGTGTGAGGGACTTTCCATGAGTGTGTGTCAATATGCTTGTGTGAGAGTGTACATGTGTCTGGGAGTGAGTGTGTGTGAGAGGTGGTGTGAATTTGTTTGGGTGAGAGTGTAGATGTGTGAATGGGCAGGAGTGGGTGTTGTGAGTGTGTATACAAGACTGTTGCGAGACTGAGATTTTGTGTGTGTGTTTGTGTGTCTATTTGTGTTCATGCATGTGTGTGAGAGTGCGTGTTTGTGTGAAAGTGTGTGAACGTGCGGGTCTGGGCGTGTGCCTGTGTGAGTGTGTGAGGGGTATGTGTTGAAATATGATGCCACAAAGGTTCCTGAGAGGTCTGGAAGCGAAATTGTCCTTCTCTGTTGTAATGGAAAGCCATAGAACGTGGTGGGAGGCTACAGATAGAAGAGCAATGTTGTGGAATGGATTGTAATGCGGTGTATTGTGACGCAATAGATGGTTCCTGTGTGTTATGCAGAAGAATGGATCCATCTATGGTGGAATGACACGCAGTAGAACGTGTTGGATTGCTGCGGAATGGAGTGGAATGTTGTGAAGTGGAGTGGAATGGAGTGCACTGTGACGCAGGGGAGGGAAACTGAGTGGTTTGGACACGAAGGGAGCCTTCTTTCCTGGAATGGAATGCAATAAAAGGTGAAGGATTGTTGGGTACTGGAGTAGAATATTGTGGAGTGGAGTCGAATGGGGTGCCATTGGATGCAATAGACGGTTTCTCAGTGTGTTTGAAGCGAATGGATTTATGTGCACGTGAGTGTGCAGCTATGTGTGTTTGCGTGTCTATTTTTGATTCGGTTTGAGTGTGTGCATTTGTCACCGTGTGTATTTTTTTTGAGAGAGGTTGCTGTGTGAGCGTGCAGGTGTGTGAGCGGCTGAGCGGGAGTGTCTTTATATGAGAGGATGTGAGCATGTTTACAAGTGGGTGATTATGTCAGTGTTCAAGTATGTGTGTGAGAGTGTGACAGCATTTGAAATTATGTGTGCGTGTGAGCTTGTTAATATGTGTGTCTCTGTGTGTAGTTTTGTATGTGTATGTGACATTATGTCTGTGAGTGCGTGAGTCTGTGAGTGTGTTGGTGTGAGTGATTGTGTGTGTGATATTGTGCGCACGTCTGTGTCTGTGCGTTTGTCAGCATTCGTGTGTGTGTCTGTGTGTGACAGTTGGTGTGTCTGTGTTTATGGAGGTGTGTGTCTGTGTGAGTGGGTGTGATACTGAATATGAGATAGTGTGAGTTTCTTTGAGTGTGAGTGTGTAAGTGTGCAAGGTGCAGTGTCTCAGTGTCTGAGTGTGAAATAAGGTCTTATGTGATTGTGTTTTATTTATTGTGAGGAGAGTTTTACTCTTCAGGTGAGTGTGTAAATGTGAGAGACTATTTGTGTGAGTGAGAGTGTTAGTCTGCGTGTATGAGGGACAGTGTGTGTTTGTGTTTGAATGGGAGTCCATGTGAGTCTTAGATTTTATGTGTGCAGTTGTGGGAGTGTGTGCGAGAGGTGAGTGGGACTGAGTGGGTGCGACTGTGTATCTCTGGTAGAGTATGTGTATGTGTGACTGAATGTACCTGTTGGAGAGAGTGTGTGTGCACGTGTGTGTTAGTGTATAAGAGTTGATATGCCTGTGTGTTTCAGTGAGGGTGAGTGTAAGTGTGTGTTAGTGTGTGCGTGAGTGTGAGTGTGTATGTGTGTTTGACTGAATGTTTTCGAAATTATTGGAGAGACTTTGAGTGTGTGTGAGTGTGTGACTTTGTGTGTGAATGCGTGTGTGAGGGTGCACACGTGTGAGGAAACTGGTGTGAGTGTGAAAGTGTGCATGTGTGAGTTTGCATATGTGTGTGTGATAGCGGGTGTCTGAGTATGAATGAGTGAGAGTGTATGTCTATGAATGGGATTGAGTGTGAGTGTGTATACAACACTGCAGCATGATTGCGTGTGAATGTGTTATTCTGTTTGTGAGTGATTCGGTGCTTTTCTGTCTGTGTGCCCCTGTGCATGTGTTTGTTTGTGTGCGACTGAGTGTGAGTTCCCGCTTGTGCGTGTGTCTCTGTGTCAGTGTGAGTGTGTGAGGGGAATGGGGAGAAATATGATGCCTCAAATGTGATGATTTGTGACATTGTGTGTGAGTGGGAGTGTTGGTGTGTGAGAGGGTGTTTGCGTGTGAGACTGTGAGCGTGTGTTGGTGTGTGTGAGTGTGTGTGATGGTGAGTTTGCATGAGGGTCCGTTTGTGTCTGCATACGTGTAAGTGTGCTTTGGATATGTGTGAATGTTGTAGGTGTATGTCTGTGTGAGAGTGTGTGTTTGTGGATATGAGATTTTGTGGGACCCTGAGTGGGTGTGTGTGTGCAGGTGAGCAAGGTGCTGTGCGAGCGAGTGTCAGAGTGTGAAAGGGTTTCGTATGTGATTGTGTGAGATCGTATGAGGAGGTGTGTTTTAGTGTTATGTGTGTGTGTTTGTGAGAGATTAGCTGTGTAAGTTGGAGTGTTACTCAGCGTGTATGTGTGACTGTGTGTTTGGGTATGTAAGACAGCGTGTGAGTGTGTTTTAGTTTGTGAGTGTACATGTTAATGTGCGAGTGTGCATGAGATGTGCGACTGTGCGTGATTCTGCATTTGTATGTGACTCTTAGTGAGTGTGTGAACATTTGTGAGTGAATCTGTGTTTTGGGTGTGTGTGCAAGGGCATGTGAGTGTCAGAGTTCAGGAGTGCATATGTCTGTGTGTATATCAGTGCGTGTGAGTGTATGTGCGAGATGTAGGTGCATGAGTGTGAGTGTTTCTGTGTGTGTCTGTGTGTGTAATGGGGTGTGACTCTATGTGTTAGGGTCTCTGTGAGTGACTGTGTGTTTGAGTGTGAGTCAGTGTGTGTGAGTTTGTGTATGATTGTGTGAGTGTGAGTTGGAACATGTGTGAGGGACTTTCCATGAGTGTGTGTCAATATGCTTGTGTGAGAGTGTACATGTGTCTGGGAGTGAGTGTGTGTGAGAGGTGGTGTGAATTTGTTTGGGTGAGAGTGTAGATGTGTGAATGGGCAGGAGTGGGTGTTGTGAGTGTGTATACAAGACTGTTGCGAGACTGAGATTTTGTGTGTGTGTTTGTGTGTCTATTTGTGTTCATGCATGTGTGTGAGAGTGCGTGTTTGTGTGAAAGTGTGTGAACGTGCGGGTCTGGGCGTGTGCCTGTGTGAGTGTGTGAGGGGTATGTGTTGAAATATGATGCCACAAAGGTTCCTGAGAGGTCTGGAAGCGAAATTGTCCTTTTCTGTTGTAATGGAAAGCCATAGAACGTGGTGGGAGGCTACAGATAGAAGAGCAATGTTGTGGAATGGATTGTAATGCGGTGTATTGTGACGCAATAGATGGTTCCTGTGTGTTATGCAGAAGAATGGATCCATCTATGGTGGAATGACACGCAGTAGAACGTGTTGGATTGCTGCGGAATGGAGTGGAATGTTGTGAAGTGGAGTGGAATGGAGTGCACTGTGACGCAGGGGAGGGAAACTGAGTGGTTTGGACACGAAGGGAGCCTTCTTTCCTGGAATGGAATGCAATAAAAGGTGAAGGATTGTTGGGTACTGGAGTAGAATATTGTGGAGTGGAGTCGAATGGGGTGCCATTGGATGCAATAGACGGTTTCTCAGTGTGTTTGAAGCGAATGGATTTATGTGCACGTGAGTGTGCAGCTATGTGTGTTTGCGTGTCTATTTTTGATTCGGTTTGAGTGTGTGCATTTGTCACCGTGTGTATTTTTTTTGAGAGAGGTTGCTGTGTGAGCGTGCAGGTGTGTGAGCGGCTGAGCGGGAGTGTCTTTATATGAGAGGATGTGAGCATGTTTACAAGTGGGTGATTATGTCAGTGTTCAAGTATGTGTGTGAGAGTGTGACAGCATTTGAAATTATGTGTGCGTGTGAGCTTGTTAATATGTGTGTCTCTGTGTGTAGTTTTGTATGTGTATGTGACATTATGTCTGTGAGTGCGTGAGTCTGTGAGTGTGTTGGTGTGAGTGATTGTGTGTGTGATATTGTGCGCACGTCTGTGTCTGTGCGTTTGTCAGCATTCGTGTGTGTGTCTGTGTGTGACAGTTGGTGTGTCTGTGTTTATGGAGGTGTGTGTCTGTGTGAGTGGGTGTGATACTGAATATGAGATAGTGTGAGTTTCTTTGAGTGTGAGTGTGTAAGTGTGCAAGGTGCAGTGTCTCAGTGTGTGAGTGTCAAATAAGGTCTTATGTGATTGTGTTTTATTTATTGTGAGGAGAGTTTTACTCTTCAGGTGAGTGTGTAAATGTGAGAGACTATTTGTGTGAGTGAGAGTGTTAGTCTGCGTGTATGAGGGACAGTGTGTGTTTGTGTTTGAATGGGAGTCCATGTGAGTCTTAGATTTTATGTGTGCAGTTGTGGGAGTGTGTGCGAGAGGTGAGTGGGACTGAGTGGGTGCGACTGTGTATCTCTGGTAGAGTATGTGTATGTGTGACTGAATGTACCTGTTGGAGAGAGTGTGTGTGCACGTGTGTGTTAGTGTATAAGAGTTGATATGCCTGTGTGTTTCAGTGAGGGTGAGTGTAAGTGTGTGTTAGTGTGTGCGTGAGTGTGAGTGTGTATGTGTGTTTGACTGAATGTTTTCGAAATTATTGGAGAGACTTTGAGTGTGTGTGAGTGTGTGACTTTGTGTGTGAATGCGTGTGTGAGGGTGCACACGTGTGAGGGAACTGGTGTGAGTGTGAAAGTGTGCATGTGTGAGTTTGCATATGTGTGTGTGATAGCGGGTGTCTGAGTATGAATGAGTGAGAGTGTATGTCCATGAATGGGATTGAGTGTGAGTGTGTATACAACACTGCAGCATGATTGCGTGTGAATGTGTTATTCTGTTTGTGAGTGATTCGGTGCTTTTCTGTCTGTGTGCCCCTGTGCATGTGTTTGTTTGTGTGCGACTGAGTGTGAGTTCCCGCTTGTGCGTGTGTCTCTGTTTGTGTCAGTGTGAGTGTGTGAGGGGAATGGGGAGAAATATGATGCCTCAAATGTGATGGTTTGTGACATTGTGTGTGAGTGGGAGTGTTGGTGTGTGAGAGGGTGTTTGCGTGTGAGTCTGTGAGCGTGTGTTGGTGTGTGTGAGTGTGTGTGATGGTGAGTTTGCATGAGGGTCCGTTTGTGTCTGCATACGTGTAAGTGTGCTTTGGATATGTGTGAATGTTGTAGGTGTATGTCTGTGTGAGAGTGTGTGTTTGTGGATATGAGATTTTGTGGGACCCTGAGTGGGTGTGTGTGTGCAGGTGAGCAAGGTGCTGTGCGAGCGAGTGTCAGAGTGTGAAAGGGTTTCGTATGTGATTGTGTGAGATCGTATGAGGAGGTGTGTTTTAGTGTTATGTGTGTGTGTTTGTGAGAGATTAGCTGTGTAAGTTGGAGTGTTACTCAGCGTGTATGTGTGACTGTGTGTTTGGGTATGTAAGACAGCGTGTGAGTGTGTTTTAGTTTGTGAGTGTACATGTTAATGTGCGAGTGTGCATGAGATGTGCGACTGTGCGTGATTCTGCATTTGTATGTGACTCTTAGTGAGTGTGTGAACATTTGTGAGTGAATCTGTGTTTTGGGTGTGTGTGCAAGGGCATGTGAGTGTCAGAGTTCAGGAGTGCATATGTCTGTGTGTATATCAGTGCGTGTGAGTGTATGTGCGAGATGTAGGTGCATGAGTGTGAGTGTTTCTGTGTGTGTCTGTGTGTGTAATGGGGTGTGACTCTATGTGTTAGGGTCTCTGTGAGTGACTGTGTGTTTGAGTGTGAGTCAGTGTGTGTGAGTTTGTGTATGATTGTGTGAGTGTGAGTTGGAACATGTGTGAGGGACTTTCCATGAGTGTGTGTCAATATGCTTGTGTGAGAGTGTACATGTGTCTGGGAGTGAGTGTGTGTGAGAGGTGGTGTGAATTTGTTTGGGTGAGAGTGTAGATGTGTGAATGGGCAGGAGTGGGTGTTGTGAGTGTGTATACAAGACTGTTGCGAGACTGAGATTTTGTGTGTGTGTTTGTGTGTCTATTTGTGTTCATGCATGTGTGTGAGAGTGCGTGTTTGTGTGAAAGTGTGTGAACGTGCGGGTCTGGGCGTGTGCCTGTGTGAGTGTGTGAGGGGTATGTGTTGAAATATGATGCCACAAAGGTTCCTGAGAGGTCTGGAAGCGAAATTGTCCTTCTCTGTTGTAATGGAAAGCCATAGAACGTGGTGGGAGGCTACAGATAGAAGAGCAATGTTGTGGAATGGATTGTAATGCGGTGTATTGTGACGCAATAGATGGTTCCTGTGTGTTATGCAGAAGAATGGATCCATCTATGGTGGAATGACACGCAGTAGAACGTGTTGGATTGCTGCGGAATGGAGTGGAATGTTGTGAAGTGGAGTGGAATGGAGTGCACTGTGACGCAGGGGAGGGAAACTGAGTGGTTTGGACACGAAGGGAGCCTTCTTTCCTGGAATGGAATGCAATAAAAGGTGAAGGATTGTTGGGTACTGGAGTAGAATATTGTGGAGTGGAGTCGAATGGGGTGCCATTGGATGCAATAGACGGTTTCTCAGTGTGTTTGAAGCGAATGGATTTATGTGCACGTGAGTGTGCAGCTATGTGTGTTTGCGTGTCTATTTTTGATTCGGATTGAGTGTGTGCATTTGTCACCGTGTGTATTTTTTTTGAGAGAGGTTGCTGTGTGAGCGTGCAGGTGTGTGAGCGGCTGAGCGGGAGTGTCTTTATATGAGAGGATGTGAGCATGTTTACAAGAGGGTGATTATGTCAGTGTTCAAGTATGTGTGTGAGAGTGTGACAGCATTTGAAATTATGTGTGCGTGTGAGCTTGTTAATATGTGTGTCTCTGTGTGTAGTTTTGTATGTGTATGTGACATTATGTCTGTGAGTGCGTGAGTCTGTGAGTGTGTTGGTGTGAGTGATTGTGTGTGTGATATTGTGCGCACGTCTGTGTCTGTGCGTTTGTCAGCATTCGTGTGTGTGTCTGTGTGTGACAGTTGGTGTGTCTGTGTTTATGGAGGTGTGTGTCTGTGTGAGTGGGTGTGATACTGAATATGAGATAGTGTGAGTTTCTTTGAGTGTGAGTGTGTAAGTGTGCAAGGTGCAGTGTCTCAGTGTGTGAGTGTGAAATAAGGTCTTATGTGATTGTGTTTTATTTATTGTGAGGAGAGTTTTACTCTTCAGGTGAGTGTGTAAATGTGAGAGACTATTTGTGTGAGTGAGAGTGTTAGTCTGCGTGTATGAGGGACAGTGTGTGTTTGTGTTTGAATGGGAGTCCATGTGAGTCTTAGATTTTATGTGTGCAGTTGTGGGAGTGTGTGCGAGAGGTGAGTGGGACTGAGTGGGTGCGACTGTGTATCTCTGGTAGAGTATGTGTATGTGTGACTGAATGTACCTGTTGGAGAGAGTGTGTGTGCACGTGTGTGTTAGTGTATAAGAGTTGATATGCCTGTGTGTTTCAGTGAGGGTGAGTGTAAGTGTGTGTTAGTGTGTGCGTGAGTGTGAGTGTGTATGTGTGTTTGACTGAATGTTTTCGAAATTATTGGAGAGACTTTGAGTGTGTGTGAGTGTGTGACTTTGTGTGTGAATGCGTGTGTGAGGGTGCACACGTGTGAGGGAACTGGTGTGAGTGTGAAAGTGTGCATGTGTGAGTTTGCATATGTGTGTGTGATAGCGGGTGTCTGAGTATGAATGAGTGAGAGTGTATGTCCATGAATGGGATTGAGTGTGAGTGTGTATACAACACTGCAGCATGATTGCGTGTGAATGTGTTATTCTGTTTGTGAGTGATTCGGTGCTTTTCTGTCTGTGTGCCCCTGTGCATGTGTTTGTTTGTGTGCGACTGAGTGTGAGTTCCCGCTTGTGCGTGTGTCTCTGTTTGTGTCAGTGTGAGTGTGTGAGGGGAATGGGGAGAAATATGATGCCTCAAATGTGATGGTTTGTGACATTGTGTGTGAGTGGGAGTGTTGGTGTGTGAGAGGGTGTTTGCGTGTGAGTCTGTGAGCGTGTGTTGGTGTGTGTGAGTGTGTGTGATGGTGAGTTTGCATGAGGGTCCGTTTGTGTCTGCATACGTGTAAGTGTGCTTTGGATATGTGTGAATGTTGTAGGTGTATGTCTGTGTGAGAGTGTGTGTTTGTGGATATGAGATTTTGTGGGACCCTGAGTGGGTGTGTGTGTGCAGGTGAGCAAGGTGCTGTGCGAGCGAGTGTCAGAGTGTGAAAGGGTTTCGTATGTGATTGTGTGAGATCGTATGAGGAGGTGTGTTTTAGTGTTATGTGTGTGTGTTTGTGAGAGATTAGCTGTGTAAGTTGGAGTGTTACTCAGCGTGTATGTGTGACTGTGTGTTTGGGTATGTAAGACAGCGTGTGAGTGTGTTTTAGTTTGTGAGTGTACATGTTAATGTGCGAGTGTGCATGAGATGTGCGACTGTGCGTGATTCTGCATTTGTATGTGACTCTTAGTGAGTGTGTGAACATTTGTGAGTGAATCTGTGTTTTGGGTGTGTGTGCAAGGGCATGTGAGTGTCAGAGTTCAGGAGTGCATATGTCTGTGTGTATATCAGTGCGTGTGAGTGTATGTGCGAGATGTAGGTGCATGAGTGTGAGTGTTTCTGTGTGTGTCTGTGTGTGTAATGGGGTGTGACTCTATGTGTTAGGGTCTCTGTGAGTGACTGTGTGTTTGAGTGTGAGTCAGTGTGTGTGAGTTTGTGTATGATTGTGTGAGTGTGAGTTGGAACATGTGTGAGGGACTTTTCATGAGTGTGTGTCAATATGCTTGTGTGAGAGTGTACATGTGTCTGGGAGTGAGTGTGTGTGAGAGGTGGTGTGAATTTGTTTGGGTGAGAGTGTAGATGTGTGAATGGGCAGGAGTGGGTGTTGTGAGTGTGTATACAAGACTGTAGCGAGACTGAGATTTTGTGTGTGTGTTTGTGTGTCTATTTGTGTTCATGCATGTGTGTGAGAGTGCGTGTTTGTGTGAAAGTGTGTGAACGTGCGGGTCTGGGCGTGTGCCTGTGTGAGTGTGTGAGGGGTATGTGTTGAAATATGATGCCACAAAGGTTCCTGAGAGGTCTGGAAGCGAAATTGTCCTTCTCTGTTGTAATGGAAAGCCATAGAACGTGGTGGGAGGCTACAGATAGAAGAGCAATGTTGTGGAATGGATTGTAATGCGGTGTATTGTGACGCAATAGATGGTTCCTGTGTGTTATGCAGAAGAATGGATCCATCTATGGTGGAATGACACGCAGTAGAACGTGTTGGATTGCTGCGGAATGGAGTGGAATGTTGTGAAGTGGAGTGGAATGGAGTGCACTGTGACGCAGGGGAGGGAAACTGAGTGGTTTGGACACGAAGGGAGCCTTCTTTCCTGGAATGGAATGCAATAAAAGGTGAAGGATTGTTGGGTACTGGAGTAGAATATTGTGGAGTGGAGTCGAATGGGGTGCCATTGGATGCAATAGACGGTTTCTCAGTGTGTTTGAAGCGAATGGATTTATGTGCACGTGAGTGTGCAGCTATGTGTGTTTGCGTGTCTATTTTTGATTCGGATTGAGTGTGTGCATTTGTCACCGTGTGTATTTTTTTTGAGAGAGGTTGCTGTGTGAGCGTGCAGGTGTGTGAGCGGCTGAGCGGGAGTGTCTTTATATGAGAGGATGTGAGCATGTTTACAAGAGGGTGATTATGTCAGTGTTCAAGTATGTGTGTGAGAGTGTGACAGCATTTGAAATTATGTGTGCGTGTGAGCTTGTTAATATGTGTGTCTCTGTGTGTAGTTTTGTATGTGTATGTGACATTATGTCTGTGAGTGCGTGAGTCTGTGAGTGTGTTGGTGTGAGTGATTGTGTGTGTGATATTGTGCGCACGTCTGTGTCTGTGCGTTTGTCAGCATTCGTGTGTGTGTCTGTGTGTGACAGTTGGTGTGTCTGTGTTTATGGAGGTGTGTGTCTGTGTGAGTGGGTGTGATACTGAATATGAGATAGTGTGAGTTTCTTTGAGTGTGAGTGTGTAAGTGTGCAAGGTGCAGTGTCTCAGTGTGTGAGTGTGAAATAAGGTCTTATGTGATTGTGTTTTATTTATTGTGAGGAGAGTTTTACTCTTCAGGTGAGTGTGTAAATGTGAGAGACTATTTGTGTGAGTGAGAGTGTTAGTCTGCGTGTATGAGGGACAGTGTGTGTTTGTGTTTGAATGGGAGTCCATGTGAGTCTTAGATTTTATGTGTGCAGTTGTGGGAGTGTGTGCGAGAGGTGAGTGGGACTGAGTGGGTGCGACTGTGTATCTCTGGTAGAGTATGTGTATGTGTGACTGAATGTACCTGTTGGAGAGAGTGTGTGTGCACGTGTGTGTTAGTGTATAAGAGTTGATATGCCTGTGTGTTTCAGTGAGGGTGAGTGTAAGTGTGTGTTAGTGTGTGCGTGAGTGTGAGTGTGTATGTGTGTTTGACTGAATGTTTTCGAAATTATTGGAGAGACTTTGAGTGTGTGTGAGTGTGTGACTTTGTGTGTGAATGCGTGTGTGAGGGTGCACACGTGTGAGGGAACTGGTGTGAGTGTGAAAGTGTGCATGTGTGAGTTTGCATATGTGTGTGTGATAGCGGGTGTCTGAGTATGAATGAGTGAGAGTGTATGTCCATGAATGGGATTGAGTGTGAGTGTGTATACAACACTGCAGCATGATTGCGTGTGAATGTGTTATTCTGTTTGTGAGTGATTCGGTGCTTTTCTGTCTGTGTGCCCCTGTGCATGTGTTTGTTTTTGTGCGACTGAGTGTGAGTTCCCGCTTGTGCGTGTGTCTCTGTTTGTGTCAGTGTGAGTGTGTGAGGGGAATGGGGAGAAATATGATGCCTCAAATGTGATGGTTTGTGACATTGTGTGTGAGTGGGAGTGTTAGTGTGTGAGAGGGTGTTTGCGTGTGAGTCTGTGAGCGTGTGTTGGTGTGTGTGAGTGTGTGTGATGGTGAGTTTGCATGAGGGTCCGTTTGTGTCTGCATACGTGTAAGTGTGCTTTGGATATGTGTGAATGTTGTAGGTGTATGTCTGTGTGAGAGTGTGTGTTTGTGGATATGAGATTTTGTGGGACCCTGAGTGGGTGTGTGTGTGCAGGTGAGCAAGGTGCTGTGCGAGCGAGTGTCAGAGTGTGAAAGGGTTTCGTATGTGATTGTGTGAGATCGTATGAGGAGGTGTGTTTTAGTGTTATGTGTGTGTGTTTGTGAGAGATTAGCTGTGTAAGTTGGAGTGTTACTCAGCGTGTATGTGTGACTGTGTGTTTGGGTATGTAAGACAGCGTGTGAGTGTGTTTTAGTTTGTGAGTGTACATGTTAATGTGCGAGTGTGCATGAGATGTGCGACTGTGCGTGATTCTGCATTTGTATGTGACTCTTAGTGAGTGTGTGAACATTTGTGAGTGAATCTGTGTTTTGGGTGTGTGTGCAAGGGCATGTGAGTGTCAGAGTTCAGGAGTGCATATGTCTGTGTGTATATCAGTGCGTGTGAGTGTATGTGCGAGATGTAGGTGCATGAGTGTGAGTGTTTCTGTGTGTGTCTGTGTGTGTAATGGGGTGTGACTCTATGTGTTAGGGTCTCTGTGAGTGACTGTGTGTTTGAGTGTGAGTCAGTGTGTGTGAGTTTGTGTATGATTGTGTGAGTGTGAGTTGGAACATGTGTGAGGGACTTTCCATGAGTGTGTGTCAATATGCTTGTGTGAGAGTGTACATGTGTCTGGGAGTGAGTGTGTGTGAGAGGTGGTGTGAATTTGTTTGGGTGAGAGTGTAGATGTGTGAATGGGCAGGAGTGGGTGTTGTGAGTGTGTATACAAGACTGTTGCGAGACTGAGATTTTGTGTGTGTGTTTGTGTGTCTATTTGTGTTCATGCATGTGTGTGAGAGTGCGTGTTTGTGTGAAAGTGTGTGAACGTGCGGGTCTGGGCGTGTGCCTGTGTGAGTGTGTGAGGGGTATGTGTTGAAATATGATGCCACAAAGGTTCCTGAGAGGTCTGGAAGCGAAATTGTCCTTCTCTGTTGTAATGGAAAGCCATAGAACGTGGTGGGAGGCTACAGATAGAAGAGCAATGTTGTGGAATGGATTGTAATGCGGTGTATTGTGACGCAATAGATGGTTCCTGTGTGTTATGCAGAAGAATGGATCCATCTATGGTGGAATGACACGCAGTAGAACGTGTTGGATTGCTGCGGAATGGAGTGGAATGTTGTGAAGTGGAGTGGAATGGAGTGCACTGTGACGCAGGGGAGGGAAACTGAGTGGTTTGGACACGAAGGGAGCCTTCTTTCCTGGAATGGAATGCAATAAAAGGTGAAGGATTGTTGGGTACTGGAGTAGAATATTGTGGAGTGGAGTCGAATGGGGTGCCATTTGATGCAATAGACGGTTTCTCAGTGTGTTTGAAGCGAATGGATTTATGTGCACGTGAGTGTGCAGCTATGTGTGTTTGCGTGTCTATTTTTGATTCGGATTGAGTGTGTGCATTTGTCACCGTGTGTATTTTTTTTGAGAGAGGTTGCTGTGTGAGCGTGCAGGTGTGTGAGCGGCTGAGTGGGAGTGTCTTTATATGAGAGGGTGTGAGCATGTTTACAAGAGGGTGATTATGTCAGTGTTCAAGTATGTGTGTGAGAGTGTGACAGCATTTGAAATTATGTGTGCGTGTGAGCTTGTTAATATGTGTGTCTCTGTGTGTAGTTTTGTATGTGTATGTGACATTATGTCTGTGAGTGCGTGAGTCTGTGAGTGTGTTGGTGTGAGTGATTGTGTGTGTGATATTGTGCGCACGTCTGTGTCTGTGCGTTTGTCAGCATTCGTGTGTGTGTCTGTGTGTGACAGTTTGTGCGTCTGTGTTTATGGAGGTGTGTGTCTGTGTGAGTGGGTGTGATACTGAATATGAGATAGTGTGAGTTTCTTTGAGTGTGAGTGTGTAAGTGTGCAAGGTGCAGTGTCTCAGTGTGAAATAAGGTCTTATGTGATTGTGTTTTATTTATTGTGAGGAGAGTTTTACTCTTCAGGTGAGTGTGTAAATGTGAGAGACTATTTGTGTGAGTGAGAGTGTTAGTCTGCGTGTATGAGGGACAGTGTGTGTTTGTGTTTGAATGGGAGTCCATGTGAGACTTAGATTTTATGTGTGCAGTTGTGGGAGTGTGTGCGAGAGGTGAGTGGGACTGAGTGGGTGCGACTGTGTATCTCTGGTAGAGTATGTGTATGTGTGACTGAATGTACCTGTTGGAGAGAGTGTGTGTGCACGTGTGTGTTAGTGTATAAGAGTTGATATGCCTGTGTGTTTCAGTGAGGGTGAGTGTAAGTGTGTGTTAGTGTGTGCGTGAGTGTGAGTGTGTATGTGTGTTTGACTGAATGTTTTCGAAATTATTGGAGAGACTTTGAGTGTGTGTGAGTGTGTGAATTTGTGTGTGAATACGTGTGTGAGGGTGCACACGTGTGAGGGAACTGGTGTGAGTGTGAAAGTGTGCATGTGTGAGTTTGCATATGTGTGTGTGATAGCGGGTGTCTGAGTATGAATGAGTGAGAGTGTATGTCCATGAATGGGATTGAGTGTGAGTGTGTATACAACACTGCAGCATGATTGCGTGTGAATGTGTTATTCTGTTTGTGAGTGATTCGGTTCTTTTCTGTCTGTGTGCCCCTGTGCATGTGTTTGTTTGTGTGCGACTGAGTGTGAGTTCCCGCTTGTGCGTGTGTCTCTGTGTTTGTGTCAGTGTGAGTGTGTGAGGGGAATGGGGAGAAATATGATGCCTCAAATGTGATGGTTTGTGACATTGTGTGTGAGTGGGAGTGTTGGTGTGTGAGAGGGTGTTTGCGTGTGAGTCTGTGAGCGTGTGTTGGTGTGTGTGAGTGTGTGTGATGGTGAGTTTGCATGAGGGTCCGTTTGTGTCTGCATACGTGTAAGTGTGCTTTGGATATGTGTGAATGTTGTAGGTGTATGTCTGTGTGAGAGTGTGTGTTTGTGGATATGAGATTTTGTGGGACCCTGAGTGGGTGTGTGTGTGCAGGTGAGCAAGGTGCTGTGCGAGCGAGTGTCAGAGTGTGAAAGGGTTTCGTATGTGATTGTGTGAGATCGTATGAGGAGGTGTGTTTTAGTGTTATGTGTGTGTGTTTGTGAGAGATTAGCTGTGTAAGTTGGAGTGTTACTCAGCGTGTATGTGTGACTGTGTGTTTGGGTATGTAAGACAGCGTGTGAGTGTGTTTTAGTTTGTGAGTGTACATGTTCATGTGCGAGTGTGCATGAGATGTGCGACTGTGCGTGATTCTGCATTTGTATGTGACTCTTAGTGAGTGTGTGAACATTTGTGAGTGAATCTGTGTTTTGGGTGTGTGTGCAAGGGCATGTGAGTGTCAGAGTTCAGGAGTGCATATGTCTGTGTGTATATCAGTGCGTGTGAGTGTATGTGCGAGATGTAGGTGCATGAGTGTGAGTGTTTCTGTGTGTGTCTGTGTGTGTAATGGGGTGTGACTCTATGTGTTAGGGTCTCTGTGAGTGACTGTGTGTTTGAGTGTGAGTCAGTGTGTGTGAGTTTGTGTATGATTGTGTGAGTGTGAGTTGGAACATGTGTGAGGGACTTTTCATGAGTGTGTGTCAATATGCTTGTGTGAGAGTATACATGTGTCTGGGAGTGAGTGTGTGTGAGAGGTGGTGTGAATTTGTTTGGGTGAGAGTGTAGATGTGTGAATGGGCAGGAGTGGGTGTTGTGAGTGTGTATACAAGACTGTTGCGAGACTGAGATTTTGTGTGTGTGTTTGTGTGTCTATTTGTGTTCATGCAAGTGTGTGAGAGTGCGTGTTTGTGTGAAAGTGTGTGAACGTGCGGGTCTGGGCGTGTGCCTGTGTGAGTGTGTGAGGGGTATGTGTTGAAATATGATGCCACAAAGGTTCCTGAGAGGTCTGGAAGCGAAATTGTCCTTCTCTGTTGTAATGGAAAGCCATAGAACGTGGTGGGAGGCTACAGATAGAAGAGCAATGTTGTGGAATGGATTGTAATGCGGTGTATTGTGACGCAATAGATGGTTCCTGTGTGTTATGCAGAAGAATGGATCCATCTATGGTGGAATGACACGCAGTAGAACGTGTTGGATTGCTGCGGAATGGAGTGGAATGTTGTGAAGTGGAGTGGAATGGAGTGCACTGTGACGCAGGGGAGGGAAACTGAGTGGTTTGGACACGAAGGGAGCCTTCTTTCCTGGAATGGAATGCAATAAAAGGTGAAGGATTGTTGGGTACTGGAGTAGAATATTGTGGAGTGGAGTCGAATGGGGTGCCATTTGATGCAATAGACGGTTTCTCAGTGTGTTTGAAGCGAATGGATTTATGTGCACGTGAGTGTGCAGCTATGTGTGTTTGCGTGTCTATTTTTGATTCGGATTGAGTGTGTGCATTTGTCACCGTGTGTATTTTTTTTGAGAGAGGTTGCTGTGTGAGCGTGCAGGTGTGTGAGCGGCTGAGTGGGAGTGTCTTTATATGAGAGGGTGTGAGCATGTTTACAAGAGGGTGATTATGTCAGTGTTCAAGTATGTGTGTGAGAGTGTGACAGCATTTGAAATTATGTGTGCGTGTGAGCTTGTTAATATGTGTGTCTCTGTGTGTAGTTTTGTATGTGTATGTGACATTATGTCTGTGAGTGCGTGAGTCTGTGAGTGTGTTGGTGTGAGTGATTGTGTGTGTGATATTGTGCGCACGTCTGTGTCTGTGCGTTTGTCAGCATTCGTGTGTGTGTCTGTGTGTGACAGTTTGTGCGTCTGTGTTTATGGAGGTGTGTGTCTGTGTGAGTGGGTGTGATACTGAATATGAGATAGTGTGAGTTTCTTTGAGTGTGAGTGTGTAAGTGTGCAAGGTGCAGTGTCTCAGTGTGAAATAAGGTCTTATGTGATTGTGTTTTATTTATTGTGAGGAGAGTTTTACTCTTCAGGTGAGTGTGTAAATGTGAGAGACTATTTGTGTGAGTGAGAGTGTTAGTCTGCGTGTATGAGGGACAGTGTGTGTTTGTGTTTGAATGGGAGTCCATGTGAGACTTAGATTTTATGTGTGCAGTTGTGGGAGTGTGTGCGAGAGGTGAGTGGGACTGAGTGGGTGCGACTGTGTATCTCTGGTAGAGTATGTGTATGTGTGACTGAATGTACCTGTTGGAGAGAGTGTGTGTGCACGTGTGTGTTAGTGTATAAGAGTTGATATGCCTGTGTGTTTCAGTGAGGGTGAGTGTAAGTGTGTGTTAGTGTGTGCGTGAGTGTGAGTGTGTATGTGTGTTTGACTGAATGTTTTCGAAATTATTGGAGAGACTTTGAGTGTGTGTGAGTGTGTGAATTTGTGTGTGAATACGTGTGTGAGGGTGCACACGTGTGAGGGAACTGGTGTGAGTGTGAAAGTGTGCATGTGTGAGTTTGCATATGTGTGTGTGATAGCGGGTGTCTGAGTATGAATGAGTGAGAGTGTATGTCCATGAATGGGATTGAGTGTGAGTGTGTATACAACACTGCAGCATGATTGCGTGTGAATGTGTTATTCTGTTTGTGAGTGATTCGGTTCTTTTCTGTCTGTGTGCCCCTGTGCATGTGTTTGTTTGTGTGCGACTGAGTGTGAGTTCCCGCTTGTGCGTGTGTCTCTGTGTTTGTGTCAGTGTGAGTGTGTGAGGGGAATGGGGAGAAATATGATGCCTCAAATGTGATGGTTTGTGACATTGTGTGTGAGTGGGAGTGTTGGTGTGTGAGAGGGTGTTTGCGTGTGAGTCTGTGAGCGTGTGTTGGTGTGTGTGAGTGTGTGTGATGGTGAGTTTGCATGAGGGTCCGTTTGTGTCTGCATACGTGTAAGTGTGCTTTGGATATGTGTGAATGTTGTAGGTGTATGTCTGTGTGAGAGTGTGTGTTTGTGGATATGAGATTTTGTGGGACCCTGAGTGGGTGTGTGTGTGCAGGTGAGCAAGGTGCTGTGCGAGCGAGTGTCAGAGTGTGAAAGGGTTTCGTATGTGATTGTGTGAGATCGTATGAGGAGGTGTGTTTTAGTGTTATGTGTGTGTGTTTGTGAGAGATTAGCTGTGTAAGTTGGAGTGTTACTCAGCGTGTATGTGTGACTGTGTGTTTGGGTATGTAAGACAGCGTGTGAGTGTGTTTTAGTTTGTGAGTGTACATGTTCATGTGCGAGTGTGCATGAGATGTGCGACTGTGCGTGATTCTGCATTTGTATGTGACTCTTAGTGAGTGTGTGAACATTTGTGAGTGAATCTGTGTTTTGGGTGTGTGTGCAAGGGCATGTGAGTGTCAGAGTTCAGGAGTGCATATGTCTGTGTGTATATCAGTGCGTGTGAGTGTATGTGCGAGATGTAGGTGCATGAGTGTGAGTGTTTCTGTGTGTGTCTGTGTGTGTAATGGGGTGTGACTCTATGTGTTAGGGTCTCTGTGAGTGACTGTGTGTTTGAGTGTGAGTCAGTGTGTGTGAGTTTGTGTATGATTGTGTGAGTGTGAGTTGGAACATGTGTGAGGGACTTTTCATGAGTGTGTGTCAATATGCTTGTGTGAGAGTATACATGTGTCTGGGAGTGAGTGTGTGTGAGAGGTGGTGTGAATTTGTTTGGGTGAGAGTGTAGATGTGTGAATGGGCAGGAGTGGGTGTTGTGAGTGTGTATACAAGACTGTTGCGAGACTGAGATTTTGTGTGTGTGTTTGTGTGTCTATTTGTGTTCATGCAAGTGTGTGAGAGTGCGTGTTTGTGTGAAAGTGTGTGAACGTGCGGGTCTGGGCGTGTGCCTGTGTGAGTGTGTGAGGGGTATGTGTTGAAATATGATGCCACAAAGGTTCCTGAGAGGTCTGGAAGCGAAATTGTCCTTCTCTGTTGTAATGGAAAGCCATAGAACGTGGTGGGAGGCTACAGATAGAAGAGCAATGTTGTGGAATGGATTGTAATGCGGTGTATTGTGACGCAATAGATGGTTCCTGTGTGTTATGCAGAAGAATGGATCCATCTATGGTGGAATGACACGCAGTAGAACGTGTTGGATTGCTGCGGAATGGAGTGGAATGTTGTGAAGTGGAGTGGAATGGAGTGCACTGTGACGCAGGGGAGGGAAACTGAGTGGTTTGGACACGAAGGGAGCCTTCTTTCCTGGAATGGAATGCAATAAAAGGTGAAGGATTGTTGGGTACTGGAGTAGAATATTGTGGAGTGGAGTCGAATGGGGTGCCATTTGATGCAATAGACGGTTTCTCAGTGTGTTTGAAGCGAATGGATTTATGTGCACGTGAGTGTGCAGCTATGTGTGTTTGCGTGTCTATTTTTGATTCGGATTGAGTGTGTGCATTTGTCACCGTGTGTATTTTTTTTGAGAGAGGTTGCTGTGTGAGCGTGCAGGTGTGTGAGCGGCTGAGTGGGAGTGTCTTTATATGAGAGGGTGTGAGCATGTTTACAAGAGGGTGATTATGTCAGTGTTCAAGTATGTGTGTGAGAGTGTGACAGCATTTGAAATTATGTGTGCGTGTGAGCTTGTTAATATGTGTGTCTCTGTGTGTAGTTTTGTATGTGTATGTGACATTATGTCTGTGAGTGCGTGAGTCTGTGAGTGTGTTGGTGTGAGTGATTGTGTGTGTGATATTGTGCGCACGTCTGTGTCTGTGCGTTTGTCAGCATTCGTGTGTGTGTCTGTGTGTGACAGTTTGTGCGTCTGTGTTTATGGAGGTGTGTGTCTGTGTGAGTGGGTGTGATACTGAATATGAGATAGTGTGAGTTTCTTTGAGTGTGAGTGTGTAAGTGTGCAAGGTGCAGTGTCTCAGTGTGAAATAAGGTCTTATGTGATTGTGTTTTATTTATTGTGAGGAGAGTTTTACTCTTCAGGTGAGTGTGTAAATGTGAGAGACTATTTGTGTGAGTGAGAGTGTTAGTCTGCGTGTATGAGGGACAGTGTGTGTTTGTGTTTGAATGGGAGTCCATGTGAGACTTAGATTTTATGTGTGCAGTTGTGGGAGTGTGTGCGAGAGGTGAGTGGGACTGAGTGGGTGCGACTGTGTATCTCTGGTAGAGTATGTGTATGTGTGACTGAATGTACCTGTTGGAGAGAGTGTGTGTGCACGTGTGTGTTAGTGTATAAGAGTTGATATGCCTGTGTGTTTCAGTGAGGGTGAGTGTAAGTGTGTGTTAGTGTGTGCGTGAGTGTGAGTGTGTATGTGTGTTTGACTGAATGTTTTCGAAATTATTGGAGAGACTTTGAGTGTGTGTGAGTGTGTGAATTTGTGTGTGAATACGTGTGTGAGGGTGCACACGTGTGAGGGAACTGGTGTGAGTGTGAAAGTGTGCATGTGTGAGTTTGCATATGTGTGTGTGATAGCGGGTGTCTGAGTATGAATGAGTGAGAGTGTATGTCCATGAATGGGATTGAGTGTGAGTGTGTATACAACACTGCAGCATGATTGCGTGTGAATGTGTTATTATGTTTGTGAGTGATTCGGTTCTTTTCTGTCTGTGTGCCCCTGTGCATGTGTTTGTTTGTGTGCGACTGAGTGTGAGTTCCCGCTTGTGCGTGTGTCTCTGTGTTTGTGTCAGTGTGAGTGTGTGAGGGGAATGGGGAGAAATATGATGCCTCAAATGTGATGGTTTGTGACATTGTGTGTGAGTGGGAGTGTTGGTGTGTGAGAGGGTGTTTGCGTGTGAGTCTGTGAGCGTGTGTTGGTGTGTGTGAGTGTGTGTGATGGTGAGTTTGCATGAGGGTCCGTTTGTGTCTGCATACGTGTAAGTGTGCTTTGGATATGTGTGAATGTTGTAGGTGTATGTCTGTGTGAGAGTGTGTGTTTGTGGATATGAGATTTTGTGGGACCCTGAGTGGGTGTGTGTGTGCAGGTGAGCAAGGTGCTGTGCGAGCGAGTGTCAGAGTGTGAAAGGGTTTCGTATGTGATTGTGTGAGATCGTATGAGGAGGTGTGTTTTAGTGTTATGTGTGTGTGTTTGTGAGAGATTAGCTGTGTAAGTTGGAGTGTTACTCAGCGTGTATGTGTGACTGTGTGTTTGGGTATGTAAGACAGCGTGTGAGTGTGTTTTAGTTTGTGAGTGTACATGTTCATGTGCGAGTGTGCATGAGATGTGCGACTGTGCGTGATTCTGCATTTGTATGTGACTCTTAGTGAGTGTGTGAACATTTGTGAGTGAATCTGTGTTTTGGGTGTGTGTGCAAGGGCATGTGAGTGTCAGAGTTCAGGAGTGCATATGTCTGTGTGTATATCAGTGCGTGTGAGTGTATGTGCGAGATGTAGGTGCATGAGTGTGAGTGTTTCTGTGTGTGTCTGTGTGTGTAATGGGGTGTGACTCTATGTGTTAGGGTCTCTGTGAGTGACTGTGTGTTTGAGTGTGAGTCAGTGTGTGTGAGTTTGTGTATGATTGTGTGAGTGTGAGTTGGAACATGTGTGAGGGACTTTTCATGAGTGTGTGTCAATATGCTTGTGTGAGAGTATACATGTGTCTGGGAGTGAGTGTGTGTGAGAGGTGGTGTGAATTTGTTTGGGTGAGAGTGTAGATGTGTGAATGGGCAGGAGTGGGTGTTGTGAGTGTGTATACAAGACTGTTGCGAGACTGAGATTTTGTGTGTGTGTTTGTGTGTCTATTTGTGTTCATGCAAGTGTGTGAGAGTGCGTGTTTGTGTGAAAGTGTGTGAACGTGCGGGTCTGGGCGTGTGCCTGTGTGAGTGTGTGAGGGGTATGTGTTGAAATATGATGCCACAAAGGTTCCTGAGAGGTCTGGAAGCGAAATTGTCCTTCTCTGTTGTAATGGAAAGCCATAGAACGTGGTGGGAGGCTACAGATAGAAGAGCAATGTTGTGGAATGGATTGTAATGCGGTGTATTGTGACGCAATAGATGGTTCCTGTGTGTTATGCAGAAGAATGGATCCATCTATGGTGGAATGACACGCAGTAGAACGTGTTGGATTGCTGCGGAATGGAGTGGAATGTTGTGAAGTGGAGTGGAATGGAGTGCACTGTGACGCAGGGGAGGGAAACTGAGTGGTTTGGACACGAAGGGAGCCTTCTTTCCTGGAATGGAATGCAATAAAAGGTGAAGGATTGTTGGGTACTGGAGTAGAATATTGTGGAGTGGAGTCGAATGGGGTGCCATTGGATGCAATAGACGGTTTCTCAGTGTGTTTGAAGCGAATGGATTTATGTGCACGTGAGTGTGCAGCTATGTGTGTTTGCGTGTCTATTTTTGATTCGGATTGAGTGTGTGCATTTGTCACCGTGTGTATTTTTTTTGAGAGAGGTTGCTGTGTGAGCGTGCAGGTGTGTGAGCGGCTGAGTGGGAGTGTCTTTATATGAGAGGGTGTGAGCATGTTTACAAGAGGGTGATTATGTCAGTGTTCAAGTATGTGTGTGAGAGTGTGACAGCATTTGAAATTATGTGTGCGTGTGAGCTTGTTAATATGTGTGTCTCTGTGTGTAGTTTTGTATGTGTATGTGACATTATGTCTGTGAGTGCGTGAGTCTGTGAGTGTGTTGGTGTGAGTGATTGTGTGTGTGATATTGTGCGCACGTCTGTGTCTGTGCGTTTGTCAGCATTCGTGTGTGTGTCTGTGTGTGACAGTTTGTGCGTCTGTGTTTATGGAGGTGTGTGTCTGTGTGAGTGGGTGTGATACTGAATATGAGATAGTGTGAGTTTCTTTGAGTGTGAGTGTGTAAGTGTGCAAGGTGCAGTGTCTCAGTGTGAAATAAGGTCTTATGTGATTGTGTTTTATTTATTGTGAGGAGAGTTTTACTCTTCAGGTGAGTGTGTAAATGTGAGAGACTATTTGTGTGAGTGAGAGTGTTAGTCTGCGTGTATGAGGGACAGTGTGTGTTTGTGTTTGAATGGGAGTCCATGTGAGACTTAGATTTTATGTGTGCAGTTGTGGGAGTGTGTGCGAGAGGTGAGTGGGACTGAGTGGGTGCGACTGTGTATCTCTGGTAGAGTATGTGTATGTGTGACTGAATGTACCTGTTGGAGAGAGTGTGTGTGCACGTGTGTGTTAGTGTATAAGAGTTGATATGCCTGTGTGTTTCAGTGAGGGTGAGTGTAAGTGTGTGTTAGTGTGTGCGTGAGTGTGAGTGTGTATGTGTGTTTGACTGAATGTTTTCGAAATTATTGGAGAGACTTTGAGTGTGTGTGAGTGTGTGAATTTGTGTGTGAATACGTGTGTGAGGGTGCACACGTGTGAGGGAACTGGTGTGAGTGTGAAAGTGTGCATGTGTGAGTTTGCATATGTGTGTGTGATAGCGGGTGTCTGAGTATGAATGAGTGAGAGTGTATGTCCATGAATGGGATTGAGTGTGAGTGTGTATACAACACTGCAGCATGATTGCGTGTGAATGTGTTATTCTGTTTGTGAGTGATTCGGTTCTTTTCTGTCTGTGTGCCCCTGTGCATGTGTTTGTTTGTGTGCGACTGAGTGTGAGTTCCCGCTTGTGCGTGTGTCTCTGTGTTTGTGTCAGTGTGAGTGTGTGAGGGGAATGGGGAGAAATATGATGCCTCAAATGTGATGGTTTGTGACATTGTGTGTGAGTGGGAGTGTTGGTGTGTGAGAGGGTGTTTGCGTGTGAGTCTGTGAGCGTGTGTTGGTGTGTGTGAGTGTGTGTGATGGTGAGTTTGCATGAGGGTCCGTTTGTGTCTGCATACGTGTAAGTGTGCTTTGGATATGTGTGAATGTTGTAGGTGTATGTCTGTGTGAGAGTGTGTGTTTGTGGATATGAGATTTTGTGGGACCCTGAGTGGGTGTGTGTGTGCAGGTGAGCAAGGTGCTGTGCGAGCGAGTGTCAGAGTGTGAAAGGGTTTCGTATGTGATTGTGTGAGATCGTATGAGGAGGTGTGTTTTAGTGTTATGTGTGTGTGTTTGTGAGAGATTAGCTGTGTAAGTTGGAGTGTTACTCAGCGTGTATGTGTGACTGTGTGTTTGGGTATGTAAGACAGCGTGTGAGTGTGTTTTAGTTTGTGAGTGTACATGTTCATGTGCGAGTGTGCATGAGATGTGCGACTGTGCGTGATTCTGCATTTGTATGTGACTCTTAGTGAGTGTGTGAACATTTGTGAGTGAATCTGTGTTTTGGGTGTGTGTGCAAGGGCATGTGAGTGTCAGAGTTCAGGAGTGCATATGTCTGTGTGTATATCAGTGCGTGTGAGTGTATGTGCGAGATGTAGGTGCATGAGTGTGAGTGTTTCTGTGTGTGTCTGTGTGTGTAATGGGGTGTGACTCTATGTGTTAGGGTCTCTGTGAGTGACTGTGTGTTTGAGTGTGAGTCAGTGTGTGTGAGTTTGTGTATGATTGTGTGAGTGTGAGTTGGAACATGTGTGAGGGACTTTTCATGAGTGTGTGTCAATATGCTTGTGTGAGAGTATACATGTGTCTGGGAGTGAGTGTGTGTGAGAGGTGGTGTGAATTTGTTTGGGTGAGAGTGTAGATGTGTGAATGGGCAGGAGTGGGTGTTGTGAGTGTGTATACAAGACTGTTGCGAGACTGAGATTTTGTGTGTGTGTTTGTGTGTCTATTTGTGTTCATGCAAGTGTGTGAGAGTGCGTGTTTGTGTGAAAGTGTGTGAACGTGCGGGTCTGGGCGTGTGCCTGTGTGAGTGTGTGAGGGGTATGTGTTGAAATATGATGCCACAAAGGTTCCTGAGAGGTCTGGAAGCGAAATTGTCCTTCTCTGTTGTAATGGAAAGCCATAGAACGTGGTGGGAGGCTACAGATAGAAGAGCAATGTTGTGGAATGGATTGTAATGCGGTGTATTGTGACGCAATAGATGGTTCCTGTGTGTTATGCAGAAGAATGGATCCATCTATGGTGGAATGACACGCAGTAGAACGTGTTGGATTGCTGCGGAATGGAGTGGAATGTTGTGAAGTGGAGTGGAATGGAGTGCACTGTGACGCAGGGGAGGGAAACTGAGTGGTTTGGACACGAAGGGAGCCTTCTTTCCTGGAATGGAATGCAATAAAAGGTGAAGGATTGTTGGGTACTGGAGTAGAATATTGTGGAGTGGAGTCGAATGGGGTGCCATTGGATGCAATAGACGGTTTCTCAGTGTGTTTGAAGCGAATGGATTTATGTGCACGTGAGTGTGCAGCTATGTGTGTTTGCGTGTCTATTTTTGATTCGGATTGAGTGTGTGCATTTGTCACCGTGTGTATTTTTTTTGAGAGAGGTTGCTGTGTGAGCGTGCAGGTGTGTGAGCGGCTGAGTGGGAGTGTCTTTATATGAGAGGGTGTGAGCATGTTTACAAGAGGGTGATTATGTCAGTGTTCAAGTATGTGTGTGAGAGTGTGACAGCATTTGAAATTATGTGTGCGTGTGAGCTTGTTAATATGTGTGTCTCTGTGTGTAGTTTTGTATGTGTATGTGACATTATGTCTGTGAGTGCGTGAGTCTGTGAGTGTGTTGGTGTGAGTGATTGTGTGTGTGATATTGTGCGCACGTCTGTGTCTGTGCGTTTGTCAGCATTCGTGTGTGTGTCTGTGTGTGACAGTTTGTGCGTCTGTGTTTATGGAGGTGTGTGTCTGTGTGAGTGGGTGTGATACTGAATATGAGATAGTGTGAGTTTCTTTGAGTGTGAGTGTGTAAGTGTGCAAGGTGCAGTGTCTCAGTGTGAAATAAGGTCTTATGTGATTGTGTTTTATTTATTGTGAGGAGAGTTTTACTCTTCAGGTGAGTGTGTAAATGTGAGAGACTATTTGTGTGAGTGAGAGTGTTAGTCTGCGTGTATGAGGGACAGTGTGTGTTTGTGTTTGAATGGGAGTCCATGTGAGACTTAGATTTTATGTGTGCAGTTGTGGGAGTGTGTGCGAGAGGTGAGTGGGACTGAGTGGGTGCGACTGTGTATCTCTGGTAGAGTATGTGTATGTGTGACTGAATGTACCTGTTGGAGAGAGTGTGTGTGCACGTGTGTGTTAGTGTATAAGAGTTGATATGCCTGTGTGTTTCAGTGAGGGTGAGTGTAAGTGTGTGTTAGTGTGTGCGTGAGTGTGAGTGTGTATGTGTGTTTGACTGAATGTTTTCGAAATTATTGGAGAGACTTTGAGTGTGTGTGAGTGTGTGAATTTGTGTGTGAATACGTGTGTGAGGGTGCACACGTGTGAGGGAACTGGTGTGAGTGTGAAAGTGTGCATGTGTGAGTTTGCATATGTGTGTGTGATAGCGGGTGTCTGAGTATGAATGAGTGAGAGTGTATGTCCATGAATGGGATTGAGTGTGAGTGTGTATACAACACTGCAGCATGATTGCGTGTGAATGTGTTATTCTGTTTGTGAGTGATTCGGTTCTTTTCTGTCTGTGTGCCCCTGTGCATGTGTTTGTTTGTGTGCGACTGAGTGTGAGTTCCCGCTTGTGCGTGTGTCTCTGTGTTTGTGTCAGTGTGAGTGTGTGAGGGGAATGGGGAGAAATATGATGCCTCAAATGTGATGGTTTGTGACATTGTGTGTGAGTGGGAGTGTTGGTGTGTGAGAGGGTGTTTGCGTGTGAGTCTGTGAGCGTGTGTTGGTGTGTGTGAGTGTGTGTGATGGTGAGTTTGCATGAGGGTCCGTTTGTGTCTGCATACGTGTAAGTGTGCTTTGGATATGTGTGAATGTTGTAGGTGTATGTCTGTGTGAGAGTGTGTGTTTGTGGATATGAGATTTTGTGGGACCCTGAGTGGGTGTGTGTGTGCAGGTGAGCAAGGTGCTGTGCGAGCGAGTGTCAGAGTGTGAAAGGGTTTCGTATGTGATTGTGTGAGATCGTATGAGGAGGTGTGTTTTAGTGTTATGTGTGTGTGTTTGTGAGAGATTAGCTGTGTAAGTTGGAGTGTTACTCAGCGTGTATGTGTGACTGTGTGTTTGGGTATGTAAGACAGCGTGTGAGTGTGTTTTAGTTTGTGAGTGTACATGTTCATGTGCGAGTGTGCATGAGATGTGCGACTGTGCGTGATTCTGCATTTGTATGTGACTCTTAGTGAGTGTGTGAACATTTGTGAGTGAATCTGTGTTTTGGGTGTGTGTGCAAGGGCATGTGAGTGTCAGAGTTCAGGAGTGCATATGTCTGTGTGTATATCAGTGCGTGTGAGTGTATGTGCGAGATGTAGGTGCATGAGTGTGAGTGTTTCTGTGTGTGTCTGTGTGTGTAATGGGGTGTGACTCTATGTGTTAGGGTCTCTGTGAGTGACTGTGTGTTTGAGTGTGAGTCAGTGTGTGTGAGTTTGTGTATGATTGTGTGAGTGTGAGTTGGAACATGTGTGAGGGACTTTTCATGAGTGTGTGTCAATATGCTTGTGTGAGAGTATACATGTGTCTGGGAGTGAGTGTGTGTGAGAGGTGGTGTGAATTTGTTTGGGTGAGAGTGTAGATGTGTGAATGGGCAGGAGTGGGTGTTGTGAGTGTGTATACAAGACTGTTGCGAGACTGAGATTTTGTGTGTGTGTTTGTGTGTCTATTTGTGTTCATGCAAGTGTGTGAGAGTGCGTGTTTGTGTGAAAGTGTGTGAACGTGCGGGTCTGGGCGTGTGCCTGTGTGAGTGTGTGAGGGGTATGTGTTGAAATATGATGCCACAAAGGTTCCTGAGAGGTCTGGAAGCGAAATTGTCCTTCTCTGTTGTAATGGAAAGCCATAGAACGTGGTGGGAGGCTACAGATAGAAGAGCAATGTTGTGGAATGGATTGTAATGCGGTGTATTGTGACGCAATAGATGGTTCCTGTGTGTTATGCAGAAGAATGGATCCATCTATGGTGGAATGACACGCAGTAGAACGTGTTGGATTGCTGCGGAATGGAGTGGAATGTTGTGAAGTGGAGTGGAATGGAGTGCACTGTGACGCAGGGGAGGGAAACTGAGTGGTTTGGACACGAAGGGAGCCTTCTTTCCTGGAATGGAATGCAATAAAAGGTGAAGGATTGTTGGGTACTGGAGTAGAATATTGTGGAGTGGAGTCGAATGGGGTGCCATTTGATGCAATAGACGGTTTCTCAGTGTGTTTGAAGCGAATGGATTTATGTGCACGTGAGTGTGCAGCTATGTGTGTTTGCGTGTCTATTTTTGATTCGGATTGAGTGTGTGCATTTGTCACCGTGTGTATTTTTTTTGAGAGAGGTTGCTGTGTGAGCGTGCAGGTGTGTGAGCGGCTGAGTGGGAGTGTCTTTATATGAGAGGGTGTGAGCATGTTTACAAGAGGGTGATTATGTCAGTGTTCAAGTATGTGTGTGAGAGTGTGACAGCATTTGAAATTATGTGTGCGTGTGAGCTTGTTAATATGTGTGTCTCTGTGTGTAGTTTTGTATGTGTATGTGACATTATGTCTGTGAGTGCGTGAGTCTGTGAGTGTGTTGGTGTGAGTGATTGTGTGTGTGATATTGTGCGCACGTCTGTGTCTGTGCGTTTGTCAGCATTCGTGTGTGTGTCTGTGTGTGACAGTTTGTGCGTCTGTGTTTATGGAGGTGTGTGTCTGTGTGAGTGGGTGTGATACTGAATATGAGATAGTGTGAGTTTCTTTGAGTGTGAGTGTGTAAGTGTGCAAGGTGCAGTGTCTCAGTGTGAAATAAGGTCTTATGTGATTGTGTTTTATTTATTGTGAGGAGAGTTTTACTCTTCAGGTGAGTGTGTAAATGTGAGAGACTATTTGTGTCAGTGAGAGTGTTAGTCTGCGTGTATGAGGGACAGTGTGTGTTTGTGTTTGAATGGGAGTCCATGTGAGACTTAGATTTTATGTGTGCAGTTGTGGGAGTGTGTGCGAGAGGTGAGTGGGACTGAGTGGGTGCGACTGTGTATCTC
The DNA here is from genome assembly GCF_030020395.1 of Manis pentadactyla. Classification (NCBI taxonomy): domain Eukaryota; kingdom Metazoa; phylum Chordata; class Mammalia; order Pholidota; family Manidae; genus Manis; species Manis pentadactyla. Next base: position 2,888,454 of record NW_026644599.1, on the reverse strand, counting down.
TGGTAGAGTATGTGTATGTGTGACTGAATGTACCTGTTGGAGAGAGTGTGTGTGCACGTGTGTGTTAGTGTATAAGAGTTGATATGCCTGTGTGTTTCAGTGAGGGTGAGTGTAAGTGTGTGTTAGTGTGTGCGTGAGTGTGAGTGTGTATGTGTGTTTGACTGAATGTTTTCGAAATTATTGGAGAGACTTTGAGTGTGTGTGAGTGTGTGAATTTGTGTGTGAATACGTGTGTGAGGGTGCACACGTGTGAGGGAACTGGTGTGAGTGTGAAAGTGTGCATGTGTGAGTTTGCATATGTGTGTGTGATAGCGGGTGTCTGAGTATGAATGAGTGAGAGTGTATGTCCATGAATGGGATTGAGTGTGAGTGTGTATACAACACTGCAGCATGATTGCGTGTGAATGTGTTATTCTGTTTGTGAGTGATTCGGTTCTTTTCTGTCTGTGTGCCCCTGTGCATGTGTTTGTTTGTGTGCGACTGAGTGTGAGTTCCCGCTTGTGCGTGTGTCTCTGTGTTTGTGTCAGTGTGAGTGTGTGAGGGGAATGGGGAGAAATATGATGCCTCAAATGTGATGGTTTGTGACATTGTGTGTGAGTGGGAGTGTTGGTGTGTGAGAGGGTGTTTGCGTGTGAGTCTGTGAGCGTGTGTTGGTGTGTGTGAGTGTGTGTGATGGTGAGTTTGCATGAGGGTCCGTTTGTGTCTGCATACGTGTAAGTGTGCTTTGGATATGTGTGAATGTTGTAGGTGTATGTCTGTGTGAGAGTGTGTGTTTGTGGATATGAGATTTTGTGGGACCCTGAGTGGGTGTGTGTGTGCAGGTGAGCAAGGTGCTGTGCGAGCGAGTGTCAGAGTGTGAAAGGGTTTCGTATGTGATTGTGTGAGATCGTATGAGGAGGTGTGTTTTAGTGTTATGTGTGTGTGTTTGTGAGAGATTAGCTGTGTAAGTTGGAGTGTTACTCAGCGTGTATGTGTGACTGTGTGTTTGGGTATGTAAGACAGCGTGTGAGTGTGTTTTAGTTTGTGAGTGTACATGTTAATGTGCGAGTGTGCATGAGATGTGCGACTGTGCGTGATTCTGCATTTGTATGTGACTCTTAGTGAGTGTGTGAACATTTGTGAGTGAATCTGTGTTTTGGGTGTGTGTGCAAGGGCATGTGAGTGTCAGAGTTCAGGAGTGCATATGTCTGTGTGTATATCAGTGCGTGTGAGTGTATGTGCGAGATGTAGGTGCATGAGTGTGAGTGTTTCTGTGTGTGTCTGTGTGTGTAATGGGGTGTGACTCTATGTGTTAGGGTCTCTGTGAGTGACTGTGTGTTTGAGTGTGAGTCAGTGTGTGTGAGTTTGTGTATGATTGTGTGAGTGTGAGTTGGAACATGTGTGAGGGACTTTTCATGAGTGTGTGTCAATATGCTTGTGTGAGAGTATACATGTTTCTGGGAGTGAGTGTGTGTGAGAGGTGGTGTGAATTTGTTTGGGTGAGAGTGTAGATGTGTGAATGGGCAGGAGTGGGTGTTGTGAGTGTGTATACAAGACTGTTGCGAGACTGAGATTTTGTGTGTGTGTTTGTGTGTCTATTTGTGTTCATGCATGTGTGTGAGAGTGCGTGTTTGTGTGAAAGTGTGTGAACGTGCGGGTCTGGGCGTGTGCCTGTGTGAGTGTGTGAGGGGTATGTGTTGAAATATGATGCCACAAAGGTTCCTGAGAGGTCTGGAAGCGAAATTGTCCTTCTCTGTTGTAATGGAAAGCCATAGAACGTGGTGGGAGGCTACAGATAGAAGAGCAATGTTGTGGAATGGATTGTAATGCGGTGTATTGTGACGCAATAGATGGTTCCTGTGTGTTATGCAGAACAATGGATCCATCTATGGTGGAATGACACGCAGTAGAACGTGTTGGATTGCTGCGGAATGGAGTGGAATGTTGTGAAGTGGAGTGGAATGGAGTGCACTGTGATGCAGGGGAGGGAAACTGAGTGGTTTGGACACGAAGGGAGCCTTCTTTCCTGGAATGGAATGCAATAAAAGGTGAAGGTTTGTTGGGTACTGGAGTAGAATATTGTGGAGTGGAGTCAAATGGGGTGCCATTTGATGCAATAGAAGGTTTCTCCGTGTGTTTGCAGCGAATGGATTTATGTGCACGTGAGTGTGCAGCTATGTGTGTTTGCGTGTCTATTTTTGATTCGGATTGAGTGTGTGCATTTGTCACCGTGTGTATTTTTTTTGAGAGAGGTTGCTGTGTGAGCGTGCAGGTGTGTGAGCGGCTGAGCGGGAGTGTCTTTATATGAGAGGGTGTGAGCATGTTTACATGAGGGTGATTATGTCAGTGTTCAAGTATGTGTGTGAGAGTGTGACAGCATTTGAAATTATGTGTGCGTGTGAGCTTGTTAATATGTGTGTCTCTGTGTGTAGTTTTGTATGTGTATGTGGCATTATGTCTGTGAGTGCGTGAGTCTGTGAGTGTGTTGGTGTGAGTGATTGTGTGTGTGATATTGTGCGCACGTCTGTGTCTGTGCGTTTGTCAGCATTCGTGTGTGTGTCTGTGTGTGACAGTTTGTGTGTCTGTGCTTATGGAGGTGTGTGTCTGTGTGAGTGGGTGTGATACTGAATATGAGATAGTGTGAGTTTCTTTGAGTGTGAGTGTGTAAGTGTGCAAGGTGCAGTGTCTCAGTGTCTGAGTGTGAAATAAGGTCTTATGTGATTGTGTTTTATTTATTGTGAGGAGAGTTTTACTCTTCAGGTGAGTGTGTAAATGTGAGAGACTATTTGTGTGAGTGAGAGTGTTAGTCTGCGTGTATGAGGGACAGTGTGTGTTTGTGTTTGAATGGGAGTCCATGTGAGACTTAGATTTTATGTGTGCAGTTGTGGGAGTGTGTGCGAGAGGTGAGTGGGACTGAGTGGGTGCGACTGTGTATCTCTGGTAGAGTATGTGTATGTGTGACTGAATGTACCTGTTGGAGAGAGTGTGTGTGCACGTGTGTGTTAGTGTATAAGAGTTGATATGCCTGTGTGTTTCAGTGAGGGTGAGTGTAAGTGTGTGTTAGTGTGTGCGTGAGTGTGAGTGTGTATGTGTGTTTGACTGAATGTTTTCGAAATTATTGGAGAGACTTTGAGTGTGTGTGAGTGTGTGACTTTGTGTGTGAATGCGTGTGTGAGGGTGCACACGTGTGAGGGAACTGGTGTGAGTGTGAAAGTGTGCATGTGTGAGTTTGCATATGTGTGTGTGATAGCGGGTGTCTGAGTATGAATGAGTGAGAGTGTATGTCCATGAATGGGATTGAGTGTGAGTGTGTATACAACACTGCAGCATGATTGCGTGTGAATGTGTTATTCTCTTTGTGAGTGATTCGGTGCTTTTCTGTCTGTGTGCCCCTGTGCTTGTGTTTGTTTGTGTGCGACTGAGTGTGAGTTCCCGCTTGTGCGTGTGTCTCTGTGTTTGTGTCAGTGTGAGTGTGTGAGGGGAATGGGGAGAAATATGATGCCTCAAATGTGATGGTTTGTGACATTGTGTGTGCGTGGGAGTGTTGGTGTGTGAGATTGTGTTTGCGTGTGAGTCTGTGAGCGTGTGTTGGTGTGTGTGTGTGTGTGGTGGTGAGTTTGCATGAGGGTCCGTTTGTGTCTGCATACGTGTAAGTGTGCTTTGGATATGTGTGAATGTTGTAGGTGTATGTCTGTGTGAGAGTGTGTGTTTGTGGATATGAGATTTTGTGGGACCCTGAGTGGGTGTGTGTGTGCAGGTGAGCAAGGTGCTGTGCGAGCGAGTGTCAGAGTGTGAAAGGGTTTCGTATGTGATTGTGTGAGATCGTATGAGGAGGTGTGTTTTAGTGTTATGTGTGTGTGTTTGTGAGAGATTAGCTGTGTAAGTTGGAGTGTTACTCAGCGTGTATGTGTGACTGTGTGTTTGGGTATGTAAGACAGTGTGTGAGTGTGTTTTAGTTTGTGAGTGTACATGTTCATGTGCGAGTGTGCATGAGATGTGCGACTGTGCGTGATTCTGCATTTGTATGTGACTCTTAGTGAGTGTGTGAACATTTGTGAGTGAATCTGTGTTTTGGGTGTGTGTGCAAGGGCATGTGAGTGTCAGAGTTCAGGAGTGCATATGTCTGTGTGTATATCAGTGCGTGTGAGTGTATGTGCGAGATGTAGGTGCATGAGTGTGAGTGTTTCTGTGTGTGTCTGTGTGTGTAATGGGGTGTGACTCTATGTGTTAGGGTCTCTGTGAGTGACTGTGTGTTTGAGTGTGAGTCAGTGTGTGTGAGTTTGTGTATGAATGTGTGAGTGTGAGTTGGAACATGTGTGAGGGACTTTTCATGAGTGTGTGTCAATATGCTTGTGTGAGAGTGTACATGTGTCTGGGAGTGAGTGTGTGTGAGAGGTGGTGTGAATTTGTTTGGGTGAGAGTGTAGATGTGTGAATGGGCAGGAGTGGGTGTTGTGAGTGTGTATACAAGACTGTTGCGAGACTGAGATTTTGTGTGTGTGTTTGTGTGTCTATTTGTGTTCATGCATGTGTGTGAGAGTGCGTGTTTGTGTGAAAGTGTGTGAACGTGCGGGTCTGGGCGTGTGCCTGTGTGAGTGTGTGAGGGGTATGTGTTGAAATATGATGCCACAAAGGTTCCTGAGAGGTCTGGAAGCGAAATTGTCCTTCTCTGTTGTAATGGAAAGCCATAGAACGTGGTGGGAGGCTACAGATAGAAGAGCAATGTTGTGAAATGGATTGTAATGCGGTGTATTGTGACGCAATAGATGGTTCCTGTGTGTTATGCAGAAGAATGGATCCATCTATGGTGGAATGACACGCAGTAGAACGTGTTGGATTGCTGCGGAATGGAGTGGAATGTTGTGAAGTGGAGTGGAATGGAGTGCACTGTGACGCAGGGGAGGGAAACTGAGTGGTTTGGACACGAAGGGAGCCTTCTTTCCTGGAATGGAATGCAATAAAAGGTGAAGGATTGTTGGGTACTGGAGTAGAATATTGTGGAGTGGAGTCGAATGGGGTGCCATTGGATGCAATAGACGGTTTCTCAGTGTGTTTGAAGCGAATGTATTTATGTGCACGTGAGTGTGTAGCTATGTGTGTTTGCGTGTCTATTTTTGATTCGGATTGAGTGTGTGCATTTGTCACCGTGTGTATTTTTTTTGAGAGAGGTTGCTGTGTGAGCGTGCAGGTGTGTGAGCGGCTGAGCGGGAGTGTCTTTATATGAGAGGGTGTGAGCATGTTTACAAGAGGGTGATTATGTCAGTGTTCAAGTATGTGTGTGAGAGTGTGACAGCATTTGAAATTATGTGTGCGTGTGAGCTTGTTAATATGTGTGTCTCTGTGTGTAGTTTTGTATGTGTATGTGACATTATGTCTGTGAGTGCGTGAGTCTGTGAGTGTGTTGGTGTGAGTGATTGTGTGTGTGATATTGTGCGCACGTCTGTGTCTGTGCGTTTGTCAGCATTCGTGTGTGTGTCTGTGTGTGACAGTTTGTGCGTCTGTGTTTATGGAGGTGTGTGTCTGTGTGAGTGGGTGTGATACTGAATATGAGATAGTGTGAGTTTCTTTGAGTGTGAGTGTGTAAGTGTGCAAGGTGCAGTGTCTCAGTGTGAAATAAGGTCTTATGTGATTGTGTTTTATTTATTGTGAGGAGAGTTTTACTCTTCAGGTGAGTGTGTAAATGTGAGAGACTATTTGTGTGAGTGAGAGTGTTAGTCTGCGTGTATGAGGGACAGTGTGTGTTTGTGTTTGAATGGGAGTCCATGTGAGACTTAGATTTTATGTGTGCAGTTGTGGGAGTGTGTGCGAGAGGTGAGTGGGACTGAGTGGGTGCGACTGTGTATCTCTGGTAGAGTATGTGTATGTGTGACTGAATGTACCTGTTGGAGAGAGTGTGTGTGCACGTGTGTGTTAGTGTATAAGAGTTGATATGCCTGTGTGTTTCAGTGAGGGTGAGTGTAAGTGTGTGTTAGTGTGTGCGTGAGTGTGAGTGTGTATGTGTGTTTGACTGAATGTTTTCGAAATTATTGGATAGACTTTGAGTGTGTGTGACTGTGTGACTTTGTGTGTGAATACGTGTGTGAGGGTGCACACGTGTGAGGGAACTGGTGTGAGTGTGAAAGTGTGCATGTGTGAGTTTGCATATGTGTGTGTGATAGCGGGTGTCTGAGTATGAATGAGTGAGAGTGTATGTCCATGAATGGGATTGAGTGTGAGTGTGTATACAACACTGCAGCATGATTGCGTGTGAATGTGTTATTCTGTTTGTGAGTGATTCGGTGCTTTTCTGTCTGTGTGCCCCTGTGCATGTGTTTGTTTGTGTGCGACTGAGTGTGAGTTCCCGCTTGTGCGTGTGTCTCTGTGTTTGTGTCAGTGTGAGTGTGTGAGGGGAATGGGGAGAAATATGATGCCTCAAATGTGATGGTTTGTGACATTGTGTGTGAGTGGGAGTGTTGGTGTGTGAGAGGGTGTTTGCGTGTGAGTCTGTGAGCGTGTGTTGGTGTGTGATGGTGAGTTTGCATGAGGGTCCGTTTGTGTCTGCATACGTGTAAGTGTGCTTTGGATATGTGTGAATGTTGTAGGTGTATGTCTGTGTGAGAGTGTGTGTTTGTGGATATGAGATTTTGTGGGACCCTGAGTGGGTGTGTGTGTGCAGGTGAGCAAGGTGCTGTGCGAGCGTGTGTCAGAGTGTGAAAGGGTTTCGTATGTGATTGTGTGAGATTGTATGAGGAGGTGTGTTTTAGTGTTATGTGTGTGTGTTTGTGAGAGATTAGCTGTGTAAGTTGGAGTGTTACTCAGCGTGTATGTGTGACTGTGTGTTTGGGTATGTAAGACAGCGTGTGAGTGTGTTTTAGTTTGTGAGTGTACATGTTCATGTGCGAGTGTGCATGAGATGTGCGACTGTGCGTGATTCTGCATTTGTATGTGACTCTTAGTGAGTGTGTGAACATTTGTGAGTGAATCTGTGTTTTGGGTGTGTGTGCAAGGGCATGTGAGTGTCAGAGTTCAGGAGTGCATATGTCTGTGTGTATATCAGTGCGTGTGAGTGTATGTGCGAGATGTAGGTGCATGAGTGTGAGTGTTTCTGTGTGTGTCTGTGTGTGTAATGGGGTGTGACTCTATGTGTTAGGGACTCTGTGAGTGACTGTGTGTTTGAGTGTGAGTCAGTGTGTGTGAGTTTGTGTATGATTGTGTGAGTGTGAGTTGGAACATGTGTGAGGGACTTTTCATGAGTGTGTGTCAATATGCTTGTGTGAGAGTATACATGTGTCTGGGAGTGAGTGTGTGTGAGAGGTGGTGTGAATTTGTTTGGGTGAGAGTGTAGATGTGTGAATGGGCAGGAGTGGGTGTTGTGAGTGTGTATACAAGACTGTTGCGAGACTGAGATTTTGTGTGTGTGTTTGTGTGTCTATTTGTGTTCATGCATGTGTGTGAGAGTGCGTGTTTGTGTGAAAGTGTGTGAACGTGCGGGTCTGGGCGTGTGCCTGTGTGAGTGTGTGAGGGGTATGTGTTGAAATATGATGCCACAAAGGTTCCTGAGAGGTCTGGAAGCGAAATTGTCCTTCTCTGTTGTAATGGAAAGCCATAGAACGTGGTGGGAGGCTACAGATAGAAGAGCAATGTTGTGGAATGGATTGTAATGCGGTGTATTGTGACGCAATAGATGGTTCCTGTGTGTTATGCAGAACAATGGATCCATCTATGGTGGAATGACACGCAGTAGAACGTGTTGGATTGCTGCGGAATGGAGTGGAATGTTGTGAAGTGGAGTGGAATGGAGTGCACTGTGATGCAGGGGAGGGAAACTGAGTGGTTTGGACACGAAGGGAGCCTTCTTTCCTGGAATGGAATGCAATAAAAGGTGAAGGTTTGTTGGGTACTGGAGTAGAATATTGTGGAGTGGAGTCAAATGGGGTGCCATTTGATGCAATAGAAGGTTTCTCCGTGTGTTTGCAGCGAATGGATTTATGTGCACGTGAGTGTGCAGCTATGTGTGTTTGCGTGTCTATTTTTGATTCGGATTGAGTGTGTGCATTTGTCACCGTGTGTATTTTTTTTGAGAGAGGTTGCTGTGTGAGCGTGCAGGTGTGTGAGCGGCTGAGCGGGAGTGTCTTTATATGAGAGGGTGTGAGCATGTTTACATGAGGGTGATTATGTCAGTGTTCAAGTATGTGTGTGAGAGTGTGACAGCATTTGAAATTATGTGTGCGTGTGAGCTTGTTAATATGTGTGTCTCTGTGTGTAGTTTTGTATGTGTATGTGGCATTATGTCTGTGAGTGCGTGAGTCTGTGAGTGTGTTGGTGTGAGTGATTGTGTGTGTGATATTGTGCGCACGTCTGTGTCTGTGCGTTTGTCAGCATTCGTGTGTGTGTCTGTGTGTGACAGTTTGTGTGTCTGTGCTTATGGAGGTGTGTGTCTGTGTGAGTGGGTGTGATACTGAATATGAGATAGTGTGAGTTTCTTTGAGTGTGAGTGTGTAAGTGTGCAAGGTGCAGTGTCTCAGTGTCTGAGTGTGAAATAAGGTCTTATGTGATTGTGTTTTATTTATTGTGAGGAGAGTTTTACTCTTCAGGTGAGTGTGTAAATGTGAGAGACTATTTGTGTGAGTGAGAGTGTTAGTCTGCGTGTATGAGGGACAGTGTGTGTTTGTGTTTGAATGGGAGTCCATGTGAGACTTAGATTTTATGTGTGCAGTTGTGGGAGTGTGTGCGAGAGGTGAGTGGGACTGAGTGGGTGCGACTGTGTATCTCTGGTAGAGTATGTGTATGTGTGACTGAATGTACCTGTTGGAGAGAGTGTGTGTGCACGTGTGTGTTAGTGTATAAGAGTTGATATGCCTGTGTGTTTCAGTGAGGGTGAGTGTAAGTGTGTGTTAGTGTGTGCGTGAGTGTGAGTGTGTATGTGTGTTTGACTGAATGTTTTCGAAATTATTGGAGAGACTTTGAGTGTGTGTGAGTGTGTGACTTTGTGTGTGAATGCGTGTGTGAGGGTGCACACGTGTGAGGGAACTGGTGTGAGTGTGAAAGTGTGCATGTGTGAGTTTGCATATGTGTGTGTGATAGCGGGTGTCTGAGTATGAATGAGTGAGAGTGTATGTCCATGAATGGGATTGAGTGTGAGTGTGTATACAACACTGCAGCATGATTGCGTGTGAATGTGTTATTCTCTTTGTGAGTGATTCGGTGCTTTTCTGTCTGTGTGCCCCTGTGCTTGTGTTTGTTTGTGTGCGACTGAGTGTGAGTTCCCGCTTGTGCGTGTGTCTCTGTGTTTGTGTCAGTGTGAGTGTGTGAGGGGAATGGGGAGAAATATGATGCCTCAAATGTGATGGTTTGTGACATTGTGTGTGCGTGGGAGTGTTGGTGTGTGAGATTGTGTTTGCGTGTGAGTCTGTGAGCGTGTGTTGGTGTGTGTGTGTGTGTGGTGGTGAGTTTGCATGAGGGTCCGTTTGTGTCTGCATACGTGTAAGTGTGCTTTGGATATGTGTGAATGTTGTAGGTGTATGTCTGTGTGAGAGTGTGTGTTTGTGGATATGAGATTTTGTGGGACCCTGAGTGGGTGTGTGTGTGCAGGTGAGCAAGGTGCTGTGCGAGCGAGTGTCAGAGTGTGAAAGGGTTTCGTATGTGATTGTGTGAGATCGTATGAGGAGGTGTGTTTTAGTGTTATGTGTGTGTGTTTGTGAGAGATTAGCTGTGTAAGTTGGAGTGTTACTCAGCGTGTATGTGTGACTGTGTGTTTGGGTATGTAAGACAGTGTGTGAGTGTGTTTTAGTTTGTGAGTGTACATGTTCATGTGCGAGTGTGCATGAGATGTGCGACTGTGCGTGATTCTGCATTTGTATGTGACTCTTAGTGAGTGTGTGAACATTTGTGAGTGAATCTGTGTTTTGGGTGTGTGTGCAAGGGCATGTGAGTGTCAGAGTTCAGGAGTGCATATGTCTGTGTGTATATCAGTGCGTGTGAGTGTATGTGCGAGATGTAGGTGCATGAGTGTGAGTGTTTCTGTGTGTGTCTGTGTGTGTAATGGGGTGTGACTCTATGTGTTAGGGTCTCTGTGAGTGACTGTGTGTTTGAGTGTGAGTCAGTGTGTGTGAGTTTGTGTATGAATGTGTGAGTGTGAGTTGGAACATGTGTGAGGGACTTTTCATGAGTGTGTGTCAATATGCTTGTGTGAGAGTGTACATGTGTCTGGGAGTGAGTGTGTGTGAGAGGTGGTGTGAATTTGTTTGGGTGAGAGTGTAGATGTGTGAATGGGCAGGAGTGGGTGTTGTGAGTGTGTATACAAGACTGTTGCGAGACTGAGATTTTGTGTGTGTGTTTGTGTGTCTATTTGTGTTCATGCATGTGTGTGAGAGTGCGTGTTTGTGTGAAAGTGTGTGAACGTGCGGGTCTGGGCGTGTGCCTGTGTGAGTGTGTGAGGGGTATGTGTTGAAATATGATGCCACAAAGGTTCCTGAGAGGTCTGGAAGCGAAATTGTCCTTCTCTGTTGTAATGGAAAGCCATAGAACGTGGTGGGAGGCTACAGATAGAAGAGCAATGTTGTGAAATGGATTGTAATGCGGTGTATTGTGACGCAATAGATGGTTCCTGTGTGTTATGCAGAAGAATGGATCCATCTATGGTGGAATGACACGCAGTAGAACGTGTTGGATTGCTGCGGAATGGAGTGGAATGTTGTGAAGTGGAGTGGAATGGAGTGCACTGTGACGCAGGGGAGGGAAACTGAGTGGTTTGGACACGAAGGGAGCCTTCTTTCCTGGAATGGAATGCAATAAAAGGTGAAGGATTGTTGGGTACTGGAGTAGAATATTGTGGAGTGGAGTCGAATGGGGTGCCATTGGATGCAATAGACGGTTTCTCAGTGTGTTTGAAGCGAATGTATTTATGTGCACGTGAGTGTGTAGCTATGTGTGTTTGCGTGTCTATTTTTGATTCGGATTGAGTGTGTGCATTTGTCACCGTGTGTATTTTTTTTGAGAGAGGTTGCTGTGTGAGCGTGCAGGTGTGTGAGCGGCTGAGCGGGAGTGTCTTTATATGAGAGGGTGTGAGCATGTTTACAAGAGGGTGATTATGTCAGTGTTCAAGTATGTGTGTGAGAGTGTGACAGCATTTGAAATTATGTGTGCGTGTGAGCTTGTTAATATGTGTGTCTCTGTGTGTAGTTTTGTATGTGTATGTGACATTATGTCTGTGAGTGCGTGAGTCTGTGAGTGTGTTGGTGTGAGTGATTGTGTGTGTGATATTGTGCGCACGTCTGTGTCTGTGCGTTTGTCAGCATTCGTGTGTGTGTCTGTGTGTGACAGTTTGTGCGTCTGTGTTTATGGAGGTGTGTGTCTGTGTGAGTGGGTGTGATACTGAATATGAGATAGTGTGAGTTTCTTTGAGTGTGAGTGTGTAAGTGTGCAAGGTGCAGTGTCTCAGTGTGAAATAAGGTCTTATGTGATTGTGTTTTATTTATTGTGAGGAGAGTTTTACTCTTCAGGTGAGTGTGTAAATGTGAGAGACTATTTGTGTGAGTGAGAGTGTTAGTCTGCGTGTATGAGGGACAGTGTGTGTTTGTGTTTGAATGGGAGTCCATGTGAGACTTAGATTTTATGTGTGCAGTTGTGGGAGTGTGTGCGAGAGGTGAGTGGGACTGAGTGGGTGCGACTGTGTATCTCTGGTAGAGTATGTGTATGTGTGACTGAATGTACCTGTTGGAGAGAGTGTGTGTGCACGTGTGTGTTAGTGTATAAGAGTTGATATGCCTGTGTGTTTCAGTGAGGGTGAGTGTAAGTGTGTGTTAGTGTGTGCGTGAGTGTGAGTGTGTATGTGTGTTTGACTGAATGTTTTCGAAATTATTGGATAGACTTTGAGTGTGTGTGACTGTGTGACTTTGTGTGTGAATACGTGTGTGAGGGTGCACACGTGTGAGGGAACTGGTGTGAGTGTGAAAGTGTGCATGTGTGAGTTTGCATATGTGTGTGTGATAGCGGGTGTCTGAGTATGAATGAGTGAGAGTGTATGTCCATGAATGGGATTGAGTGTGAGTGTGTATACAACACTGCAGCATGATTGCGTGTGAATGTGTTATTCTGTTTGTGAGTGATTCGGTGCTTTTCTGTCTGTGTGCCCCTGTGCATGTGTTTGTTTGTGTGCGACTGAGTGTGAGTTCCCGCTTGTGCGTGTGTCTCTGTGTTTGTGTCAGTGTGAGTGTGTGAGGGGAATGGGGAGAAATATGATGCCTCAAATGTGATGGTTTGTGACATTGTGTGTGAGTGGGAGTGTTGGTGTGTGAGAGGGTGTTTGCGTGTGAGTCTGTGAGCGTGTGTTGGTGTGTGATGGTGAGTTTGCATGAGGGTCCGTTTGTGTCTGCATACGTGTAAGTGTGCTTTGGATATGTGTGAATGTTGTAGGTGTATGTCTGTGTGAGAGTGTGTGTTTGTGGATATGAGATTTTGTGGGACCCTGAGTGGGTGTGTGTGTGCAGGTGAGCAAGGTGCTGTGCGAGCGTGTGTCAGAGTGTGAAAGGGTTTCGTATGTGATTGTGTGAGATTGTATGAGGAGGTGTGTTTTAGTGTTATGTGTGTGTGTTTGTGAGAGATTAGCTGTGTAAGTTGGAGTGTTACTCAGCGTGTATGTGTGACTGTGTGTTTGGGTATGTAAGACAGCGTGTGAGTGTGTTTTAGTTTGTGAGTGTACATGTTCATGTGCGAGTGTGCATGAGATGTGCGACTGTGCGTGATTCTGCATTTGTATGTGACTCTTAGTGAGTGTGTGAACATTTGTGAGTGAATCTGTGTTTTGGGTGTGTGTGCAAGGGCATGTGAGTGTCAGAGTTCAGGAGTGCATATGTCTGTGTGTATATCAGTGCGTGTGAGTGTATGTGCGAGATGTAGGTGCATGAGTGTGAGTGTTTCTGTGTGTGTCTGTGTGTGTAATGGGGTGTGACTCTATGTGTTAGGGACTCTGTGAGTGACTGTGTGTTTGAGTGTGAGTCAGTGTGTGTGAGTTTGTGTATGATTGTGTGAGTGTGAGTTGGAACATGTGTGAGGGACTTTTCATGAGTGTGTGTCAATATGCTTGTGTGAGAGTATACATGTGTCTGGGAGTGAGTGTGTGTGAGAGGTGGTGTGAATTTGTTTGGGTGAGAGTGTAGATGTGTGAATGGGCAGGAGTGGGTGTTGTGAGTGTGTATACAAGACTGTTGCGAGACTGAGATTTTGTGTGTGTGTTTGTGTGTCTATTTGTGTTCATGCAAGTGTGTGAGAGTGCGTGTTTGTGTGAAAGTGTGTGAACGTGCGGGTCTGGGCGTGTGCCTGTGTGAGTGTGTGAGGGGTATGTGTTGAAATATGATGCCACAAAGGTTCCTGAGAGGTCTGGAAGCGAAATTGTCCTTCTCTGTTGTAATGGAAAGCCATAGAACGTGGTGGGAGGCTACAGATAGAAGAGCAATGTTGTGGAATGGATTGTAATGCGGTGTATTGTGACGCAATAGATGGTTCCTGTGTGTTATGCAGAACAATGGATCCATCTATGGTGGAATGACACGCAGTAGAACGTGTTGGATTGCTGCGGAATGGAGTGGAATGTTGTGAAGTGGAGTGGAATGGAGTGCACTGTGATGCAGGGGAGGGAAACTGAGTGGTTTGGACACGAAGGGAGCCTTCTTTAATGGAATGGAATGCAATAAAAGGTGAAGGTTTGTTGGGTACTGGAGTAGAATATTGTGGAGTGGAGTCAAATGGGGTGCCATTTGATGCAATAGAAGGTTTCTCAGTGTGTTTGAAGCGAATGGATTTATGTGCACGTGAGTGTGCAGCTATGTGTGTTTGCGTGTCTATTTTTGATTCGGATTGAGTGTGTGCATTTGTCACCGTGTGTATTTTTTTTGAGAGAGGTTGCTGTGTGAGCGTGCAGGTGTGTGAGCGGCTGAGCGGGAGTGTCTTTATATGAGAGGGTGTGAGCATGTTTACAAGAGGGTGATTATGTCAGTGTTCAAGTATGTGTGTGAGAGTGTGACAGCATTTGAAATTATGTGTGCGTGTGAGCTTGTTAATATGTGTGTCTCTGTGTGTAGTTTTGTATGTGTATGTGACATTATGTCTGTGAGTGCGTGAGTCTGTGAGTGTGTTGGTGTGAGTGATTGTGTGTGTGATATTGTGCGCACGTCTGTGTCTGTGCGTTTGTCAGCATTCGTGTGTGTGTCTGTGTGTGACAGTTTGTGTGTCTGTGTTTATGGAGGTGTGTGTCTGTGTGAGTGGGTGTGATACTGAATATGAGATAGTGTGAGTTTCTTTGAGTGTGAGTGTGTAAGTGTGCAAGGTGCAGTGTCTCAGTGTGTGAGTGTGAAATAAGTCTTATGTGATTGTGTTTTATTTATTGTGAGGAGAGTTTTACTCTTCAGGTGAGTGTGTAAATGTGAGAGACTATTTGTGTGAGTGAGAGTGTTAGTCTGCGTGTATGAGGGACAGTGTGTGTTTGTGTTTGAATGGGAGTCCATGTGAGTCTTAGATTTTATGTGTGCAGTTGTGGGAGTGTGTGCGAGAGGTGAGTGGGACTGAGTGGGTGCGACTGTGTATCTCTGGTAGAGTATGTGTATGTGTGACTGAATGTACCTGTTGGAGAGAGTGTGTGTGCACGTGTGTGTTAGTGTATAAGAGTTGATATGCCTGTGTGTTTCAGTGAGGGTGAGTGTAAGTGTGTGTTAGTGTGTGCGTGAGTGTGAGTGTGTATGTGTGTTTGACTGAATGTTTTCGAAATTATTGGAGAGACTTTGAGTGTGTGTGAGTGTGTGACTTTGTGTGTGAATGCGTGTGTGAGGGTGCACACGTGTGAGGGAACTGGTGTGAGTGTGAAAGTGTGCATGTGTGAGTTTGCATATGTGTGTGTGATAGCGGGTGTCTGAGTATGAATGAGTGAGAGTGTATGTCCATGAATGGGATTGAGTGTGAGTGTGTATACAACACTGCAGCATGATTGCGTGTGAATGTGTTATTCTGTTTGTGAGTGATTCGGTGCTTTTCTGTCTGTGTGCCCCTGTGCATGTGTTTGTTTGTGTGCGACTGAGTGTGAGTTCCCGCTTGTGCGTGTGTCTCTGTGTTTGTGTCAGTGTGAGTGTGTGAGGGGAATGGGGAGAAATATGATGCCTCAAATGTGATGGTTTGTGACATTGTGTGTGCGTGGGAGTGTTGGTGTGTGAGAGGGTGTTTGCGTGTGAGTCTGTGAGCGTGTGTTGGTGTGTGTGTGTGTGTGGTGGTGAGTTTGCATGAGGGTCCGTTTGTGTCTGCATACGTGTAAGTGTGCTTTGGATATGTGTGAATGTTGTAGGTGTATGTCTGTGTGAGAGTGTGTGTTTGTGGATATGAGATTTTGTGGGACCCTGAGTGGGTGTGTGTGTGCAGGTGAGCAAGGTGCTGTGCGAGCGAGTGTCAGAGTGTGAAAGGGTTTCGTATGTGATTGTGTGAGATCGTATGAGGAGGTGTGTTTTAGTGTTATGTGTGTGTGTTTGTGAGAGATTAGCTGTGTAAGTTGGAGTGTTACTCAGCGTGTATGTGTGACTGTGTGTTTGGGTATGTAAGACAGCGTGTGAGTGTGTTTTAGTTTGTGAGTGTACATGTTCATGTGCGAGTGTGCATGAGATGTGCGACTGTGCGTGATTCTGCATTTGTATGTGACTCTTAGTGAGTGTGTGAACATTTGTGAGTGAATCTGTGTTTTGGGTGTGTGTGCAAGGGCATGTGAGTGTCAGAGTTCAGGAGTGCATATGTCTGTGTGTATATCAGTGCGTGTGAGTGTATGTGCGAGATGTAGGTGCATGAGTGTGAGTGTTTCTGTGTGTGTCTGTGTGTGTAATGGGGTGTGACTCTATGTGTTAGGGTCTCTGTGAGTGACTGTGTGTTTGCGTGTGAGTCAGTGTGTGTGAGTTTGTGTATGATTGTGTGAGTGTGAGTTGGAACATGTGTGAGGGTCTTTCCATGAGTGTGTGTCAATATGCTTGTGTGAGAGTGTACATGTGTCTGGGAGTGAGTGTGTGTGAGAGGTGGTGTGAATTTGTTTGGGTGAGAGTGTAGATGTGTGAATGGGCAGGAGTGGGTGTTGTGAGTGTGTATACAAGACTGTTGCGAGACTGAGATTTTGTGTGTGTGTTTGTGTGTCTATTTGTGTTCATGCATGTGTGTGAGAGTGCGTGTTTGTGTGAAAGTGTGTGAACGTGCGGGTCTGGGCGTGTGCCTGTGTGAGTGTGTGAGGGGTATGTGTTGAAATATGATGCCACAAAGGTTCCTGAGAGGTCTGGAAGCGAAATTGTCCTTCTCTGTTGTAATGGAAAGCCATAGAACGTGGTGGGAGGCTACAGATAGAAGAGCAATGTTGTGGAATGGATTGTAATGCGGTGTATTGTGACGCAATAGATGGTTCCTGTGTGTTATGCAGAAGAATGGATCCATCTATGGTGGAATGACACGCAGTAGAACGTGTTGGATTGCTGCGGAATGGAGTGGAATGTTGTGAAGTGGAGTGGAATGGAGTGCACTGTGACGCAGGGGAGGGAAACTGAGTGGTTTGGACACGAAGGGAGCCTTCTTTCCTGGAATGGAATGCAATAAAAGGTGAAGGATTGTTGGGTACTGGAGTAGAATATTGTGGAGTGGAGTCGAATGGGGTGCCATTGGATGCAATAGACGGTTTCTCAGTGTGTTTGCAGCGAATGGATTTATGTGCACGTGAGTGTGCAGCTATGTGTGTTTGCGTGTCTATTTTTGATTCGGATTGAGTGTGTGCATTTGTCACCGTGTGTATTTTTTTTGAGAGAGGTTGCTGTGTGAGCGTGCAGGTGTGTGAGCGGCTGAGCGGGAGTGTCTTTATATGAGAGGGTGTGAGCATGTTTACAAGAGGGTGATTATGTCAGTGTTCAAGTATGTGTGTGAGAGTGTGACAGCATTTGAAATTATGTGTGCGTGTGAGCTTGTTAATATGTGTGTCTCTGTGTGTAGTTTTGTATGTGTATGTGACATTATGTCTGTGAGTGCGTGAGTCTGTGAGTGTGTTGGTGTGAGTGATTGTGTGTGTGATATTGTGCGCACGTCTGTGTCTGTGCGTTTGTCAGCATTCGTGTGTGTGTCTGTGTGTGACAGTTTGTGTGTCTGTGTTTATGGAGGTGTGTGTCTGTGTGAGTGGGTGTGATACTGAATATGAGATAGTGTGAGTTTCTTTGAGTGTGAGTGTGTAAGTGTGCAAGGTGCAGTGTCTCAGTGTGTTTGTGTGAAATAAGGTCTTATGTGATTGTGTTTTATTTATTGTGAGGAGAGTTTTACTCTTAAGGTGAGTGTGTAAATGTGAGAGACTATTTGTGTGAGTGAGAGTGTTAGTCTGCGTGTATGAGGGACAGTGTGTGTTTGTGTTTGAATGGGAGTCCATGTGAGTCTTAGATTTTATGTGTGCAGTTGTGGGAGTGTGTGCGAGAGGTGAGTGGGACTGAGTGGGTGCGACTGTGTATCTCTGGTAGAGTATGTGTATGTGTGACTGAATGTACCTGTTGGAGAGAGTGTGTGTGCACGTGTGTGTTAGTGTATAAGAGTTGATATGCCTGTGTGTTTCAGTGAGGGTGAGTGTAAGTGTGTGTTAGTGTGTGCGTGAGTGTGAGTGTGTATGTGTGTTTGACTGAATGTTTTCGAAATTATTGGAGAGACTTTGAGTGTGTGTGAGTGTGTGACTTTGTGTGTGAATGCGTGTGTGAGGGTGCACACGTGTGAGGGAACTGGTGTGAGTGTGAAAGTGTGCATGTGTGAGTTTGCATATGTGTGTGTGATAGCGGGTGTCTGAGTATGAATGAGTGAGAGTGTATGTCCATGAATGGGATTGAGTGTGAGTGTGTATACAACACTGCAGCATGATTGCGTGTGAATGTGTTATTCTGTTTGTGAGTGATTCGGTGCTTTTCTGTCTGTGTGCCCCTGTGCATGTGTTTGTTTGTGTGCGACTGAGTGTGAGTTCCCGCTTGTGCGTGTGTCTCTGTGTTTGTGTCAGTGTGAGTGTGTGAGGGGAATGGGGAGAAATATGATGCCTCAAATGTGATGGTTTGTGACATTGTGTGTGCGTGGGAGTGTTGGTGTGTGAGAGGGTGTTTGCGTGTGAGTCTGTGAGCGTGTGTTGGTGTGTGTGTGTGTGTGGTGGTGAGTTTGCATGAGGGTCCGTTTGTGTCTGCATACGTGTAAGTGTGCTTTGGATATGTGTGAATGTTGTAGGTGTATGTCTGTGTGAGAGTGTGTGTTTGTGGATATGAGATTTTGTGGGACCCTGAGTGGGTGTGTGTGTGCAGGTGAGCAAGGTGCTGTGCGAGCGAGTGTCAGAGTGTGAAAGGGTTTCGTATGTGATTGTGTGAGATCGTATGAGGAGGTGTGTTTTAGTGTTATGTGTGTGTGTTTGTGAGAGATTAGCTGTGTAAGTTGGAGTGTTACTCAGCGTGTATGTGTGACTGTGTGTTTGGGTATGTAAGACAGCGTGTGAGTGTGTTTTAGTTTGTGAGTGTACATGTTCATGTGCGAGTGTGCATGAGATGTGCGACTGTGCGTGATTCTGCATTTGTATGTGACTCTTAGTGAGTGTGTGAACATTTGTGAGTGAATCTGTGTTTTGGGTGTGTGTGCAAGGGCATGTGAGTGTCAGAGTTCAGGAGTGCATATGTCTGTGTGTATATCAGTGCGTGTGAGTGTATGTGCGAGATGTAGGTGCATGAGTGTGAGTGTTTCTGTGTGTGTCTGTGTGTGTAATGGGGTGTGACTCTATGTGTTAGGGTCTCTGTGAGTGACTGTGTGTTTGCGTGTGAGTCAGTGTGTGTGAGTTTGTGTATGATTGTGTGAGTGTGAGTTGGAACATGTGTGAGGGACTTTTCATGAGTGTGTGTCAATATGCTTGTGTGAGAGTGTACATGTGTCTGGGAGTGAGTGTGTGTGAGAGGTGGTGTGAATTTGTTTGGGTGAGAGTGTAGATGTGTGAATGGGCAGGAGTGGGTGTTGTGAGTGTGTATACAAGACTGTTGCGAGACTGAGATTTTGTGTGTGTGTTTGTGTGTCTATTTGTGTTCATGCATGTGTGTGAGAGTGCGTGTTTGTGTGAAAGTGTGTGAACGTGCGGGTCTGGGCGTGTGCCTGTGTGAGTGTGTGAGGGGTATGTGTTGAAATATGATGCCACAAAGGTTCCTGAGAGGTCTGGAAGCGAAATTGTCCTTCTCTGTTGTAATGGAAAGCCATAGAACGTGGTGGGAGGCTACAGATAGAAGAGCAATGTTGTGGAATGGATTGTAATGCGGTGTATTGTGACGCAATAGATGGTTCCTGTGTGTTATGCAGAAGAATGGATCCATCTATGGTGGAATGACACGCAGTAGAACGTGTTGGATTGCTGCGGAATGGAGTGGAATGTTGTGAAGTGGAGTGGAATGGAGTGCACTGTGACGCAGGGGAGGGAAACTGAGTGGTTTGGACACGAAGGGAGCCTTCTTTCCTGGAATGGAATGCAATAAAAGGTGAAGGATTGTTGGGTACTGGAGTAGAATATTGTGGAGTGGAGTCGAATGGGGTGCCATTTGATGCAATAGACGGTTTCTCAGTGTGTTTGAAGCGAATGGATTTATGTGCACGTGAGTGTGCAGCTATGTGTGTTTGCGTGTCTATTTTTGATTCGGATTGAGTGTGTGCATTTGTCACCGTGTGTATTTTTTTTGAGAGAGGTTGCTGTGTGAGCGTGCAGGTGTGTGAGCGGCTGAGTGGGAGTGTCTTTATATGAGAGGGTGTGAGCATGTTTACAAGAGGGTGATTATGTCAGTGTTCAAGTATGTGTGTGAGAGTGTGACAGCATTTGAAATTATGTGTGCGTGTGAGCTTGTTAATATGTGTGTCTCTGTGTGTAGTTTTGTATGTGTATGTGACATTATGTCTGTGAGTGCGTGAGTCTGTGAGTGTGTTGGTGTGAGTGATTGTGTGTGTGATATTGTGCGCACGTCTGTGTCTGTGCGTTTGTCAGCATTCGTGTGTGTGTCTGTGTGTGACAGTTTGTGCGTCTGTGTTTATGGAGGTGTGTGTCTGTGTGAGTGGGTGTGATACTGAATATGAGATAGTGTGAGTTTCTTTGAGTGTGAGTGTGTAAGTGTGCAAGGTGCAGTGTCTCAGTGTGAAATAAGGTCTTATGTGATTGTGTTTTATTTATTGTGAGGAGAGTTTTACTCTTCAGGTGAGTGTGTAAATGTGAGAGACTATTTGTGTGAGTGAGAGTGTTAGTCTGCGTGTATGAGGGACAGTGTGTGTTTGTGTTTGAATGGGAGTCCATGTGAGACTTAGATTTTATGTGTGCAGTTGTGGGAGTGTGTGCGAGAGGTGAGTGGGACTGAGTGGGTGCGACTGTGTATCTCTGGTAGAGTATGTGTATGTGTGACTGAATGTACCTGTTGGAGAGAGTGTGTGTGCACGTGTGTGTTAGTGTATAAGAGTTGATATGCCTGTGTGTTTCAGTGAGGGTGAGTGTAAGTGTGTGTTAGTGTGTGCGTGAGTGTGAGTGTGTATGTGTGTTTGACTGAATGTTTTCGAAATTATTGGAGAGACTTTGAGTGTGTGTGAGTGTGTGAATTTGTGTGTGAATACGTGTGTGAGGGTGCACACGTGTGAGGGAACTGGTGTGAGTGTGAAAGTGTGCATGTGTGAGTTTGCATATGTGTGTGTGATAGCGGGTGTCTGAGTATGAATGAGTGAGAGTGTATGTCCATGAATGGGATTGAGTGTGAGTGTGTATACAACACTGCAGCATGATTGCGTGTGAATGTGTTATTCTGTTTGTGAGTGATTCGGTTCTTTTCTGTCTGTGTGCCCCTGTGCATGTGTTTGTTTGTGTGCGACTGAGTGTGAGTTCCCGCTTGTGCGTGTGTCTCTGTGTTTGTGTCAGTGTGAGTGTGTGAGGGGAATGGGGAGAAATATGATGCCTCAAATGTGATGGTTTGTGACATTGTGTGTGAGTGGGAGTGTTGGTGTGTGAGAGGGTGTTTGCGTGTGAGTCTGTGAGCGTGTGTTGGTGTGTGTGAGTGTGTGTGATGGTGAGTTTGCATGAGGGTCCGTTTGTGTCTGCATACGTGTAAGTGTGCTTTGGATATGTGTGAATGTTGTAGGTGTATGTCTGTGTGAGAGTGTGTGTTTGTGGATATGAGATTTTGTGGGACCCTGAGTGGGTGTGTGTGTGCAGGTGAGCAAGGTGCTGTGCGAGCGAGTGTCAGAGTGTGAAAGGGTTTCGTATGTGATTGTGTGAGATCGTATGAGGAGGTGTGTTTTAGTGTTATGTGTGTGTGTTTGTGAGAGATTAGCTGTGTAAGTTGGAGTGTTACTCAGCGTGTATGTGTGACTGTGTGTTTGGGTATGTAAGACAGCGTGTGAGTGTGTTTTAGTTTGTGAGTGTACATGTTAATGTGCGAGTGTGCATGAGATGTGCGACTGTGCGTGATTCTGCATTTGTATGTGACTCTTAGTGAGTGTGTGAACATTTGTGAGTGAATCTGTGTTTTGGGTGTGTGTGCAAGGGCATGTGAGTGTCAGAGTTCAGGAGTGCATATGTCTGTGTGTATATCAGTGCGTGTGAGTGTATGTGCGAGATGTAGGTGCATGAGTGTGAGTGTTTCTGTGTGTGTCTGTGTGTGTAATGGGGTGTGACTCTATGTGTTAGGGTCTCTGTGAGTGACTGTGTGTTTGAGTGTGAGTCAGTGTGTGTGAGTTTGGGTATGATAGTGTGAGTGTGAGTTTGAACATGTGTGAGGGACTTTCCATGAGTGTGTGTCAATATGCTTGTGTGAGAGTGTACATGTGTCTGGGAGTGAGTGTGTGTGAGAGGTGGTGTGAATTTGTTTGGGTGAGAGTGTAGATGTGTGAATGGGCAGGAGTGGGTGTTGTGAGTGTGTATACAAGACTGTTGCGAGACTGAGATTTTGTGTGTGTGTGTGTCTATTTGTGTTCATGCATGTGTGTGAGAGTGCGTGTTTGTGTGAAAGTGTGTGAACGTGCGGGTCTGGGCGTGTGCCTGTGTGAGTGTGTGAGGGGTATGTGTTGAAATATGATGCCACAAAGGTTCCTGAGAGGTATGGAAGCGAAATTGTGCTTCTCTGTTGTAATGTAATGCGATAGAACGTGGTGGGAGGCTACAGATAGAAGAGCAATGTTGTGGAATGGATTGTAATGCGGTGTATTGTGACGCAATAGATGGTTCCTGTGTGTTATGCAGAAGAATGGATCCATCTATGGTGGAATGACACGCAGTAGAACGTGTTGGATTGCTGCGGAATGGAGTTTAATGTTGTGAAGTGGAGTGGAATGGAGTGCACTGTGACGCAGGGGAGGGAAACTGAGTGGTTTGGACACGAAGGGAGCCTTCTTTCCTGGAATGGAATGCAATAAAAGGTGAAGGATTGTTGGGTACTGGAGTAGAATATTGTGGAGTGGAGTCGAATGGGGTGCCATTGGATGCAATAGACGGTTTCTCAGTGTGTTTGAAGCGAATGGATTTATGTGCACGTGAGTGTGCAGCTATGTGTGTTTGCGTGTCTATTTTTGATTCAGATTGAGTGTGTGCATTTGTCACCGTGTGTATTTTTTTTGAGAGAGGTTGCTGTGTGAGCGTGCAGGTGTGTGAGCGGCTGAGCGGGAGTGTCTTTATATGAGAGGGTGTGAGCATGTTTACAAGAGGGTGATTATGTCAGTGTTCAAGTATGTGTGTGAGAGTGTGACAGCATTTGAAATTATGTGTGCGTGTGAGCTTGTTAATATGTGTGTCTCTGTGTGTAGTTTTGTATGTGTATGTGACATTATGTCTGTGAGTGCGTGAGTCTGTGAGTGTGTTGGTGTGAGTGATTGTGTGTGTGATATTGTGCGCACGTCTGTGTCTGTGCGTTTGTCAGCATTCGTGTGTGTGTCTGTGTGTGACAGTTTGTGTGTCTGTGTTTATGGAGGTGTGTGTCTGTGTGAGTGGGTGTGATACTGAATATGAGATAGTGTGAGTTTCTTTGAGTGTGAGTGTGTAAGTGTGCAAGGTGCAGTGTCTCAGTGTGTGAGTGTGAAATAAGGTCTTATGTGATTGTGTTTTATTTATTGTGAGGAGAGTTTTACTCTTAAGGTGAGTGTGTAAATGTGAGAGACTATTTGTGTGAGTGAGAGTGTTAGTCTGCGTGTATGAGGGACAGTGTGTGTTTGTGTTTGAATGGGAGTCCATGTGAGTCTTAGATTTTATGTGTGCAGTTGTGGGAGTGTGTGCGAGAGGTGAGTGGGACTGAGTGGGTGCGACTGTGTATCTCTGGTAGAGTATGTGTACGTGTGACTGAATGTACCTGTTGGAGAGAGTGTGTGTGCACGTGTGTGTTAGTGTATAAGAGTTGATATGCCTGTGTGTTTCAGTGAGGGTGAGTGTAAGTGTGTGTTAGTGTGTGCGTGAGTGTGAGTGTGTATGTGTGTTTGACTGAATGTTTTCGAAATTATTGGAGAGACTTTGAGTGTGTGTGAGTGTGTGACTTTGTGTGTGAATGCGTGTGTGAGGGTGCACACGTGTGAGGGAACTGGTGTGAGTGTGAAAGTGTGCATGTGTGAGTTTGCATATGTGTGTGTGATAGCGGGTGTCTGAGTATGAATGAGTGAGAGTGTATGTCCATGAATGGGATTGAGTGTGAGTGTGTATACAACACTGCAGCATGATTGCGTGTGAATGTGTTATTCTGTTTGTGAGTGATTCGGTGCTTTTCTGTCTGTGTGCCCCTGTGCATGTGTTTGTTTGTGTGCGACTGAGTGTGAGTTCCCGCTTGTGCGTGTGTCTCTGTGTTTGTGTCAGTGTGAGTGTGTGAGGGGAATGGGGAGAAATATGATGCCTCAAATGTGATGGTTTGTGACATTGTGTGTGAGTGGGAGTGTTGGTGTGTGAGAGGGTGTTTGCGTGTGAGTCTGTGAGCGTGTGTTGGTGTGTGTGAGTGTGTGTGATGGTGAGTTTGCATGAGGGTCCGTTTGTGTCTGCATACGTGTAAGTGTGCTTTGGATATGTGTGAATGTTGTAGGTGTATGTCTGTGTGAGAGTGTGTGTTTGTGGATATGAGATTTTGTGGGACCCTGAGTGGGTGTGTGTGTGCAGGTGAGCAAGGTGCTGTGCGAGCGAGTGTCAGAGTGTGAAAGGGTTTCGTATGTGATTGTGTGAGATCGTATGAGGAGGTGTGTTTTAGTGTTATGTGTGTGTGTTTGTGAGAGATTAGCTGTGTAAGTTGGAGTGTTACTCAGCGTGTATGTGTGACTGTGTGTTTGGGTATGTAAGACAGCGTGTGAGTGTGTTTTAGTTTGTGAGTGTACATGTTAATGTGCGAGTGTGCATGAGATGTGCGACTGTGCGTGATTCTGCATTTGTATGTGACTCTTAGTGAGTGTGTGAACATTTGTGAGTGAATCTGTGTTTTGGGTGTGTGTGCAAGGGCATGTGAGTGTCAGAGTTCAGGAGTGCATATGTCTGTGTGTATATCAGTGCGTGTGAGTGTATGTGCGAGATGTAGGTGCATGAGTGTGAGTGTTTCTGTGTGTGTCTGTGTGTGTAATGGGGTGTGACTCTATGTGTTAGGGTCTCTGTGAGTGACTGTGTGTTTGAGTGTGAGTCAGTGTGTGTGAGTTTGTGTATGATTGTGTGAGTGTGAGTTGGAACATGTGTGAGGGACTTTTCATGAGTGTGTGTCAATATGCTTGTGTGAGAGTATACATGTTTCTGGGAGTGAGTGTGTGTGAGAGGTGGTGTGAATTTGTTTGGGTGAGAGTGTAGATGTGTGAATGGGCAGGAGTGGGTGTTGTGAGTGTGTATACAAGACTGTTGCGAGACTGAGATTTTGTGTGTGTGTTTGTGTGTCTATTTGTGTTCATGCATGTGTGTGAGAGTGCGTGTTTGTGTGAAAGTGTGTGAACGTGCGGGTCTGGGCGTGTGCCTGTGTGAGTGTGTGAGGGGTATGTGTTGAAATATGATGCCACAAAGGTTCCTGAGAGGTCTGGAAGCGAAATTGTCCTTCTCTGTTGTAATGGAAAGCCATAGAACGTGGTGGGAGGCTACAGATAGAAGAGCAATGTTGTGGAATGGATTGTAATGCGGTGTATTGTGACGCAATAGATGGTTCCTGTGTGTTATGCAGAACAATGGATCCATCTATGGTGGAATGACACGCAGTAGAACGTGTTGGATTGCTGCGGAATGGAGTGGAATGTTGTGAAGTGGAGTGGAATGGAGTGCACTGTGATGCAGGGGAGGGAAACTGAGTGGTTTGGACACGAAGGGAGCCTTCTTTCCTGGAATGGAATGCAATAAAAGGTGAAGGTTTGTTGGGTACTGGAGTAGAATATTGTGGAGTGGAGTCAAATGGGGTGCCATTTGATGCAATAGAAGGTTTCTCAGTGTGTTTGCAGCGAATGGATTTATGTGCACGTGAGTGTGCAGCTATGTGTGTTTGCGTGTCTATTTTTGATTCGGATTGAGTGTGTGCATTTGTCACCGTGTGTATTTTTTTTGAGAGAGGTTGCTGTGTGAGCGTGCAGGTGTGTGAGCGGCTGAGCGGGAGTGTCTTTATATGAGAGGGTGTGAGCATGTTTACAAGAGGGTGATTATGTCAGTGTTCAAGTATGTGTGTGAGAGTGTGACAGCATTTGAAATTATGTGTGCGTGTGAGCTTGTTAATATGTGTGTCTCTGTGTGTAGTTTTGTATGTGTATGTGGCATTATGTCTGTGAGTGCGTGAGTCTGTGAGTGTGTTGGTGTGAGTGATTGTGTGTGTGATATTGTGCGCACGTCTGTGTCTGTGCGTTTGTCAGCATTCGTGTGTGTGTCTGTGTGTGACAGTTTGTGTGTCTGTGCTTATGGAGGTGTGTGTCTGTGTGAGTGGGTGTGATACTGAATATGAGATAGTGTGAGTTTCTTTGAGTGTGAGTGTGTAAGTGTGCAAGGTGCAGTGTCTCAGTGTCTGAGTGTGAAATAAGGTCTTATGTGATTGTGTTTTATTTATTGTGAGGAGAGTTTTACTCTTCAGGTGAGTGTGTAAATGTGAGAGACTATTTGTGTGAGTGAGAGTGTTAGTCTGCGTGTATGAGGGACAGTGTGTGTTTGTGTTTGAATGGGAGTCCATGTGAGACTTAGATTTTATGTGTGCAGTTGTGGGAGTGTGTGCGAGAGGTGAGTGGGACTGAGTGGGTGCGACTGTGTATCTCTGGTAGAGTATGTGTATGTGTGACTGAATGTACCTGTTGGAGAGAGTGTGTGTGCACGTGTGTGTTAGTGTATAAGAGTTGATATGCCTGTGTGTTTCAGTGAGGGTGAGTGTAAGTGTGTGTTAGTGTGTGCGTGAGTGTGAGTGTGTATGTGTGTTTGACTGAATGTTTTCGAAATTATTGGAGAGACTTTGAGTGTGTGTGAGTGTGTGACTTTGTGTGTGAATGCGTGTGTGAGGGTGCACACGTGTGAGGGAACTGGTGTGAGTGTGAAAGTGTGCATGTGTGAGTTTGCATATGTGTGTGTGATAGCGGGTGTCTGAGTATGAATGAGTGAGAGTGTATGTCCATGAATGGGATTGAGTGTGAGTGTGTATACAACACTGCAGCATGATTGCGTGTGAATGTGTTATTCTCTTTGTGAGTGATTCGGTGCTTTTCTGTCTGTGTGCCCCTGTGCTTGTGTTTGTTTGTGTGCGACTGAGTGTGAGTTCCCGCTTGTGCGTGTGTCTCTGTGTTTGTGTCAGTGTGAGTGTGTGAGGGGAATGGGGAGAAATATGATGCCTCAAATGTGATGGTTTGTGACATTGTGTGTGCGTGGGAGTGTTGGTGTGTGAGAGGGTGTTTGCGTGTGAGTCTGTGAGCGTGTGTTGGTGTGTGTGTGTGTGTGGTGGTGAGTTTGCATGAGGGTCCGTTTGTGTCTGCATACGTGTAAGTGTGCTTTGGATATGTGTGAATGTTGTAGGTGTATGTCTGTGTGAGAGTGTGTGTTTGTGGATATGAGATTTTGTGGGACCCTGAGTGGGTGTGTGTGTGCAGGTGAGCAAGGTGCTGTGCGAGCGAGTGTCAGAGTGTGAAAGGGTTTCGTATGTGATTGTGTGAGATCGTATGAGGAGGTGTGTTTTAGTGTTATGTGTGTGTGTTTGTGAGAGATTAGCTGTGTAAGTTGGAGTGTTACTCAGCGTGTATGTGTGACTGTGTGTTTGGGTATGTAAGACAGCGTGTGAGTGTGTTTTAGTTTGTGAGTGTACATGTTCATGTGCGAGTGTGCATGAGATGTGCGACTGTGCGTGATTCTGCATTTGTATGTGACTCTTAGTGAGTGTGTGAACATTTGTGAGTGAATCTGTGTTTTGGGTGTGTGTGCAAGGGCATGTGAGTGTCAGAGTTCAGGAGTGCATATGTCTGTGTGTATATCAGTGCGTGTGAGTGTATGTGCGAGATGTAGGTGCATGAGTGTGAGTGTTTCTGTGTGTGTCTGTGTGTGTAATGGGGTGTGACTCTATGTGTTAGGGTCTCTGTGAGTGACTGTGTGTTTGAGTGTGAGTCAGTGTGTGTGAGTTTGTGTATGATTGTGTGAGTGTGAGTTGGAACATGTGTGAGGGACTTTTCATGAGTGTGTGTCAATATGCTTGTGTGAGAGTGTACATGTGTCTGGGAGTGAGTGTGTGTGAGAGGTGGTGTGAATTTGTTTGGGTGAGAGTGTAGATGTGTGAATGGGCAGGAGTGGGTGTTGTGAGTGTGTATACAAGACTGTTGCGAGACTGAGATTTTGTGTGTGTGTTTGTGTGTCTATTTGTGTTCATGCATGTGTGTGAGAGTGCGTGTTTGTGTGAAAGTGTGTGAACGTGCGGGTCTGGGCGTGTGCCTGTGTGAGTGTGTGAGGGGTATGTGTTGAAATATGATGCCACAAAGGTTCCTGAGAGGTCTGGAAGCGAAATTGTCCTTCTCTGTTGTAATGGAAAGCCATAGAACGTGGTGGGAGGCTACAGATAGAAGAGCAATGTTGTGGAATGGATTGTAATGCGGTGTATTGTGACGCAATAGATGGTTCCTGTGTGTTATGCAGAAGAATGGATCCATCTATGGTGGAATGACACGCAGTAGAACGTGTTGGATTGCTGCGGAATGGAGTGGAATGTTGTGAAGTGGAGTGGAATGGAGTGCACTGTGACGCAGGGGAGGGAAACTGAGTGGTTTGGACACGAAGGGAGCCTTCTTTCCTGGAATGGAATGCAATAAAAGGTGAAGGATTGTTGGGTACTGGAGTAGAATATTGTGGAGTGGAGTCGAATGGGGTGCCATTGGATGCAATAGACGGTTTCTCAGTGTGTTTGAAGCGAATGGATTTATGTGCACGTGAGTGTGTAGCTATGTGTGTTTGCGTGTCTATTTTTGATTCGGATTGAGTGTGTGCATTTGTCACCGTGTGTATTTTTTTTGAGAGAGGTTGCTGTGTGAGCGTGCAGGTGTGTGAGCGGCTGAGCGGGAGTGTCTTTATATGAGAGGGTGTGAGCATGTTTACAAGAGGGTGATTATGTCAGTGTTCAAGTATGTGTGTGAGAGTGTGACAGCATTTGAAATTATGTGTGCGTGTGAGCTTGTTAATATGTGTGTCTCTGTGTGTAGTTTTGTATGTGTATGTGACATTATGTCTGTGAGTGCGTGAGTCTGTGAGTGTGTTGGTGTGAGTGATTGTGTGTGTGATATTGTGCGCACGTCTGTGTCTGTGCGTTTGTCAGCATTCGTGTGTGTGTCTGTGTGTGACAGTTTGTGCGTCTGTGTTTATGGAGGTGTGTGTCTGTGTGAGTGGGTGTGATACTGAATATGAGATAGTGTGAGTTTCTTTGAGTGTGAGTGTGTAAGTGTGCAAGGTGCAGTGTCTCAGTGTGAAATAAGGTCTTATGTGATTGTGTTTTATTTATTGTGAGGAGAGTTTTACTCTTCAGGTGAGTGTGTAAATGTGAGAGACTATTTGTGTGAGTGAGAGTGTTAGTCTGCGTGTATGAGGGACAGTGTGTGTTTGTGTTTGAATGGGAGTCCATGTGAGACTTAGATTTTATGTGTGCAGTTGTGGGAGTGTGTGCGAGAGGTGAGTGGGACTGAGTGGGTGCGACTGTGTATCTCTGGTAGAGTATGTGTATGTGTGACTGAATGTACCTGTTGGAGAGAGTGTGTGTGCACGTGTGTGTTAGTGTATAAGAGTTGATATGCCTGTGTGTTTCAGTGAGGGTGAGTGTAAGTGTGTGTTAGTGTGTGCGTGAGTGTGAGTGTGTATGTGTGTTTGACTGAATGTTTTCGAAATTATTGGATAGACTTTGAGTGTGTGTGAGTGTGTGACTTTGTGTGTGAATACGTGTGTGAGGGTGCACACGTGTGAGGGAACTGGTGTGAGTGTGAAAGTGTGCATGTGTGAGTTTGCATATGTGTGTGTGATAGCGGGTGTCTGAGTATGAATGAGTGAGAGTGTATGTCCATGAATGGGATTGAGTGTGAGTGTGTATACAACACTGCAGCATGATTGCGTGTGAATGTGTTATTCTGTTTGTGAGTGATTCGGTGCTTTTCTGTCTGTGTGCCCCTGTGCATGTGTTTGTTTGTGTGCGACTGAGTGTGAGTTCCCGCTTGTGCGTGTGTCTCTGTGTTTGTGTCAGTGTGAGTGTGTGAGGGGAATGGGGAGAAATATGATGCCTCAAATGTGATGGTTTGTGACATTGTGTGTGAGTGGGAGTGTTGGTGTGTGAGAGGGTGTTTGCGTGTGAGTCTGTGAGCGTGTGTTGGTGTGTGATGGTGAGTTTGCATGAGGGTACGTTTGTGTCTGCATACGTGTAAGTGTGCTTTGGATATGTGTGAATGTTGTAGGTGTATGTCTGTGTGAGAGTGTGTGTTTGTGGATATGAGATTTTGTGGGACCCTGAGTGGGTGTGTGTGTGCAGGTGAGCAAGGTGCTGTGCGAGCGTGTGTCAGAGTGTGAAAGGGTTTCGTATGTGATTGTGTGAGATTGTATGAGGAGGTGTGTTTTAGTGTTATGTGTGTGTGTTTGTGAGAGATTAGCTGTGTAAGTTGGAGTGTTACTCAGCGTGTATGTGTGACTGTGTGTTTGGGTATGTAAGACAGCGTGTGAGTGTGTTTTAGTTTGTGAGTGTACATGTTAATGTGCGAGTGTGCATGAGATGTGCGACTGTGCGTGATTCTGCATTTGTATGTGACTCTTAGTGAGTGTGTGAACATTTGTGAGTGAATCTGTGTTTTGGGTGTGTGTGCAAGGGCATGTGAGTGTCAGAGTTCAGGAGTGCATATGTCTGTGTGTATATCAGTGCGTGTGAGTGTATGTGCGAGATGTAGGTGCATGAGTGTGAGTGTTTCTGTGTGTGTCTGTGTGTGTAATGGGGTGTGACTCTATGTGTTAGGGTCTCTGTGAGTGACTGTGTGTTTGAGTGTGAGTCAGTGTGTGTGAGTTTGTGTATGATTGTGTGAGTGTGAGTTGGAACATGTGTGAGGGACTTTTCATGAGTGTGTGTCAATATGCTTGTGTGAGAGTATACATGTGTCTGGGAGTGAGTGTGTGTGAGAGGTGGTGTGAATTTGTTTGGGTGAGAGTGTAGATGTGTGAATGGGCAGGAGTGGGTGTTGTGAGTGTGTATACAAGACTGTTGCGAGACTGAGATTTTGTGTGTGTGTTTGTGTGTCTATTTGTGTTCATGCAAGTGTGTGAGAGTGCGTGTTTGTGTGAAAGTGTGTGAACGTGCGGGTCTGGGCGTGTGCCTGTGTGAGTGTGTGAGGGGTATGTGTTGAAATATGATGCCACAAAGGTTCCTGAGAGGTCTGGAAGCGAAATTGTCCTTCTCTGTTGTAATGGAAAGCCATAGAACGTGGTGGGAGGCTACAGATAGAAGAGCAATGTTGTGGAATGGATTGTAATGCGGTGTATTGTGACGCAATAGATGGTTCCTGTGTGTTATGCAGAACAATGGATCCATCTATGGTGGAATGACACGCAGTAGAACGTGTTGGATTGCTGCGGAATGGAGTGGAATGTTGTGAAGTGGAGTGGAATGGAGTGCACTGTGATGCAGGGGAGGGAAACTGAGTGGTTTGGACACGAAGGGAGCCTTCTTTAATGGAATGGAATGCAATAAAAGGTGAAGGTTTGTTGGGTACTGGAGTAGAATATTGTGGAGTGGAGTCAAATGGGGTGCCATTTGATGCAATAGAAGGTTTCTCAGTGTGTTTGAAGCGAATGGATTTATGTGCACGTGAGTGTGCAGCTATGTGTGTTTGCGTGTCTATTTTTGATTCGGATTGAGTGTGTGCATTTGTCACCGTGTGTATTTTTTTTGAGAGAGGTTGCTGTGTGAGCGTGCAGGTGTGTGAGCGGCTGAGCGGGAGTGTCTTTATATGAGAGGGTGTGAGCATGTTTACAAGAGGGTGATTATGTCAGTGTTCAAGTATGTGTGTGAGAGTGTGACAGCATTTGAAATTATGTGTGCGTGTGAGCTTGTTAATATGTGTGTCTCTGTGTGTAGTTTTGTATGTGTATGTGACATTATGTCTGTGAGTGCGTGAGTCTGTGAGTGTGTTGGTGTGAGTGATTGTGTGTGTGATATTGTGCGCACGTCTGTGTCTGTGCGTTTGTCAGCATTCGTGTGTGTGTCTGTGTGTGACAGTTTGTGTGTCTGTGTTTATGGAGGTGTGTGTCTGTGTGAGTGGGTGTGATACTGAATATGAGATAGTGTGAGTTTCTTTGAGTGTGAGTGTGTAAGTGTGCAAGGTGCAGTGTCTCAGTGTGTGAGTGTGAAATAAGGTCTTATGTGATTGTGTTTTATTTATTGTGAGGAGAGTTTTACTCTTAAGGTGAGTGTGTAAATGTGAGAGACTATTTGTGTGAGTGAGAGTGTTAGTCTGCGTGTATGAGGGACAGTGTGTGTTTGTGTTTGAATGGGAGTCCATGTGAGTCTTAGATTTTATGTGTGCAGTTGTGGGAGTGTGTGCGAGAGGTGAGTGGGACTGAGTGGATGCGACTGTGTATCTCTGGTAGAGTATGTGTATGTGTGACTGAATGTACCTGTTGGAGAGAGTGTGTGTGCACGTGTGTGTTAGTGTATAAGAGTTGATATGCCTGTGTGTTTCAGTGAGGGTGAGTGTAAGTGTGTGTTAGTGTGTGCGTGAGTGTGAGTGTGTATGTGTGTTTGACTGAATGTTTTCGAAATTATTGGAGAGACTTTGAGTGTGTGTGAGTGTGTGACTTTGTGTGTGAATGCGTGTGTGAGGGTGCACACGTGTGAGGGAACTGGTGTGAGTGTGAAAGTGTGCATGTGTGAGTTTGCATATGTGTGTGTGATAGCGGGTGTCTGAGTATGAATGAGTGAGAGTGTATGTCCATGAATGGGATTGAGTGTGAGTGTGTATACAACACTGCAGCATGATTGCGTGTGAATGTGTTATTCTGTTTGTGAGTGATTCGGTGCTTTTCTGTCTGTGTGCCCCTGTGCATGTGTTTGTTTGTGTGCGACTGAGTGTGAGTTCCCGCTTGTGCGTGTGTCTCTGTGTTTGTGTCAGTGTGAGTGTGTGAGGGGAATGGGGAGAAATATGATGCCTCAAATGTGATGGTTTGTGACATTGTGTGTGCGTGGGAGTGTTGGTGTGTGAGAGGGTGTTTGCGTGTGAGTCTGTGAGCGTGTGTTGGTGTGTGTGTGTGTGTGGTGGTGAGTTTGCATGAGGGTCCGTTTGTGTCTGCATACGTGTAAGTGTGCTTTGGATATGTGTGAATGTTGTAGGTGTATGTCTGTGTGAGAGTGTGTGTTTGTGGATATGAGATTTTGTGGGACCCTGAGTGGGTGTGTGTGTGCAGGTGAGCAAGGTGCTGTGCGAGCGAGTGTCAGAGTGTGAAAGGGTTTCGTATGTGATTGTGTGAGATCGTATGAGGAGGTGTGTTTTAGTGTTATGTGTGTGTGTTTGTGAGAGATTAGCTGTGTAAGTTGGAGTGTTACTCAGCGTGTATGTGTGACTGTGTGTTTGGGTATGTAAGACAGCGTGTGAGTGTGTTTTAGTTTGTGAGTGTACATGTTAATGTGCGAGTGTGCATGAGATGTGCGACTGTGCGTGATTCTGCATTTGTATGTGACTTAGTGAGTGTGTGAACATTTGTGAGTGAATCTGTGTTTTGGGTGTGTGTGCAAGGGCATGTGAGTGTCAGAGTTCAGGAGTGCATATGTCTGTGTGTATATCAGTGCGTGTGAGTGTATGTGCGAGATGTAGGTGCATGAGTGTGAGTGTTTCTGTGTGTGTCTGTGTGTGTAATGGGGTGTGACTCTATGTGTTAGGGTCTCTGTGAGTGACTGTGTGTTTGAGTGTGAGTCAGTGTGTGTGAGTTTGTGTATGATTGTGTGAGTGTGAGTTGGAACATGTGTGAGGGTCTTTCCATGAGTGTGTGTCAATATGCTTGTGTGAGAGTGTACATGTGTCTGGGAGTGAGTGTGTGTGAGAGGTGGTGTGAATTTGTTTGGGTGAGAGTGTAGATGTGTGAATGGGCAGGAGTGGGTGTTGTGAGTGTGTATACAAGACTGTTGCGAGACTGAGATTTTGTGTGTGTGTTTGTGTGTCTATTTGTGTTCATGCATGTGTGTGAGAGTGCGTGTTTGTGTGAAAGTGTGTGAACGTGCGGGTCTGGGCGTGTGCCTGTGTGAGTGTGTGAGGGGTATGTGTTGAAATATGATGCCACAAAGGTTCCTGAGAGGTCTGGAAGCGAAATTGTCCTTCTCTGTTGTAATGGAAAGCCATAGAACGTGGTGGGAGGCTACAGATAGAAGAGCAATGTTGTGGAATGGATTGTAATGCGGTGTATTGTGACGCAATAGATGGTTCCTGTGTGTTATGCAGAAGAATGGATCCATCTATGGTGGAATGACACGCAGTAGAACGTGTTGGATTGCTGCGGAATGGAGTGGAATGTTGTGAAGTGGAGTGGAATGGAGTGCACTGTGACGCAGGGGAGGGAAACTGAGTGGTTTGGACACGAAGGGAGCCTTCTTTCCTGGAATGGAATGCAATAAAAGGTGAAGGATTGTTGGGTACTGGAGTAGAATATTGTGGAGTGGAGTCGAATGGGGTGCCATTTGATGCAATAGACGGTTTCTCAGTGTGTTTGAAGCGAATGGATTTATGTGCACGTGAGTGTGCAGCTATGTGTGTTTGCGTGTCTATTTTTGATTCGGATTGAGTGTGTGCATTTGTCACCGTGTGTATTTTTTTTGAGAGAGGTTGCTGTGTGAGCGTGCAGGTGTGTGAGCGGCTGAGCGGGAGTGTCTTTATATGAGAGGGTGTGAGCATGTTTACAAGAGGGTGATTATGTCAGTGTTCAAGTATGTGTGTGAGAGTGTGACAGCATTTGAAATTATGTGTGCGTGTGAGCTTGTTAATATGTGTGTCTCTGTGTGTAGTTTTGTATGTGTATGTGACATTATGTCTGTGAGTGCGTGAGTCTGTGAGTGTGTTGGTGTGAGTGATTGTGTGAGTGATATTGTGCGCACGTCTGTGTCTGTGCGTTTGTCAGCATTCGTGTGTGTGTCTGTGTGTGACAGTTTGTGCGTCTGTGTTTATGGAGGTGTGTGTCTGTGTGAGTGGGTGTGATACTGAATATGAGATAGTGTGAGTTTCTTTGAGTGTGAGTGTGTAAGTGTGCAAGGTGCAGTGTCTCAGTGTGAAATAAGGTCTTATGTGATTGTGTTTTATTTATTGTGAGGAGAGTTTTACTCTTCATGTGAGTGTGTAAATGTGAGAGACTATTTGTGTGAGTGAGAGTGTTAGTCTGCGTGTATGAGGGACAGTGTGTGTTTGTGTTTGAATGGGAGTCCATGTGAGACTTAGATTTTATGTGTGCAGTTGTGGGAGTGTGTGCGAGAGGTGAGTGGGACTGAGTGGGTGCGACTGTGTATCTCTGGTAGAGTATGTGTATGTGTGACTGAATGTACCTGTTGGAGAGAGTGTGTGTGCACGTGTGTGTTAGTGTATAAGAGTTGATATGCCTGTGTGTTTCAGTGAGGGTGAGTGTAAGTGTGTGTTAGTGTGTGCGTGAGTGTGAGTGTGTATGTGTGTTTGACTGAATGTTTTCGAAATTATTGGAGAGACTTTGAGTGTGTGTGAGTGTGTGACTTTGTGTGTGAATGCGTGTGTGAGGGTGCACACGTGTGAGGGAACTGGTGTGAGTGTGAAAGTGTGCATGTGTGAGTTTGCATATGTGTGTGTGATAGCGGGTGTCTGAGTATGAATGAGTGAGAGTGTATGTCCATGAATGGGATTGAGTGTGAGTGTGTATACAACACTGCAGCATGATTGCGTGTGAATGTGTTATTCTGTTTGTGAGTGATTCGGTGCTTTTCTGTCTGTGTGCCCCTGTGCATGTGTTTGTTTGTGTGCGACTGAGTGTGAGTTCCCGCTTGTGCGTGTGTCTCTGTGTTTGTGTCAGTGTGAGTGTGTGAGGGGAATGGGGAGAAATATGATGCCTCAAATGTGATGGTTTGTGACATTGTGTGTGCGTGGGAGTGTTGGTGTGTGAGAGGGTGTTTGCGTGTGAGTCTGTGAGCATGTGTTGGTGTGTGTGTGTGTGTGGTGGTGAGTTTGCATGAGGGTCCGTTTGTGTCTGCATACGTGTAAGTGTGCTTTGGATATGTGTGAATGTTGTAGGTGTATGTCTGTGTGAGAGTGTGTGTTTGTGGATATGAGATTTTGTGGGACCCTGAGTGGGTGTGTGTGTGCAGGTGAGCAAGGTGCTGTGCGAGCGAGTGTCAGAGTGTGAAAGGGTTTCGTATGTGATTGTGTGAGATCGTATGAGGAGGTGTGTTTTAGTGTTATGTGTGTGTGTTTGTGAGAGATTAGCTGTGTAAGTTGGAGTGTTACTCAGCGTGTATGTGTGACTGTGTGTTTGGGTATGTAAGACAGCGTGTGAGTGTGTTTTAGTTTGTGAGTGTACATGTTCATGTGCGAGTGTGCATGAGATGTGCGACTGTGCGTGATTCTGCATTTGTATGTGACTCTTAGTGAGTGTGTGAACATTTGTGAGTGAATCTGTGTTTTGGGTGTGTGTGCAAGGGCATGTGAGTGTCAGAGTTCAGGAGTGCATATGTCTGTGTGTATATCAGTGCGTGTGAGTGTATGTGCGAGATGTAGGTGCATGAGTGTGAGTGTTTCTGTGTGTGTCTGTGTGTGTAATGGGGTGTGACTCTATGTGTTAGGGTCTCTGTGAGTGACTGTGTGTTTGAGTGTGAGTCAGTGTGTGTGAGTTTGTGTATGATTGTGTGAGTGTGAGTTGGAACATGTGTGAGGGACTTTCCATGAGTGTGTGTCAATATGCTTGTGTGAGAGTGTACATGTGTCTGGGAGTGAGTGTGTGTGAGAGGTGGTGTGAATTTGTTTGGGTGAGAGTGTAGATGTGTGAATGGGCAGGAGTGGGTGTTGTGAGTGTGTATACAAGACTGTTGCGAGACTGAGATTTTGTGTGTGTGTTTGTGTGTCTATTTGTGTTCATGCATGTGTGTGAGAGTGCGTGTTTGTGTGAAAGTGTGTGAACGTGCGGGTCTGGGCGTGTGCCTGTGTGAGTGTGTGAGGGGTATGTGTTGAAATATGATGCCACAAAGGTTCCTGAGAGGTCTGGAAGCGAAATTGTCCTTCTCTGTTGTAATGGAAAGCCATAGAACGTGGTGGGAGGCTACAGATAGAAGAGCAATGTTGTGGAATGGATTGTAATGCGGTGTATTGTGACGCAATAGATGGTTCCTGTGTGTTATGCAGAAGAATGGATCCATCTATGGTGGAATGACACGCAGTAGAACGTGTTGGATTGCTGCGGAATGGAGTGGAATGTTGTGAAGTGGAGTGGAATGGAGTGCACTGTGACGCAGGGGAGGGAAACTGAGTGGTTTGGACACGAAGTGAGCCTTCTTTCCTGGAATGGAATGCAATAAAAGGTGAAGGATTGTTGGGTACTGGAGTAGAATATTGTGGAGTGGAGTCGAATGGGGTGCCATTTGATGCAATAGACGGTTTCTCAGTGTGTTTGAAGCGAATGGATTTATGTGCACGTGAGTGTGCAGCTATGTGTGTTTGCGTGTCTATTTTTGATTCGGATTGAGTGTGTGCATTTGTCACCGTGTGTATTTTTTTTGAGAGAGGTTGCTGTGTGAGCGTGCAGGTGTGTGAGCGGCTGAGCGGGAGTGTCTTTATATGAGAGGGTGTGAGCATGTTTACAAGAGGGTGATTATGTCAGTGTTCAAGTATGTGTGTGAGAGTGTGACAGCATTTGAAATTATGTGTGCGTGTGAGCTTGTTAATATGTGTGTCTCTGTGTGTAGTTTTGTATGTGTATGTGACATTATGTCTGTGAGTGCGTGAGTCTGTGAGTGTGTTGGTGTGAGTGATTGTGTGTGTGATATTGTGCGCACGTCTGTGTCTGTGCGTTTGTCAGCATTCGTGTGTGTGTCTGTGTGTGACAGTTTGTGCGTCTGTGTTTATGGAGGTGTGTGTCTGTGTGAGTGGGTGTGATACTGAATATGAGATAGTGTGAGTTTCTTTGAGTGTGAGTGTGTAAGTGTGCAAGGTGCAGTGTCTCAGTGTGTGAGTGTGAAATAAGGAATTATGTGATTGTGTTTTATTTATTGTGAGGAGAGTTTTACTCTTCAGGTGAGTGTGTAAATGTGAGAGACTATTTGTGTGAGTGAGAGTGTTAGTCTGCGTGTATGAGGGACAGTGTGTGTTTGTGTTTGAACGGGAGTCCATGTGAGACTTAGATTTTATGTGTGCAGTTGTGGGAGTGTGTGCGAGAGGTGAGTGGGACTGAGTGGGTGCGACTGTGTATCTCTGGTAGAGTATGTGTATGTGTGACTGAATGTACCTGTTGGAGAGAGTGTGTGTGCACGTGTGTGTTAGTGTATAAGAGTTGATATGCCTGTGTGTTTCAGTGAGGGTGAGTGTAAGTGTGTGTTAGTGTGTGCGTGAGTGTGAGTGTGTATGTGTGTTTGACTGAATGTTTTCGAAATTATTGGAGAGACTTTGAGTGTGTGTGAGTGTGTGACTTTGTGTGTGAATGCGTGTGTGAGGGTGCACACGTGTGAGGGAACTGGTGTGAGTGTGAAAGTGTGCATGTGTGAGTTTGCATATGTGTGTGTGATAGCGGGTGTCTGAGTATGAATGAGTGAGAGTGTATGTCCATGAATGGGATTGAGTGTGAGTGTGTATACAACACTGCAGCATGATTGCGTGTGAATGTGTTATTCTGTTTGTGAGTGATTCGGTGCTTTTCTGTCTGTGTGCCCCTGTGCATGTGTTTGTTTGTGTGCGACTGAGTGTAAGTTCCCGCTTGTGCGTGTGTCTCTGTGTTTGTGTCAGTGTGAGTGTGTGAGGGGAATGGGGAGAAATATGATGCCTCAAATGTGATGGTTTGTGACATTGTGTGTGCGTGGGAGTGTTGGTGTGTGAGAGGGTGTTTGCGTGTGAGTCTGTGAGCATGTGTTGGTGTGTGTGTGTGTGTGGTGGTGAGTTTGCATGAGGGTCCGTTTGTGTCTGCATACGTGTAAGTGTGCTTTGGATATGTGTGAATGTTGTAGGTGTATGTCTGTGTGAGAGTGTGTGTTTGTGGATATGAGATTTTGTGGGACCCTGAGTGGGTGTGTGTGTGCAGGTGAGCAAGGTGCTGTGCGAGCGAGTGTCAGAGTGTGAAAGGGTTTCGTATGTGATTGTGTGAGATCGTATGAGGAGGTGTGTTTTAGTGTTATGTGTGTGTATTTGTGAGAGATTAGCTGTGTAAGTTGGAGTGTTACTCAGCGTGTATGTGTGACTGTGTGTTTGGGTATGTAAGACAGCGTGTGAGTGTGTTTTAGTTTGTGAGTGTACATGTTAATGTGCGAGTGTGCATGAGATGTGCGACTGTGCGTGATTCTGCATTTGTATGTGACTCTTAGTGAGTGTGTGAACATTTGTGAGTGAATCTGTGTTTTGGGTGTGTGTGCAAGGGCATGTGAGTGTCAGAGTTCAGGAGTGCATATGTCTGTGTGTATATCAGTGCGTGTGAGTGTATGTGCGAGATGTAGGTGCATGAGTGTGAGTGTTTCTGTGTGTGTCTGTGTGTGTAATGGGGTGTGACTCTATGTGTTAGGGTCTCTGTGAGTGACTGTGTGTTTGAGTGTGAGTCAGTGTGTGTGAGTTTGTGTATGATTGTGTGAGTGTGAGTTGGAACATGTGTGAGGGACTTTCCATGAGTGTGTGTCAATATGCTTGTGTGAGAGTGTACATGTGTCTGGGAGTGAGTGTGTGTGAGAGGTGGTGTGAATTTGTTTGGGTGAGAGTGTAGATGTGTGAATGGGCAGGAGTGGGTGTTGTGAGTGTGTATACAAGACTGTTGCGAGACTGAGATTTTGTGTGTGTGTTTGTGTGTCTATTTGTGTTCATGCATGTGTGTGAGAGTGCGTGTTTGTGTGAAAGTGTGTGAACGTGCGGGTCTGGGCGTGTGCCTGTGTGAGTGTGTGAGGGGTATGTGTTGAAATATGATGCCACAAAGGTTCCTGAGAGGTCTGGAAGCGAAATTGTCCTTCTCTGTTGTAATGGAAAGCCATAGAACGTGGTGGGAGGCTACAGATAGAAGAGCAATGTTGTGGAATGGATTGTAATGCGGTGTATTGTGACGCAATAGATGGTTCCTGTGTGT
Organism: Manis pentadactyla; assembly: GCF_030020395.1. Taxonomy (NCBI): domain Eukaryota; kingdom Metazoa; phylum Chordata; class Mammalia; order Pholidota; family Manidae; genus Manis; species Manis pentadactyla. Next base: position 2,848,788 of record NW_026644599.1, on the reverse strand, counting down.
TATGCAGAAGAATGGATCCATCTATGGTGGAATGACACGCAGTAGAACGTGTTGGATTGCTGCGGAATGGAGTGGAATGTTGTGAAGTGGAGTGGAATGGAGTGCACTGTGACGCAGGGGAGGGAAACTGAGTGGTTTGGACACGAAGGGAGCCTTCTTTCCTGGAATGGAATGCAATAAAAGGTGAAGGATTGTTGGGTACTGGAGTAGAATATTGTGGAGTGGAGTCGAATGGGGTGCCATTGGATGCAATAGACGGTTTCTCAGTGTGTTTGAAGCGAATGGATTTATGTGCACGTGAGTGTGCAGCTATGTGTGTTTGCGTGTCTATTTTTGATTCGGATTGAGTGTGTGCATTTGTCACCGTGTGTATTTTTTTTGAGAGAGGTTGCTGTGTGAGCGTGCAGGTGTGTGAGCGGCTGAGCGGGAGTGTCTTTATATGAGAGGGTGTGAGCATGTTTACAAGAGGGTGATTATGTCAGTGTTCAAGTATGTGTGTGAGAGTGTGACAGCATTTGAAATTATGTGTGCGTGTGAGCTTGTTAATATGTGTGTCTCTGTGTGTAGTTTTGTATGTGTATGTGACATTATGTCTGTGAGTGCGTGAGTCTGTGAGTGTGTTGGTGTGAGTGATTGTGTGTGTGATATTGTGCGCACGTCTGTGTCTGTGCGTTTGTCAGCATTCGTGTGTGTGTCTGTGTGTGACAGTTTGTGCGTCTGTGTTTATGGAGGTGTGTGTCTGTGTGAGTGGGTGTGATACTGAATATGAGATAGTGTGAGTTTCTTTGAGTGTGAGTGTGTAAGTGTGCAAGGTGCAGTGTCTCAGTGTGAAATAAGGTCTTATGTGATTGTGTTTTATTTATTGTGAGGAGAGTTTTACTCTTCAGGTGAGTGTGTAAATGTGAGAGACTATTTGTGTGAGTGAGAGTGTTAGTCTGCGTGTATGAGGGACAGTGTGTGTTTGTGTTTGAATGGGAGTCCATGTGAGACTTAGATTTTATGTGTGCAGTTGTGGGAGTGTGTGCGAGAGGTGAGTGGGACTGAGTGGGTGCGACTGTGTATCTCTGGTAGAGTATGTGTATGTGTGACTGAATGTACCTGTTGGAGAGAGTGTGTGTGCACGTGTGTGTTAGTGTATAAGAGTTGATATGCCTGTGTGTTTCAGTGAGGGTGAGTGTAAGTGTGTGTTAGTGTGTGCGTGAGTGTGAGTGTGTATGTGTGTTTGACTGAATGTTTTCGAAATTATTGGAGAGACTTTGAGTGTGTGTGAGTGTGTGACTTTGTGTGTGAATACGTGTGTGAGGGTGCACACGTGTGAGGGAACTGGTGTGAGTGTGAAAGTGTGCATGTGTGAGTTTGCATATGTGTGTGTGATAGCGGGTGTCTGAGTATGAATGAGTGAGAGTGTATGTCCATGAATGGGATTGAGTGTGAGTGTGTATACAACACTGCAGCATGATTGCGTGTGAATGTGTTATTCTGTTTGTGAGTGATTCGGTGCTTTTCTGTCTGTGTGCCCCTGTGCATGTGTTTGTTTGTGTGCGACTGAGTGTGAGTTCCCGCTTGTGCGTGTGTCTCTGTGTTTGTGTCAGTGTGAGTGTGTGAGGGGAATGGGGAGAAATATGATGCCTCAAATGTGATGGTTTGTGACATTGTGTGTGAGTGGGAGTGTTGGTGTGTGAGAGGGTGTTTGCGTGTGAGTCTGTGAGCGTGTGTTGGTGTGTGATGGTGAGTTTGCATGAGGGTCCGTTTGTGTCTGCATACGTGTAAGTGTGCTTTGGATATGTGTGAATGTTGTAGGTGTATGTCTGTGTGAGAGTGTGTGTTTGTGGATATGAGATTTTGTGGGACCCTGAGTGGGTGTGTGTGTGCAGGTGAGCAAGGTGCTGTGCGAGCGAGTGTCAGAGTGTGAAAGGGTTTCGTATGTGATTGTGTGAGATCGTATGAGGAGGTGTGTTTTAGTGTTATGTGTGTGTGTTTGTGAGAGATTAGCTGTGTAAGTTGGAGTGTTACTCAGCGTGTATGTGTGACTGTGTGTTTGGGTATGTAAGACAGCGTGTGAGTGTGTTTTAGTTTGTGAGTGTACATGTTAATGTGCGAGTGTGCATGAGATGTGCGACTGTGCGTGATTCTGCATTTGTATGTGACTCTTAGTGAGTGTGTGAACATTTGTGAGTGAATCTGTGTTTTGGGTGTGTGTGCAAGGGCATGTGAGTGTCAGAGTTCAGGAGTGCATATGTCTGTGTGTATATCAGTGCGTGTGAGTGTATGTGCGAGATGTAGGTGCATGAGTGTGAGTGTTTCTGTGTGTGTCTGTGTGTGTAATGGGGTGTGACTCTATGTGTTAGGGTCTCTGTGAGTGACTGTGTGTTTGAGTGTGAGTCAGTGTGTGTGAGTTTGTGTATGATTGTGTGAGTGTGAGTTGGAACATGTGTGAGGGACTTTTCATGAGTGTGTGTCAATATGCTTGTGTGAGAGTGTACATGTGTCTGGGAGTGAGTGTGTGTGAGAGGTGGTGTGAATTTGTTTGGGTGAGAGTGTAGATGTGTGAATGGGCAGGAGTGGGTGTTGTGAGTGTGTATACAAGACTGTTGCGAGACTGAGATTTTGTGTGTGTGTTTGTGTGTCTATTTGTGTTCATGCAAGTGTGTGAGAGTGCGTGTTTGTGTGAAAGTGTGTGAACGTGCGGGTCTGGGCGTGTGCCTGTGTGAGTGTGTGAGGGGTATGTGTTGAAATATGATGCCACAAAGGTTCCTGAGAGGTCTGGAAGCGAAATTGTCCTTCTCTGTTGTAATGGAAAGCCATAGAACGTGGTGGGAGGCTACAGATAGAAGAGCAATGTTGTGGAATGGATTGTAATGCGGTGTATTGTGACGCAATAGATGGTTCCTGTGTGTTATGCAGAACAATGGATCCATCTATGGTGGAATGACACGCAGTAGAACGTGTTGGATTGCTGCGGAATGGAGTGGAATGTTGTGAAGTGGAGTGGAATGCAGTGCACTGTGATGCAGGGGAGGGAAACTGAGTGGTTTGGACACGAAGGGAGCCTTCTTTAATGGAATGGAATGCAATAAAAGGTGAAGGTTTGTTGGGTACTGGAGTAGAATATTGTGGAGTGGAGTCAAATGGGGTGCCATTTGATGCAATAGAAGGTTTCTCAGTGTGTTTGAAGCGAATGGATTTATGTGCACGTGAGTGTGCAGCTATGTGTGTTTGCGTGTCTATTTTTGATTCGGATTGAGTGTGTGCATTTGTCACCGTGTGTATTTTTTTTGAGAGAGGTTGCTGTGTGAGCGTGCAGGTGTGTGAGCGGCTGAGCGGGAGTGTCTTTATATGAGAGGGTGTGAGCATGTTTACAAGAGGGTGATTATGTCAGTGTTCAAGTATGTGTGTGAGAGTGTGACAGCATTTGAAATTATGTGTGCGTGTGAGCTTGTTAATATGTGTGTCTCTGTGTGTAGTTTTGTATGTGTATGTGACATTATGTCTGTGAGTGCGTGAGTCTGTGAGTGTGTTGGTGTGAGTGATTGTGTGTGTGATATTGTGCGCACGTCTGTGTCTGTGCGTTTGTCAGCATTCGTGTGTGTGTCTGTGTGTGACAGTTTGTGTGTCTGTGTTTATGGAGGTGTGTGTCTGTGTGAGTGGGTGTGATACTGAATATGAGATAGTGTGAGTTTCTTTGAGTGTGAGTGTGTAAGTGTGCAAGGTGCAGTGTCTCAGTGTGTGAGTGTGAAATAAGGTCTTATGTGATTGTGTTTTATTTATTGTGAGGAGAGTTTTACTCTTAAGGTGAGTGTGTAAATGTGAGAGACTATTTGTGTGAGTGAGAGTGTTAGTCTGCGTGTATGAGGGACAGTGTGTGTTTGTGTTTGAATGGGAGTCCATGTGAGTCTTAGATTTTATGTGTGCAGTTGTGGGAGTGTGTGCGAGAGGTGAGTGGGACTGAGTGGGTGCGACTGTGTATCTCTGGTAGAGTATGTGTATGTGTGACTGAATGTACCTGTTGGAGAGAGTGTGTGTGCACGTGTGTGTTAGTGTATAAGAGTTGATATGCCTGTGTGTTTCAGTGAGGGTGAGTGTAAGTGTGTGTTAGTGTGTGCGTGAGTGTGAGTGTGTATGTGTGTTTGACTGAATGTTTTCGAAATTATTGGAGAGACTTTGAGTGTGTGTGAGTGTGTGACTTTGTGTGTGAATGCGTGTGTGAGGGTGCACACGTGTGAGGGAACTGGTGTGAGTGTGAAAGTGTGCATGTGTGAGTTTGCATATGTGTGTGTGATAGCGGGTGTCTGAGTATGAATGAGTGAGAGTGTATGTCCATGAATGGGATTGAGTGTGAGTGTGTATACAACACTGCAGCATGATTGCGTGTGAATGTGTTATTCTGTTTGTGAGTGATTCGGTGCTTTTCTGTCTGTGTGCCCCTGTGCATGTGTTTGTTTGTGTGCGACTGAGTGTGAGTTCCCGCTTGTGCGTGTGTCTCTGTGTTTGTGTCAGTGTGAGTGTGTGAGGGGAATGGGGAGAAATATGATGCCTCAAATGTGATGGTTTGTGACATTGTGTGTGCGTGGGAGTGTTGGTGTGTGAGAGGGTGTTTGCGTGTGAGTCTGTGAGCGTGTGTTGGTGTGTGTGTGTGTGTGGTGGTGAGTTTGCATGAGGGTCCGTTTGTGTCTGCATACGTGTAAGTGTGCTTTGGATATGTGTGAATGTTGTAGGTGTATGTCTGTGTGAGAGTGTGTGTTTGTGGATATGAGATTTTGTGGGACCCTGAGTGGGTGTGTGTGTGCAGGTGAGCAAGGTGCTGTGCGAGCGAGTGTCAGAGTGTGAAAGGGTTTCGTATGTGATTGTGTGAGATCGTATGAGGAGGTGTGTTTTAGTGTTATGTGTGTGTGTTTGTGAGAGATTAGCTGTGTAAGTTGGAGTGTTACTCAGCGTGTATGTGTGACTGTGTGTTTGGGTATGTAAGACAGCGTGTGAGTGTGTTTTAGTTTGTGAGTGTACATGTTAATGTGCGAGTGTGCATGAGATGTGCGACTGTGCGTGATTCTGCATTTGTATGTGACTCTTAGTGAGTGTGTGAACATTTGTGAGTGAATCTGTGTTTTGGGTGTGTGTGCAAGGGCATGTGAGTGTCAGAGTTCAGGAGTGCATATGTCTGTGTGTATATCAGTGCGTGTGAGTGTATGTGCGAGATGTAGGTGCATGAGTGTGAGTGTTTCTGTGTGTGTCTGTGTGTGTAATGGGGTGTGACTCTATGTGTTAGGGTCTCTGTGAGTGACTGTGTGTTTGAGTGTGAGTCAGTGTGTGTGAGTTTGTGTATGATTGTGTGAGTGTGAGTTGGAACATGTGTGAGGGACTTTTCATGAGTGTGTGTCAATATGCTTGTGTGAGAGTGTACATGTGTCTGGGAGTGAGTGTGTGTGAGAGGTGGTGTGAATTTGTTTGGGTGAGAGTGTAGATGTGTGAATGGGCAGGAGTGGGTGTTGTGAGTGTGTATACAAGACTGTTGCGAGACTGAGATTTTGTGTGTGTGTTTGTGTGTCTATTTGTGTTCATGCATGTGTGTGAGAGTGCGTGTTTGTGTGAAAGTGTGTGAACGTGCGGGTCTGGGCGTGTGCCTGTGTGAGTGTGTGAGGGGTATGTGTTGAAATATGATGCCACAAAGGTTCCTGAGAGGTCTGGAAGCGAAATTGTCCTTCTCTGTTGTAATGGAAAGCCATAGAACGTGGTGGGAGGCTACAGATAGAAGAGCAATGTTGTGGAATGGATTGTAATGCGGTGTATTGTGACGCAATAGATGGTTCCTGTGTGTTATGCAGAAGAATGGATCCATCTATGGTGGAATGACACGCAGTAGAACGTGTTGGATTGCTGCGGAATGGAGTGGAATGTTGTGAAGTGGAGTGGAATGGAGTGCACTGTGACGCAGGGGAGGGAAACTGAGTGGTTTGGACACGAAGGGAGCCTTCTTTCCTGGAATGGAATGCAATAAAAGGTGAAGGATTGTTGGGTACTGGAGTAGAATATTGTGGAGTGGAGTCGAATGGGGTGCCATTTGATGCAATAGACGGTTTCTCAGTGTGTTTGAAGCGAATGGATTTATGTGCACGTGAGTGTGCAGCTATGTGTGTTTGCGTGTCTATTTTTGATTCGGATTGAGTGTGTGCATTTGTCACCGTGTGTATTTTTTTTGAGAGAGGTTGCTGTGTGAGCGTGCAGGTGTGTGAGCGGCTGAGCGGGAGTGTCTTTATATGAGAGGGTGTGAGCATGTTTACAAGAGGGTGATTATGTCAGTGTTCAAGTATGTGTGTGAGAGTGTGACAGCATTTGAAATTATGTGTGCGTGTGAGCTTGTTAATATGTGTGTCTCTGTGTGTAGTTTTGTATGTGTATGTGACATTATGTCTGTGAGTGCGTGAGTCTGTGAGTGTGTTGGTGTGAGTGATTGTGTGTGTGATATTGTGCGCACGTCTGTGTCTGTGCGTTTGTCAGCATTCGTGTGTGTGTCTGTGTGTGACAGTTTGTGCGTCTGTGTTTATGGAGGTGTGTGTCTGTGTGAGTGGGTGTGATACTGAATATGAGATAGTGTGAGTTTCTTTGAGTGTGAGTGTGTAAGTGTGCAAGGTGCAGTGTCTCAGTGTGTGAGTGTGAAATAAGTCTTATGGGATTGTGTTTTATTTATTGTGAGGAGAGTTTTACTCTTCAGGTGAGTGTGTAAATGTGAGAGATTATTTGTGTGAGTGAGAGTGTTAGTCTGCGTGTATGAGGGACAGTGTGTGTTTGTGTTTGAATGGGAGTCCATGTGAGACTTAGATTTTATGTGTGCAGTTGTGGGAGTGTGTGCGAGAGGTGAGTGGGACTGAGTGGGTGCGACTGTGTATCTCTGGTAGAGTATGTGTATGTGTGACTGAATGTACCTGTTGGAGAGAGTGTGTGTGCACGTGTGTGTTAGTGTATAAGAGTTGATATGCCTGTGTGTTTCAGTGAGGGTGAGTGTAAGTGTGTGTTAGTGTGTGCGTGAGTGTGAGTGTGTATGTGTGTTTGACTGAATGTTTTCGAAATTATTGGAGAGACTTTGAGTGTGTGTGAGTGTGTGACTTTGTGTGTGAATACGTGTGTGAGGGTGCACACGTGTGAGGGAACTGGTGTGAGTGTGAAAGTGTGCATGTGTGAGTTTGCATATGTGTGTGTGATAGCGGGTGTCTGAGTATGAATGAGTGAGAGTGTATGTCCATGAATGGGATTGAGTGTGAGTGTGTATACAACACTGCAGCATGATTGCGTGTGAATGTGTTATTCTGTTTGTGAGTGATTCGGTGCTTTTCTGTCTGTGTGCCCCTGTGCATGTGTTTGTTTGTGTGCGACTGAGTGTGAGTTCCCGCTTGTGCGTGTGTCTCTGTGTTTGTGTCAGTGTGAGTGTGTGAGGGGAATGGGGAGAAATATGATGCCTCAAATGTGATGGTTTGTGACATTGTGTGTGAGTGGGAGTGTTGGTGTGTGAGAGGGTGTTTGCGTGTGAGTCTGTGAGCGTGTGTTGGTGTGTGATGGTGAGTTTGCATGAGGGTCCGTTTGTGTCTGCATACGTGTAAGTGTGCTTTGGATATGTGTGAATGTTGTAGGTGTATGTCTGTGTGAGAGTGTGTGTTTGTGGATATGAGATTTTGTGGGACCCTGAGTGGGTGTGTGTGTGCAGGTGAGCAAGGTGCTGTGCGAGCGAGTGTCAGAGTGTGAAAGTGTTTCGTATGTGATTGTGTGATATCGTATGAGGGGGTGTGTTTTAGTGTTATGTGTGTGTGTTTGTGAGAGATTAGCTGTGTAAGTTGGAGTGTTACTCAGCGTGTATGTGTGACTGTGTGTTTGGGTATGTAAGACAGCGTGTGAGTGTGTTTTAGTTTGTGAGTGTACATGTTAATGTGCGAGTGTGCATGAGATGTGCGACTGTGCGTGATTCTGCATTTGTATGTGACTCTTAGTGAGTGTGTGAACATTTGTGGGTGAATCTGTGTTTTGGGTGTGTGTGCAAGGGCATGTGAGTGTCAGAGTTCAGGAGTACATATGTCTGTGTGTATATCAGTGCGTGTGAGTGTATGTGCGAGATGTAGGTGCATGAGTGTGAGTGTTTCTGTGTGTGTCTGTGTGTGTAATGGGGTGTGACTCTATGTGTTAGGGTCTCTGTGAGTGACTGTGTGTTTGAGTGTGAGTCAGTGTGTGTGAGTTTGTGTATGATTGTGTGAGTGTGAGTTGGAACATGTGTGAGGGACTTTTCATGACTGTGTGTCAATTTGCTTGTGTGAGAGTATACATGTTTCTGGGAGTGAGTGTGTGTGAGAGGTGGTGTGAATTTGTTTGGGTGAGAGTGTAGATGTGTGAATGGGCAGGAGTGGGTGTTGTGAGTGTGTATACAAGACTGTTGCGAGACTGAGATTTTGTGTGTGTGTTTGTGTGTCTATTTGTGTTCATGCATGTGTGTGAGAGTGCGTGTTTGTGTGAAAGTGTGTGAACGTGCGGGTCTGGGCGTGTGCCTGTGTGAGTGTGTGAGGGGTATGTGTTGAAATATGATGCCACAAAGGTTCCTGAGAGGTCTGGAAGCGAAATTGTCCTTCTCTGTTGTAATGGAAAGCCATAGAACGTGGTGGGAGGCTACAGATAGAAGAGCAATGTTGTGGAATGGATTGTAATGCGGTGTATTGTGACGCAATAGATGGTTCCTGTGTGTTATGCAGAACAATGGATCCATCTATGGTGGAATGACACGCAGTAGAACGTGTTGGATTGCTGCGGAATGGAGTGGAATGTTGTGAAGTGGAGTGGAATGGAGTGCACTGTGATGCAGGGGAGGGAAACTGAGTGGTTTGGACACGAAGGGAGCCTTCTTTCCTGGAATGGAATGCAATAAAAGGTGAAGGTTTGTTGGGTACTGGAGTAGAATATTGTGGAGTGGAGTCAAATGGGGTGCCATTTGATGCAATAGAAGGTTTCTCAGTGTGTTTGCAGCGAATGGATTTATGTGCACGTGAGTGTGCAGCTATGTGTGTTTGCGTGTCTATTTTTGATTCGGATTGAGTGTGTGCATTTGTCACCGTGTGTATTTTTTTTGAGAGAGGATGCTGTGTGAGCGTGCAGGTGTGTGAGCGGCTGAGCGGGAGTGTCTTTATATGAGAGGGTGTGAGCATGTTTACAAGAGGGTGATTATGTCAGTGTTCAAGTATGTGTGTGAGAGTGTGACAGCATTTGAAATTATGTGTGCGTGTGAGCTTGTTAATATGTGTGTCTCTGTGTGTAGTTTTGTATGTGTATGTGGCATTATGTCTGTGAGTGCGTGAGTCTGTGAGTGTGTTGGTGTGAGTGATTGTGTGTGTGATATTGTGCGCACGTCTGTGTCTGTGCGTTTGTCAGCATTCGTGTGTGTGTCTGTGTGTGACAGTTTGTGTGTCTGTGTTTATGGAGGTGTGTGTCTGTGTGAGTGGGTGTGATACTGAATATGAGATAGTGTGAGTTTCTTTGAGTGTGAGTGTGTAAGTGTGCAAGGTGCAGTGTCTCAGTGTCTGAGTGTGAAATAAGGTCTTATGTGATTGTGTTTTATTTATTGTGAGGAGAGTTTTACTCTTCAGGTGAGTGTGTAAATGTGAGAGACTATTTGTGTGAGTGAGAGTGTTAGTCTGCGTGTATGAGGGACAGTGTGTGTTTGTGTTTGAATGGGAGTCCATGTGAGACTTAGATTTTATGTGTGCAGTTGTGGGAGTGTGTGCGAGAGGTGAGTGGGACTGAGTGGGTGCGACTGTGTATCTCTGGTAGAGTATGTGTATGTGTGACTGAATGTACCTGTTGGAGAGAGTGTGTGTGCACGTGTGTGTTAGTGTATAAGAGTTGATATGCCTGTGTGTTTCAGTGAGGGTGAGTGTAAGTGTGTGTTAGTGTGTGCGTGAGTGTGAGTGTGTATGTGTGTTTGACTGAATGTTTTCGAAATTATTGGAGAGACTTTGAGTGTGTGTGAGTGTGTGACTTTGTGTGTGAATGCGTGTGTGAGGGTGCACACGTGTGAGGGAACTGGTGTGAGTGTGAAAGTGTGCATGTGTGAGTTTGCATATGTGTGTGTGATAGCGGGTGTCTGAGTATGAATGAGTGAGAGTGTATGTCCATGAATGGGATTGAGTGTGAGTGTGTATACAACACTGCAGCATGATTGCGTGTGAATGTGTTATTCTCTTTGTGAGTGATTCGGTGCTTTTCTGTCTGTGTGCCCCTGTGCTTGTGTTTGTTTGTGTGCGACTGAGTGTGAGTTCCCGCTTGTGCGTGTGTCTCTGTGTTTGTGTCAGTGTGAGTGTGTGAGGGGAATGGGGAGAAATATGATGCCTCAAATGTGATGGTTTGTGACATTGTGTGTGAGTGGGAGTGCTGGTGTGTGAGACGGTGATTGCGTGTGAGTCTGTGAGCGTGTGTTGGTGTGTGTGAGTGTGTGTGATGGTGAGTTTGCATGAGGTTCCGTTTGTGTCTGCATACGTGTAAGTGTGCTTTGGATATGTGTGAATGTTGTAGGTTTACTTCTGTGTGAGAGTGTGTGTTTGTGGATATGAGATTTTGTGGGACCCTGAGTGGGTGTGTGTGTGCAGGTGAGCAAGGTGCTGTGCGAGCGAGTGTCAGAGTGTGAAAGGGTTTCGTATGTGATTGTGTGAGATCGTATGAGGAGGTGTGTTTTAGTGTTATGTGTGTGTGTTTGTGAGAGATTAGCTGTGTAAGTTGGAGTGTTACACAGCGTGTATGTGTGACTGTGTGTTTGGGTATGTAAGACAGCGTGTGAGTGTGTTTTAGTTTGTCAGTGTACATGTTCATGTGCGAGTGTGCATGAGATGTGCGACTGTGCGTGATTCTGCATTTGTATGTGACTCTTAGTGAGTGTGTGAACATTTGTGAGTGAATCTGTGTTTTGGGTGTGTGTGCAAGGGCATGTGAGTGTCAGAGTTCAGGAGTGCATATGTCTGTGTGTATATCAGTGCGTGTGAGTGTATGTGCGAGATGTAGGTGCATGAGTGTGAGTGTTTCTGTGTGTGTCTGTGTGTGTAATGGGGTGTGACTCTATGTGTTAGGGTCTCTGTGAGTGACTGTGTGTTTGAGTGTGAGTCAGTGTGTATGAGTTTGTGTATGATTGTGTGAGTGTGAGTTGGAACATGTGTGAGGGACTTTCCATGAGTGTGTGTCAATATGCTTGTGTGAGAGTGTACATGTGTCTGGGAGTGAGTGTGTGTGAGAGGTGGTGTGAATTTGTTTGGGTGAGAGTGTAGATGTGTGAATGGGCAGGAGTGGGTGTTGTGAGTGTGTATACAAGACTGTTGCGAGACTGAGATTTTGTGTGTGTGTTTGTGTGTCTATTTGTGTTCATGCATGTGTGTGAGAGTGCGTGTTTGTGTGAAAGTGTGTGAACGTGCGGGTCTGGGCGTGTGCCTGTGTGAGTGTGTGAGGGGTATGTGTTGAAATATGATGCCACAAAGGTTCCTGAGAGGTCTGGAAGCGAAATTGTCCTTCTCTGTTGTAATGGAAAGCCATAGAACGTGGTGGGAGGCTACAGATAGAAGAGCAATGTTGTGGAATGGATTGTAATGCGGTGTATTGTGACGCAATAGATGGTTCCTGTGTGTTATGCAGAAGAATGGATCCATCTATGGTGGAATGACACGCAGTAGAACGTGTTGGATTGCTGCGGAATGGAGTGGAATGTTGTGAAGTGGAGTGGAATGGAGTGCACTGTGACGCAGGGGAGGGAAACTGAGTGGTTTGGACACGAAGGGAGCCTTCTTTCCTGGAATGGAATGCAATAAAAGGTGAAGGATTGTTGGGTACTGGAGTAGAATATTGTGGAGTGGAGTCGAATGGGGTGCCATTTGATGCAATAGACGGTTTCTCAGTGTGTTTGAAGCGAATGGATTTATGTGCACGTGAGTGTGCAGCTATGTGTGTTTGCGTGTCTATTTTTGATTCGGATTGAGTGTGTGCATTTGTCACCGTGTGTATTTTTTTTGAGAGAGGTTGCTGTGTGAGCGTGCAGGTGTGTGAGCGGCTGAGTGGGAGTGTCTTTATATGAGAGGGTGTGAGCATGTTTACAAGAGGGTGATTATGTCAGTGTTCAAGTATGTGTGTGAGAGTGTGACAGCATTTGAAATTATGTGTGCGTGTGAGCTTGTTAATATGTGTGTCTCTGTGTGTAGTTTTGTATGTGTATGTGACATTATGTCTGTGAGTGCGTGAGTCTGTGAGTGTGTTGGTGTGAGTGATTGTGTGTGTGATATTGTGCGCACGTCTGTGTCTGTGCGTTTGTCAGCATTCGTGTGTGTGTCTGTGTGTGACAGTTTGTGCGTCTGTGTTTATGGAGGTGTGTGTCTGTGTGAGTGGGTGTGATACTGAATATGAGATAGTGTGAGTTTCTTTGAGTGTGAGTGTGTAAGTGTGCAAGGTGCAGTGTCTCAGTGTGAAATAAGGTCTTATGTGATTGTGTTTTATTTATTGTGAGGAGAGTTTTACTCTTCAGGTGAGTGTGTAAATGTGAGAGACTATTTGTGTGAGTGAGAGTGTTAGTCTGCGTGTATGAGGGACAGTGTGTGTTTGTGTTTGAATGGGAGTCCATGTGAGACTTAGATTTTATGTGTGCAGTTGTGGGAGTGTGTGCGAGAGGTGAGTGGGACTGAGTGGGTGCGACTGTGTATCTCTGGTAGAGTATGTGTATGTGTGACTGAATGTACCTGTTGGAGAGAGTGTGTGTGCACGTGTGTGTTAGTGTATAAGAGTTGATATGCCTGTGTGTTTCAGTGAGGGTGAGTGTAAGTGTGTGTTAGTGTGTGCGTGAGTGTGAGTGTGTATGTGTGTTTGACTGAATGTTTTCGAAATTATTGGAGAGACTTTGAGTGTGTGTGAGTGTGTGAATTTGTGTGTGAATACGTGTGTGAGGGTGCACACGTGTGAGGGAACTGGTGTGAGTGTGAAAGTGTGCATGTGTGAGTTTGCATATGTGTGTGTGATAGCGGGTGTCTGAGTATGAATGAGTGAGAGTGTATGTCCATGAATGGGATTGAGTGTGAGTGTGTATACAACACTGCAGCATGATTGCGTGTGAATGTGTTATTCTGTTTGTGAGTGATTCGGTTCTTTTCTGTCTGTGTGCCCCTGTGCATGTGTTTGTTTGTGTGCGACTGAGTGTGAGTTCCCGCTTGTGCGTGTGTCTCTGTGTTTGTGTCAGTGTGAGTGTGTGAGGGGAATGGGGAGAAATATGATGCCTCAAATGTGATGGTTTGTGACATTGTGTGTGAGTGGGAGTGTTGGTGTGTGAGAGGGTGTTTGCGTGTGAGTCTGTGAGCGTGTGTTGGTGTGTGTGAGTGTGTGTGATGGTGAGTTTGCATGAGGGTCCGTTTGTGTCTGCATACGTGTAAGTGTGCTTTGGATATGTGTGAATGTTGTAGGTGTATGTCTGTGTGAGAGTGTGTGTTTGTGGATATGAGATTTTGTGGGACCCTGAGTGGGTGTGTGTGTGCAGGTGAGCAAGGTGCTGTGCGAGCGAGTGTCAGAGTGTGAAAGGGTTTCGTATGTGATTGTGTGAGATCGTATGAGGAGGTGTGTTTTAGTGTTATGTGTGTGTGTTTGTGAGAGATTAGCTGTGTAAGTTGGAGTGTTACTTAGCGTGTATGTGTGACTGTGTGTTTGGGTATGTAAGACAGCGTGTGAGTGTGTTTTAGTTTGTGAGTGTACATGTTAATGTGCGAGTGTGCATGAGATGTGCGACTGTGCGTGATTCTGCATTTGTATGTGACTCTTAGTGAGTGTGTGAACATTTGTGAGTGAATCTGTGTTTTGGGTGTGTGTGCAAGGGCATGTGAGTGTCAGAGTTCAGGAGTGCATATGTCTGTGTGTATATCAGTGCGTGTGAGTGTATGTGCGAGATGTAGGTGCATGAGTGTGAGTGTTTCTGTGTGTGTCTGTGTGTGTAATGGGGTGTGACTCTATGTGTTAGGGTCTCTGTGAGTGACTGTGTGTTTGAGTGTGAGTCAGTGTGTGTGAGTTTGGGTATGATAGTGTGAGTGTGAGTTTGAACATGTGTGAGGGACTTTCCATGAGTGTGTGTCAATATGCTTGTGTGAGAGTGTACATGTGTCTGGGAGTGAGTGTGTGTGAGAGGTGGTGTGAATTTGTTTGGGTGAGAGTGTAGATGTGTGAATGGGCAGGAGTGGGTGTTGTGAGTGTGTATACAAGACTGTTGCGAGACTGAGATTTTGTGTGTGTGTTTGTGTGTCTATTTGTGTTCATGCATGTGTGTGAGAGTGCGTGTTTGTGTGAAAGTGTGTGAACGTGCGGGTCTGGGCGTGTGCCTGTGTGAGTGTGTGAGGGGTATGTGTTGAAATATGATGCCACAAAGGTTCCTGAGAGGTCTGGAAGCGAAATTGTGCTTCTCTGTTTTAATGGAATGCGATAGAACGTGGTGGGAGGCTACAGATAGAAGAGCAATGTTGTGGAATGGATTGTAATGCGGTGTATTGTGACGCAATAGATGGTTCCTGTGTGTTATGCAGAAGAATGGATCCATCTATGGTGGAATGACACGCAGTAGAACGTGTTGGATTGCTGCGGAATGGAGTTTAATGTTGTGAAGTGGAGTGGAATGGAGTGCACTGTGACGCAGGGGAGGGAAACTGAGTGGTTTGGACACGAAGGGAGCCTTCTTTCCTGGAATGGAATGCAATAAAAGGTGAAGGATTGTTGGGTACTGGAGTAGAATATTGTGGAGTGGAGTCGAATGGGGTGCCATTTGATGCAATAGACGGTTTCTCAGTGTGTTTGAAGCGAATGGATTTATGTGCACGTGAGTGTGCAGCTATGTGTGTTTGCGTGTCTATTTTTGATTCGGATTGAGTGTGTGCATTTGTCACCGTGTGTATTTTTTTTGAGAGAGGTTGCTGTGTGAGCGTGCAGGTGTGTGAGCGGCTGAGCGGGAGTGTCTTTATATGAGAGGGTGTGAGCATGTTTACAAGAGGGTGATTATGTCAGTGTTCAAGTATGTGTGTGAGAGTGTGACAGCATTTGAAATTATGTGTGCGTGTGAGCTTGTTAATATGTGTGTCTCTGTGTGTAGTTTTGTATGTGTATGTGACATTATGTCTGTGAGTGCGTGAGTCTGTGAGTGTGTTGGTGTGAGTGATTGTGTGTGTGATATTGTGCGCACGTCTGTGTCTGTGCGTTTGTCAGCATTCGTGTGTGTGTCTGTGTGTGACAGTTTGTGTGTCTGTGTTTATGGAGGTGTGTGTCTGTGTGAGTGGGTGTGATACTGAATATGAGATAGTGTGAGTTTCTTTGAGTGTGAGTGTGTAAGTGTGCAAGGTGCAGTGTCTCAGTGTGTGAGTGTGAAATAAGGTCTTATGTGATTGTGTTTTATTTATTGTGAGGAGAGTTTTACTCTTAAGGTGAGTGTGTAAATGTGAGAGACTATTTGTGTGAGTGAGAGTGTTAGTCTGCGTGTATGAGGGACAGTGTGTGTTTGTGTTTGAATGGGAGTCCATGTGAGTCTTAGATTTTATGTGTGCAGTTGTGGGAGTGTGTGCGAGAGGTGAGTGGGACTGAGTGGGTGCGACTGTGTATCTCTGGTAGAGTATGTGTATGTGTGACTGAATGTACCTGTTGGAGAGAGTGTGTGTGCACGTGTGTGTTAGTGTATAAGAGTTGATATGCCTGTGTGTTTCAGTGAGGGTGAGTGTAAGTGTGTGTTAGTGTGTGCGTGAGTGTGAGTGTGTATGTGTGTTTGACTGAATGTTTTCGAAATTATTGGAGAGACTTTGAGTGTGTGTGAGTGTGTGACTTTGTGTGTGAATGCGTGTGTGAGGGTGCACACGTGTGAGGGAACTGGTGTGAGTGTGAAAGTGTGCATGTGTGAGTTTGCATATGTGTGTGTGATAGCGGGTGTCTGAGTATGAATGAGTGAGAGTGTATGTCCATGAATGGGATTGAGTGTGAGTGTGTATACAACACTGCAGCATGATTGCGTGTGAATGTGTTATTCTGTTTGTGAGTGATTCGGTGCTTTTCTGTCTGTGTGCCCCTGTGCATGTGTTTGTTTGTGTGCGACTGAGTGTGAGTTCCCGCTTGTGCGTGTGTCTCTGTGTTTGTGTCAGTGTGAGTGTGTGAGGGGAATGGGGAGAAATATGATGCCTCAAATGTGATGGTTTGTGACATTGTGTGTGAGTGGGAGTGTTGGTGTGTGAGAGGGTGTTTGCGTGTGAGTCTGTGAGCGTGTGTTGGTGTGTGTGAGTGTGTGTGATGGTGAGTTTGCATGAGGGTCCGTTTGTGTCTGCATACGTGTAAGTGTGCTTTGGATATGTGTGAATGTTGTAGGTGTATGTCTGTGTGAGAGTGTGTGTTTGTGGATATGAGATTTTGTGGGACCCTGAGTGGGTGTGTGTGTGCAGGTGAGCAAGGTGCTGTGCGAGCGAGTGTCAGAGTGTGAAAGGGTTTCGTATGTGATTGTGTGAGATCGTATGAGGAGGTGTGTTTTAGTGTTATGTGTGTGTGTTTGTGAGAGATTAGCTGTGTAAGTTGGAGTGTTACTCAGCGTGTATGTGTGACTGTGTGTTTGGGTATGTAAGACAGCGTGTGAGTGTGTTTTAGTTTGTGAGTGTACATGTTAATGTGCGAGTGTGCATGAGATGTGCGACTGTGCGTGATTCTGCATTTGTATGTGACTCTTAGTGAGTGTGTGAACATTTGTGAGTGAATCTGTGTTTTGGGTGTGTGTGCAAGGGCATGTGAGTGTCAGAGTTCAGGAGTGCATATGTCTGTGTGTATATCAGTGCGTGTGAGTGTATGTGCGAGATGTAGGTGCATGAGTGTGAGTGTTTCTGTGTGTGTCTGTGTGTGTAATGGGGTGTGACTCTATGTGTTAGGGTCTCTGTGAGTGACTGTGTGTTTGAGTGTGAGTCAGTGTGTGTGAGTTTGTGTATGATTGTGTGAGTGTGAGTTGGAACATGTGTGAGGGACTTTTCATGAGTGTGTGTCAATATGCTTGTGTGAGAGTATACATGTTTCTGGGAGTGAGTGTGTGTGAGAGGTGGTGTGAATTTGTTTGGGTGAGAGTGTAGATGTGTGAATGGGCAGGAGTGGGTGTTGTGAGTGTGTATACAAGACTGTTGCGAGACTGAGATTTTGTGTGTGTGTTTGTGTGTCTATTTGTGTTCATGCATGTGTGTGAGAGTGCGTGTTTGTGTGAAAGTGTGTGAACGTGCGGGTCTGGGCGTGTGCCTGTGTGAGTGTGTGAGGGGTATGTGTTGAAATATGATGCCACAAAGGTTCCTGAGAGGTCTGGAAGCGAAATTGTCCTTCTCTGTTGTAATGGAAAGCCATAGAACGTGGTGGGAGGCTACAGATAGAAGAGCAATGTTGTGGAATGGATTGTAATGCGGTGTATTGTGACGCAATAGATGGTTCCTGTGTGTTATGCAGAACAATGGATCCATCTATGGTGGAATGACACGCAGTAGAACGTGTTGGATTGCTGCGGAATGGAGTGGAATGTTGTGAAGTGGAGTGGAATGGAGTGCACTGTGATGCAGGGGAGGGAAACTGAGTGGTTTGGACACGAAGGGAGCCTTCTTTCCTGGAATGGAATGCAATAAAAGGTGAAGGTTTGTTGGGTACTGGAGTAGAATATTGTGGAGTGGAGTCAAATGGGGTGCCATTTGATGCAATAGAAGGTTTCTCAGTGTGTTTGCAGCGAATGGATTTATGTGCACGTGAGTGTGCAGCTATGTGTGTTTGCGTGTCTATTTTTGATTCGGATTGAGTGTGTGCATTTATCACCGTGTGTATTTTTTTTGAGAGAGGTTGCTGTGTGAGCGTGCAGGTGTGTGAGCGGCTGAGCGGGAGTGTCTTTATATGAGAGGGTGTGAGCATGTTTACAAGAGGGTGATTATGTCAGTGTTCAAGTATGTGTGTGAGAGTGTGACAGCATTTGAAATTATGTGTGCGTGTGAGCTTGTTAATATGTGTGTCTCTGTGTGTAGTTTTGTATGTGTATGTGGCATTATGTCTGTGAGTGCGTGAGTCTGTGAGTGTGTTGGTGTGAGTGATTGTGTGTGTGATATTGTGCGCACGTCTGTGTCTGTGCGTTTGTCAGCATTCGTGTGTGTGTCTGTGTGTGACAGTTTGTGTGTCTGTGCTTATGGAGGTGTGTGTCTGTGTGAGTGGGTGTGATACTGAATATGAGATAGTGTGAGTTTCTTTGAGTGTGAGTGTGTAAGTGTGCAAGGTGCAGTGTCTCAGTGTCTGAGTGTGAAATAAGGTCTTATGTGATTGTGTTTTATTTATTGTGAGGAGAGTTTTACTCTTCAGGTGAGTGTGTAAATGTGAGAGACTATTTGTGTGAGTGAGAGTGTTAGTCTGCGTGTATGAGGGACAGTGTGTGTTTGTGTTTGAATGGGAGTCCATGTGAGACTTAGATTTTATGTGTGCAGTTGTGGGAGTGTGTGCGAGAGGTGAGTGGGACTGAGTGGGTGCGACTGTGTATCTCTGGTAGAGTATGTGTATGTGTGACTGAATGTACCTGTTGGAGAGAGTGTGTGTGCACGTGTGTGTTAGTGTATAAGAGTTGATATGCCTGTGTGTTTCAGTGAGGGTGAGTGTAAGTGTGTGTTAGTGTGTGCGTGAGTGTGAGTGTGTATGTGTGTTTGACTGAATGTTTTCGAAATTATTGGAGAGACTTTGAGTGTGTGTGAGTGTGTGACTTTGTGTGTGAATGCGTGTGTGTGGTTGCACACGTGTGAGGGAACTGGTGTGAGTGTGAAAGTGTGCATGTGTGAGTTTGCATATGTGTGTGTGATAGCGGGTGTCTGAGTATGAATGAGTGAGAGTGTATGTCCATGAATGGGATTGAGTGTGAGTGTGTATACAACACTGCAGCATGATTGCGTGTGAATGTGTTATTCTCTTTGTGAGTGATTCGGTGCTTTTCTGTCTGTGTGCCCCTGTGCTTGTGTTTGTTTGTGTGCGACTGAGTGTGAGTTCCCGCTTGTGCGTGTGTCTCTGTGTTTGTGTCAGTGTGAGTGTGTGAGGGGAATGGGGAGAAATATGATGCCTCAAATGTGATGGTTTGTGACATTGTGTGTGCGTGGGAGTGTTGGTGTGTGAGAGGGTGTTTGCGTGTGAGTCTGTGAGCGTGTGTTGGTGTGTGTGTGTGTGTGGTGGTGAGTTTGCATGAGGGTCCGTTTGTGTCTGCATACGTGTAAGTGTGCTTTGGATATGTGTGAATGTTGTAGGTGTATGTCTGTGTGAGAGTGTGTGTTTGTGGATATGAGATTTTGTGGGACCCTGAGTGGGTGTGTGTGTGCAGGTGAGCAAGGTGCTGTGCGAGCGAGTGTCAGAGTGTGAAAGGGTTTCGTATGTGATTGTGTGAGATCGTATGAGGAGGTGTGTTTTAGTGTTATGTGTGTGTGTTTGTGAGAGATTAGCTGTGTAAGTTGGAGTGTTACTCAGCGTGTATGTGTGACTGTGTGTTTGGGTATGTAAGACAGCGTGTGAGTGTGTTTTAGTTTGTGAGTGTACATGTTCATGTGCGAGTGTGCATGAGATGTGCGACTGTGCGTGATTCTGCATTTGTATGTGACTCTTAGTGAGTGTGTGAACATTTGTGAGTGAATCTGTGTTTTGGGTGTGTGTGCAAGGGCATGTGAGTGTCAGAGTTCAGGAGTGCATATGTCTGTGTGTATATCAGTGCGTGTGAGTGTATGTGCGAGATGTAGGTGCATGAGTGTGAGTGTTTCTGTGTGTGTCTGTGTGTGTAATGGGGTGTGACTCTATGTGTTAGGGTCTCTGTGAGTGACTGTGTGTTTGAGTGTGAGTCAGTGTGTGTGAGTTTGTGTATGATTGTGTGAGTGTGAGTTTGAACATGTGTGAGGGACTTTCCATGAGTGTGTGTCAATATGCTTGTGTGAGAGTGTACATGTGTCTGGGAGTGAGTGTGTGTGAGAGGTGGTGTGAATTTGTTTGGGTGAGAGTGTAGATGTGTGAATGGGCAGGAGTGGGTGTTGTGAGTGTGTATACAAGACTGTTGCGAGACTGAGATTTTGTGTGTGTGTTTGTGTGTCTATTTGTGTTCATGCATGTGTGTGAGAGTGCGTGTTTGTGTGAAAGTGTGTGAACGTGCGGGTCTGGGCGTGTGCCTGTGTGAGTGTGTGAGGGGTATGTGTTGAAATATGATGCCACAAAGGTTCCTGAGAGGTCTGGAAGCGAAATTGTCCTTCTCTGTTGTAATGGAAAGCCATAGAACGTGGTGGGAGGCTACAGATAGAAGAGCAATGTTGTGAAATGGATTGTAATGCGGTGTATTGTGACGCAATAGATGGTTCCTGTGTGTTATGCAGAAGAATGGATCCATCTATGGTGGAATGACACGCAGTAGAACGTGTTGGATTGCTGCGGAATGGAGTGGAATGTTGTGAAGTGGAGTGGAATGGAGTGCACTGTGACGCAGGGGAGGGAAACTGAGTGGTTTGGACACGAAGGGAGCCTTCTTTCCTGGAATGGAATGCAATAAAAGGTGAAGGATTGTTGGGTACTGGAGTAGAATATTGTGGAGTGGAGTCGAATGGGGTGCCATTGGATGCAATAGACGGTTTCTCAGTGTGTTTGAAGCGAATGGATTTATGTGCACGTGAGTGTGCAGCTATGTGTGTTTGCGTGTCTATTTTTGATTCGGATTGAGTGTGTGCATTTGTCACCGTGTGTATTTTTTTTGAGAGAGGTTGCTGTGTGAGCGTGCAGGTGTGTGAGCGGCTGAGCGGGAGTGTCTTTATATGAGAGGGTGTGAGCATGTTTACAAGAGGGTGATTATGTCAGTGTTCAAGTATGTGTGTGAGAGTGTGACAGCATTTGAAATTATGTGTGCGTGTGAGCTTGTTAATATGTGTGTCTCTGTGTGTAGTTTTGTATGTGTATGTGACATTATGTCTGTGAGTGCGTGAGTCTGTGAGTGTGTTGGTGTGAGTGATTGTGTGTGTGATATTGTGCGCACGTCTGTGTCTGTGCGTTTGTCAGCATTCGTGTGTGTGTCTGTGTGTGACAGTTTGTGCGTCTGTGTTTATGGAGGTGTGTGTCTGTGTGAGTGGGTGTGATACTGAATATGAGATAGTGTGAGTTTCTTTGAGTGTGAGTGTGTAAGTGTGCAAGGTGCAGTGTCTCAGTGTGAAATAAGGTCTTATGTGATTGTGTTTTATTTATTGTGAGGAGAGTTTTACTCTTCAGGTGAGTGTGTAAATGTGAGAGACTATTTGTGTGAGTGAGAGTGTTAGTCTGCGTGTATGAGGGACAGTGTGTGTTTGTGTTTGAATGGGAGTCCATGTGAGACTTAGATTTTATGTGTGCAGTTGTGGGAGTGTGTGCGAGAGGTGAGTGGGACTGAGTGGGTGCGACTGTGTATCTCTGGTAGAGTATGTGTATGTGTGACTGAATGTACCTGTTGGAGAGAGTGTGTGTGCACGTGTGTGTTAGTGTATAAGAGTTGATATGCCTGTGTGTTTCAGTGAGGGTGAGTGTAAGTGTGTGTTAGTGTGTGCGTGAGTGTGAGTGTGTATGTGTGTTTGACTGAATGTTTTCGAAATTATTGGATAGACTTTGAGTGTGTGTGAGTGTGTGACTTTGTGTGTGAATACGTGTGTGAGGGTGCACACGTGTGAGGGAACTGGTGTGAGTGTGAAAGTGTGCATGTGTGAGTTTGCATATGTGTGTGTGATAGCGGGTGTCTGAGTATGAATGAGTGAGAGTGTATGTCCATGAATGGGATTGAGTGTGAGTGTGTATACAACACTGCAGCATGATTGCGTGTGAATGTGTTATTCTGTTTGTGAGTGATTCGGTGCTTTTCTGTCTGTGTGCCCCTGTGCATGTGTTTGTTTGTGTGCGACTGAGTGTGAGTTCCCGCTTGTGCGTGTGTCTCTGTGTTTGTGTCAGTGTGAGTGTGTGAGGGGAATGGGGAGAAATATGATGCCTCAAATGTGATGGTTTGTGACATTGTGTGTGAGTGGGAGTGTTGGTGTGTGAGAGGGTGTTTGCGTGTGAGTCTGTGAGCGTGTGTTGGTGTGTGATGGTGAGTTTGCATGAGGGTCCGTTTGTGTCTGCATACGTGTAAGTGTGCTTTGGATATGTGTGAATGTTGTAGGTGTATGTCTGTGTGAGAGTGTGTGTTTGTGGATATGAGATTTTGTGGGACCCTGAGTGGGTGTGTGTGTGCAGGTGAGCAAGGTGCTGTGCGAGCGTGTGTCAGAGTGTGAAAGGGTTTCGTATGTGATTGTGTGAGATTGTATGAGGAGGTGTGTTTTAGTGTTATGTGTGTGTGTTTGTGAGAGATTAGCTGTGTAAGTTGGAGTGTTACTCAGCGTGTATGTGTGACTGTGTGTTTGGGTATGTAAGACAGCGTGTGAGTGTGTTTTAGTTTGTGAGTGTACATGTTAATGTGCGAGTGTGCATGAGATGTGCGACTGTGCGTGATTCTGCATTTGTATGTGACTCTTAGTGAGTGTGTGAACATTTGTGAGTGAATCTGTGTTTTGGGTGTGTGTGCAAGGGCATGTGAGTGTCAGAGTTCAGGAGTGCATATGTCTGTGTGTATATCAGTGCGTGTGAGTGTATGTGCGAGACGTAGGTGCATGAGTGTGAGTGTTTCTGTGTGTGTCTGTGTGTGTAATGGGGTGTGACTCTATGTGTTAGGGTCTCTGTGAGTGACTGTGTGTTTGAGTGTGAGTCAGTGTGTGTGAGTTTGTGTATGATTGTGTGAGTGTGAGTTGGAACATGTGTGAGGGACTTTTCATGAGTGTGTGTCAATATGCTTGTGTGAGAGTATACATGTGTCTGGGAGTGAGTGTGTGTGAGAGGTGGTGTGAATTTGTTTGGGTGAGAGTGTAGATGTGTGAATGGGCAGGAGTGGGTGTTGTGAGTGTGTATACAAGACTGTTGCGAGACTGAGATTTTGTGTGTGTGTTTGTGTGTCTATTTGTGTTCATGCAAGTGTGTGAGAGTGCGTGTTTGTGTGAAAGTGTGTGAACGTGCGGGTCTGGGCGTGTGCCTGTGTGAGTGTGTGAGGGGTATGTGTTGAAATATGATGCCACAAAGGTTCCTGAGAGGTCTGGAAGCGAAATTGTCCTTCTCTGTTGTAATGGAAAGCCATAGAACGTGGTGGGAGGCTACAGATAGAAGAGCAATGTTGTGGAATGGATTGTAATGCGGTGTATTGTGACGCAATAGATGGTTCCTGTGTGTTATGCAGAACAATGGATCCATCTATGGTGGAATGACACGCAGTAGAACGTGTTGGATTGCTGCGGAATGGAGTGGAATGTTGTGAAGTGGAGTGGAATGGAGTGCACTGTGATGCAGGGGAGGGAAACTGAGTGGTTTGGACACGAAGGGAGCCTTCTTTAATGGAATGGAATGCAATAAAAGGTGAAGGTTTGTTGGGTACTGGAGTAGAATATTGTGGAGTGGAGTCAAATGGGGTGCCATTTGATGCAATAGAAGGTTTCTCAGTGTGTTTGAAGCGAATGGATTTATGTGCACGTGAGTGTGCAGCTATGTGTGTTTGCGTGTCTATTTTTGATTCGGATTGAGTGTGTGCATTTGTCACCGTGTGTATTTTTTTTGAGAGAGGTTGCTGTGTGAGCGTGCAGGTGTGTGAGCGGCTGAGCGGGAGTGTCTTTATATGAGAGGGTGTGAGCATGTTTACAAGAGGGTGATTATGTCAGTGTTCAAGTATGTGTGTGAGAGTGTGACAGCATTTGAAATTATGTGTGCGTGTGAGCTTGTTAATATGTGTGTCTCTGTGTGTAGTTTTGTATGTGTATGTGACATTATGTCTGTGAGTGCGTGAGTCTGTGAGTGTGTTGGTGTGAGTGATTGTGTGTGTGATATTGTGCGCACGTCTGTGTCTGTGCGTTTGTCAGCATTCGTGTGTGTGTCTGTGTGTGACAGTTTGTGTGTCTGTGTTTATGGAGGTGTGTGTCTGTGTGAGTGGGTGTGATACTGAATATGAGATAGTGTGAGTTTCTTTGAGTGTGAGTGTGTAAGTGTGCAAGGTGCAGTGTCTCAGTGTGTGAGTGTGAAATAAGGTCTTATGTGATTGTGTTTTATTTATTGTGAGGAGAGTTTTACTCTTAAGGTGAGTGTGTAAATGTGAGAGACTATTTGTGTGAGTGAGAGTGTTAGTCTGCGTGTATGAGGGACAGTGTGTGTTTGTGTTTGAATGGGAGTCCATGTGAGTCTTAGATTTTATGTGTGCAGTTGTGGGAGTGTGTGCGAGAGGTGAGTGGGACTGAGTGGGTGCGACTGTGTATCTCTGGTAGAGTATGTGTATGTGTGACTGAATGTACCTGTTGGAGAGAGTGTGTGTGCACGTGTGTGTTAGTGTATAAGAGTTGATATGCCTGTGTGTTTCAGTGAGGGTGAGTGTAAGTGTGTGTTAGTGTGTGCGTGAGTGTGAGTGTGTATGTGTGTTTGACTGAATGTTTTCGAAATTATTGGAGAGACTTTGAGTGTGTGTGAGTGTGTGACTTTGTGTGTGAATGCGTGTGTGAGGGTGCACACGTGTGAGGGAACTGGTGTGAGTGTGAAAGTGTGCATGTGTGAGTTTGCATATGTGTGTGTGATAGCGGGTGTCTGAGTATGAATGAGTGAGAGTGTATGTCCATGAATGGGATTGAGTGTGAGTGTGTATACAACACTGCAGCATGATTGCGTGTGAATGTGTTATTCTGTTTGTGAGTGATTCGGTGCTTTTCTGTCTGTGTGCCCCTGTGCATGTGTTTGTTTGTGTGCGACTGAGTGTGAGTTCCCGCTTGTGCGTGTGTCTCTGTGTTTGTGTCAGTGTGAGTGTGTGAGGGGAATGGGGAGAAATATGATGCCTCAAATGTGATGGTTTGTGACATTGTGTGTGCGTGGGAGTGTTGGTGTGTGAGAGGGTGTTTGCGTGTGAGTCTGTGAGCATGTGTTGGTGTGTGTGTGTGTGTGGTGGTGAGTTTGCATGAGGGTCCGTTTGTGTCTGCATACGTGTAAGTGTGCTTTGGATATGTGTGAATGTTGTAGGTGTATGTCTGTGTGAGAGTGTGTGTTTGTGGATATGAGATTTTGTGGGACCCTGAGTGGGTGTGTGTGTGCAGGTGAGCAAGGTGCTGTGCGAGCGAGTGTCAGAGTGTGAAAGGGTTTCGTATGTGATTGTGTGAGATCGTATGAGGAGGTGTGTTTTAGTGTTATGTGTGTGTGTTTGTGAGAGATTAGCTGTGTAAGTTGGAGTGTTACTCAGCGTGTATGTGTGACTGTGTGTTTGGGTATGTAAGACAGCGTGTGAGTGTGTTTTAGTTTGTGAGTGTACATGTTCATGTGCGAGTGTGCATGAGATGTGCGACTGTGCGTGATTCTGCATTTGTATGTGACTCTTAGTGAGTGTGTGAACATTTGTGAGTGAATCTGTGTTTTGGGTGTGTGTGCAAGGGCATGTGAGTGTCAGAGTTCAGGAGTGCATATGTCTGTGTGTATATCAGTGCGTGTGAGTGTATGTGCGAGATGTAGGTGCATGAGTGTGAGTGTTTCTGTGTGTGTCTGTGTGTGTAATGGGGTGTGACTCTATGTGTTAGGGTCTCTGTGAGTGACTGTGTGTTTGAGTGTGAGTCAGTGTGTGTGAGTTTGTGTATGATTGTGTGAGTGTGAGTTGGAACATGTGTGAGGGACTTTCCATGAGTGTGTGTCAATATGCTTGTGTGAGAGTGTACATGTGTCTGGGAGTGAGTGTGTGTGAGAGGTGGTGTGAATTTGTTTGGGTGAGAGTGTAGATGTGTGAATGGGCAGGAGTGGGTGTTGTGAGTGTGTATACAAGACTGTTGCGAGACTGAGATTTTGTGTGTGTGTTTGTGTGTCTATTTGTGTTCATGCATGTGTGTGAGAGTGCGTGTTTGTGTGAAAGTGTGTGAACGTGCGGGTCTGGGCGTGTGCCTGTGTGAGTGTGTGAGGGGTATGTGTTGAAATATGATGCCACAAAGGTTCCTGAGAGGTCTGGAAGCGAAATTGTCCTTCTCTGTTGTAATGGAAAGCCATAGAACGTGGTGGGAGGCTACAGATAGAAGAGCAATGTTGTGGAATGGATTGTAATGCGGTGTATTGTGACGCAATAGATGGTTCCTGTGTGTTATGCAGAAGAATGGATCCATCTATGGTGGAATGACACGCAGTAGAACGTGTTGGATTGCTGCGGAATGGAGTGGAATGTTGTGAAGTGGAGTGGAATGGAGTGCACTGTGACGCAGGGGAGGGAAACTGAGTGGTTTGGACACGAAGGGAGCCTTCTTTCCTGGAATGGAATGCAATAAAAGGTGAAGGATTGTTGGGTACTGGAGTAGAATATTGTGGAGTGGAGTCGAATGGGGTGCCATTTGATGCAATAGACGGTTTCTCAGTGTGTTTGAAGCGAATGGATTTATGTGCACGTGAGTGTGCAGCTATGTGTGTTTGCGTGTCTATTTTTGATTCGGATTGAGTGTGTGCATTTGTCACCGTGTGTATTTTTTTTGAGAGAGGTTGCTGTGTGAGCGTGCAGGTGTGTGAGCGGCTGAGCGGGAGTGTCTTTATATGAGAGGGTGTGAGCATGTTTACAAGAGGGTGATTATGTCAGTGTTCAAGTATGTGTGTGAGAGTGTGACAGCATTTGAAATTATGTGTGCGTGTGAGCTTGTTAATATGTGTGTCTCTGTGTGTAGTTTTGTATGTGTATGTGACATTATGTCTGTGAGTGCGTGAGTCTGTGAGTGTGTTGGTGTGAGTGATTGTGTGTGTGATATTGTGCGCACGTCTGTGTCTGTGCGTTTGTCAGCATTCGTGTGTGTGTCTGTGTGTGACAGTTTGTGCGTCTGTGTTTATGGAGGTGTGTGTCTGTGTGAGTGGGTGTGATACTGAATATGAGATAGTGTGAGTTTCTTTGAGTGTGAGTGTGTAAGTGTGCAAGGTGCAGTGTCTCAGTGTGTGAGTGTGAAATAAGTCTTATGGGATTGTGTTTTATTTATTGTGAGGAGAGTTTTACTCTTCAGGTGAGTGTGTAAATGTGAGAGACTATTTGTGTGAGTGAGAGTGTTAGTCTGCGTGTATGAGGGACAGTGTGTGTTTGTGTTTGAATGGGAGTCCATGTGAGACTTAGATTTTATGTGTGCAGTTGTGGGAGTGTGTGCGAGAGGTGAGTGGGACTGAGTGGGTGCGACTGTGTATCTCTGGTAGAGTATGTGTATGTGTGACTGAATGTACCTGTTGGAGAGAGTGTGTGTGCACGTGTGTGTTAGTGTATAAGAGTTGATATGCCTGTGTGTTTCAGTGAGGGTGAGTGTAAGTGTGTGTTAGTGTGTGCGTGAGTGTGAGTGTGTATGTGTGTTTGACTGAATGTTTTCGAAATTATTGGAGAGACTTTGAGTGTGTGTGAGTGTGTGACTTTGTGTGTGAATGCGTGTGTGAGGGTGCACACGTGTGAGGGAACTGGTGTGAGTGTGAAAGTGTGCATGTGTGAGTTTGCATATGTGTGTGTGATAGCGGGTGTCTGAGTATGAATGAGTGAGAGTGTATGTCCATGAATGGGATTGAGTGTGAGTGTGTATACAACACTGCAGCATGATTGCGTGTGAATGTGTTATTCTGTTTGTGAGTGATTCGGTTCTTTTCTGTCTGTGTGCCCCTGTGCATGTGTTTGTTTGTGTGCGACTGAGTGTGAGTTCCCGCTTGTGCGTGTGTCTCTGTGTTTGTGTCAGTGTGAGTGTGTGAGGGGAATGGGGAGAAATATGATGCCTCAAATGTGATGGTTTGTGACATTGTGTGTGCGTGGGAGTGTTGGTGTGTGAGAGGGTGTTTGCGTGTGAGTCTGTGAGCATGTGTTGGTGTGTGTGTGTGTGTGGTGGTGAGTTTGCATGAGGGTCCGTTTGTGTCTGCATACGTGTAAGTGTGCTTTGGATATGTGTGAATGTTGTAGGTGTATGTCTGTGTGAGAGTGTGTGTTTGTGGATATGAGATTTTGTGGGACCCTGAGTGGGTGTGTGTGTGCAGGTGAGCAAGGTGCTGTGCGAGCGAGTGTCAGAGTGTGAAAGGGTTTCGTATGTGATTGTGTGAGATCGTATGAGGAGGTGTGTTTTAGTGTTATGTGTGTGTGTTTGTGAGAGATTAGCTGTGTAAGTTGGAGTGTTACTCAGCGTGTATGTGTGACTGTGTGTTTGGGTATGTAAGACAGCGTGTGAGTGTGTTTTAGTTTGTGAGTGTACATGTTAATGTGCGAGTGTGCATGAGATGTGCGACTGTGCGTGATTCTGCATTTGTATGTGACTCTTAGTGAGTGTGTGAACATTTGTGAATGAATCTGTGTTTTGGGTGTGTGTGCAAGGGCATGTGAGTGTCAGAGTTCAGGAGTGCATATGTCTGTGTGTATATCAGTGCGTGTGAGTGTATGTGCGAGATGTAGGTGCATGAGTGTGAGTGTTTCTGTGTGTGTCTGTGTGTGTAATGGGGTGTGACTCTATGTGTTAGGGTCTCTGTGAGTGACTGTGTGTTTGAGTGTGAGTCAGTGTGTGTGAGTTTGTGTATGATTGTGTGAGTGTGAGTTGGAACATGTGTGAGGGACTTTCCATGAGTGTGTGTCAATATGCTTGTGTGAGAGTGTACATGTGTCTGGGAGTGAGTGTGTGTGAGAGGTGGTGTGAATTTGTTTGGGTGAGAGTGTAGATGTGTGAATGGGCAGGAGTGGGTGTTGTGAGTGTGTATACAAGACTGTTGCGAGACTGAGATTTTGTGTGTGTGTTTGTGTGTCTATTTGTGTTCATGCATGTGTGTGAGAGTGCGTGTTTGTGTGAAAGTGTGTGAACGTGCGGGTCTGGGCGTGTGCCTGTGTGAGTGTGTGAGGGGTATGTGTTGAAATATGATGCCACAAAGGTTCCTGAGAGGTCTGGAAGCGAAATTGTCCTTCTCTGTTGTAATGGAAAGCCATAGAACGTGGTGGGAGGCTACAGATAGAAGAGCAATGTTGTGGAATGGATTGTAATGCGGTGTATTGTGACGCAATAGATGGTTCCTGTGTGTTATGCAGAAGAATGGATCCATCTATGGTGGAATGACACGCAGTAGAACGTGTTGGATTGCTGCGGAATGGAGTGGAATGTTGTGAAGTGGAGTGGAATGGAGTGCACTGTGACGCAGGGGAGGGAAACTGAGTGGTTTGGACACGAAGGGAGCCTTCTTTCCTGGAATGGAATGCAATAAAAGGTGAAGGATTGTTGGGTACTGGAGTAGAATATTGTGGAGTGGAGTCGAATGGGGTGCCATTTGATGCAATAGACGGTTTCTCAGTGTGTTTGAAGCGAATGGATTTATGTGCACGTGAGTGTGCAGCTATGTGTGTTTGCGTGTCTATTTTTGATTCGGATTGAGTGTGTGCATTTGTCACCGTGTGTATTTTTTTTGAGAGAGGTTGCTGTGTGAGCGTGCAGGTGTGTGAGCGGCTGAGCGGGAGTGTCTTTATATGAGAGGGTGTGAGCATGTTTACAAGAGGGTGATTATGTCAGTGTTCAAGTATGTGTGTGAGAGTGTGACAGCATTTGAAATTATGTGTGCGTGTGAGCTTGTTAATATGTGTGTCTCTGTGTGTAGTTTTGTATGTGTATGTGACATTATGTCTGTGAGTGCGTGAGTCTGTGAGTGTGTTGGTGTGAGTGATTGTGTGTGTGATATTGTGCGCACGTCTGTGTCTGTGCGTTTGTCAGCATTCGTGTGTGTGTCTGTGTGTGACAGTTTGTGCGTCTGTGTTTATGGAGGTGTGTGTCTGTGTGAGTGGGTGTGATACTGAATATGAGATAGTGTGAGTTTCTTTGAGTGTGAGTGTGTAAGTGTGCAAGGTGCAGTGTCTCAGTGTGAAATAAGGTCTTATGTGATTGTGTTTTATTTATTGTGAGGAGAGTTTTACTCTTCAGGTGAGTGTGTAAATGTGAGAGACTATTTGTGTGAGTGAGAGTGTTAGTCTGCGTGTATGAGGGACAGTGTGTGTTTGTGTTTGAATGGGAGTCCATGTGAGACTTAGATTTTATGTGTGCAGTTGTGGGAGTGTGTGCGAGAGGTGAGTGGGACTGAGTGGGTGCGACTGTGTATCTCTGGTAGAGTATGTGTATGTGTGACTGAATGTACCTGTTGGAGAGAGTGTGTGTGCACGTGTGTGTTAGTGTATAAGAGTTGATATGCCTGTGTGTTTCAGTGAGGGTGAGTGTAAGTGTGTGTTAGTGTGTGCGTGAGTGTGAGTGTGTATGTGTGTTTGACTGAATGTTTTCGAAATTATTGGAGAGACTTTGAGTGTGTGTGAGTGTGTGACTTTGTGTGTGAATACGTGTGTGAGGGTGCACACGTGTGAGGGAACTGGTGTGAGTGTGAAAGTGTGCATGTGTGAGTTTGCATATGTGTGTGTGATAGCGGGTGTCTGAGTATGAATGAGTGAGAGTGTATGTCCATGAATGGGATTGAGTGTGAGTGTGTATACAACACTGCAGCATGATTGCGTGTGAATGTGTTATTCTGTTTGTGAGTGATTCGGTGCTTTTCTGTCTGTGTGCCCCTGTGCATGTGTTTGTTTGTGTGCGACTGAGTGTGAGTTCCCGCTTGTGCGTGTGTCTCTGTGTTTGTGTCAGTGTGAGTGTGTGAGGGGAATGGGGAGAAATATGATGCCTCAAATGTGATGGTTTGTGACATTGTGTGTGAGTGGGAGTGTTGGTGTGTGAGAGGGTGTTTGCGTGTGAGTCTGTGAGCGTGTGTTGGTGTGTGATGGTGAGTTTGCATGAGGGTCCGTTTGTGTCTGCATACGTGTAAGTGTGCTTTGGATATGTGTGAATGTTGTAGGTGTATGTCTGTGTGAGAGTGTGTGTTTGTGGATATGAGATTTTGTGGGACCCTGAGTGGGTGTGTGTGTGCAGGTGAGCAAGGTGCTGTGCGAGCGAGTGTCAGAGTGTGAAAGGGTTTCGTATGTGATTGTGTGAGATCGTATGAGGAGGTGTGTTTTAGTGTTATGTGTGTGTGTTTGTGAGAGATTAGCTGTGTAAGTTGGAGTGTTACTCAGCGTGTATGTGTGACTGTGTGTTTGGGTATGTAAGACAGCGTGTGAGTGTGTTTTAGTTTGTGAGTGTACATGTTAATGTGCGAGTGTGCATGAGATGTGCGACTGTGCGTGATTCTGCATTTGTATGTGACTCTTAGTGAGTGTGTGAACATTTGTGAGTGAATCTGTGTTTTGGGTGTGTGTGCAAGGGCATGTGAGTGTCAGAGTTCAGGAGTGCATATGTCTGTGTGTATATCAGTGCGTGTGAGTGTATGTGCGAGATGTAGGTGCATGAGTGTGAGTGTTTCTGTGTGTGTCTGTGTGTGTAATGGGGTGTGACTCTATGTGTTAGGGTCTCTGTGAGTGACTGTGTGTTTGAGTGTGAGTCAGTGTGTGTGAGTTTGTGTATGATTGTGTGAGTGTGAGTTGGAACATGTGTGAGGGACTTTTCATGAGTGTGTGTCAATATGCTTGTGTGAGAGTATACATGTGTCTGGGAGTGAGTGTGTGTGAGAGGTGGTGTGAATTTGTTTGGGTGAGAGTGTAGATGTGTGAATGGGCAGGAGTGGGTGTTGTGAGTGTGTATACAAGACTGTTGCGAGACTGAGATTTTGTGTGTGTGTTTGTGTGTCTATTTGTGTTCATGCAAGTGTGTGAGAGTGCGTGTTTGTGTGAAAGTGTGTGAACGTGCGGGTCTGGGCGTGTGCCTGTGTGAGTGTGTGAGGGGTATGTGTTGAAATATGATGCCACAAAGGTTCCTGAGAGGTCTGGAAGCGAAATTGTCCTTCTCTGTTGTAATGGAAAGCCATAGAACGTGGTGGGAGGCTACAGATAGAAGAGCAATGTTGTGGAATGGATTGTAATGCGGTGTATTGTGACGCAATAGATGGTTCCTGTGTGTTATGCAGAACAATGGATCCATCTATGGTGGAATGACACGCAGTAGAACGTGTTGGATTGCTGCGGAATGGAGTGGAATGTTGTGAAGTGGAGTGGAATGGAGTGCACTGTGATGCAGGGGAGGGAAACTGAGTGGTTTGGACACGAAGGGAGCCTTCTTTAATGGAATGGAATGCAATAAAAGGTGAAGGTTTGTTGGGTACTGGAGTAGAATATTGTGGAGTGGAGTCAAATGGGGTGCCATTTGATGCAATAGAAGGTTTCTCAGTGTGTTTGAAGCGAATGGATTTATGTGCACGTGAGTGTGCAGCTATGTGTGTTTGCGTGTCTATTTTTGATTCGGATTGAGTGTGTGCATTTGTCACCGTGTGTATTTTTTTTGAGAGAGGTTGCTGTGTGAGCGTGCAGGTGTGTGAGCGGCTGAGCGGGAGTGTCTTTATATGAGAGGGTGTGAGCATGTTTACAAGAGGGTGATTATGTCAGTGTTCAAGTATGTGTGTGAGAGTGTGACAGCATTTGAAATTATGTGTGCGTGTGAGCTTGTTAATATGTGTGTCTCTGTGTGTAGTTTTGTATGTGTATGTGACATTATGTCTGTGAGTGCGTGAGTCTGTGAGTGTGTTGGTGTGAGTGATTGTGTGTGTGATATTGTGCGCACGTCTGTGTCTGTGCGTTTGTCAGCATTCGTGTGTGTGTCTGTGTGTGACAGTTTGTGTGTCTGTGTTTATGGAGGTGTGTGTCTGTGTGAGTGGGTGTGATACTGAATATGAGATAGTGTGAGTTTCTTTGAGTGTGAGTGTGTAAGTGTGCAAGGTGCAGTGTCTCAGTGTGTGAGTGTGAAATAAGGTCTTATGTGATTGTGTTTTATTTATTGTGAGGAGAGTTTTACTCTTCAGGTGAGTGTGTAAATGTGAGAGACTATTTGTGTGAGTGAGAGTGTTAGTCTGCGTGTATGAGGGACAGTGTGTGTTTGTGTTTGAATGGGAGTCCATGTGAGTCTTAGATTTTATGTGTGCAGTTGTGGGAGTGTGTGCGAGAGGTGAGTGGGACTGAGTGGGTGCGACTGTGTATCTCTGGTAGAGTATGTGTATGTGTGACTGAATGTACCTGTTGGAGAGAGTGTGTGTGCACGTGTGTGTTAGTGTATAAGAGTTGATATGCCTGTGTGTTTCAGTGAGGGTGAGTGTAAGTGTGTGTTAGTGTGTGCGTGAGTGTGAGTGTGTATGTGTGTTTGACTGAATGTTTTCGAAATTATTGGAGAGACTTTGAGTGTGTGTGAGTGTGTGACTTTGTGTGTGAATGCGTGTGTGAGGGTGCACACGTGTGAGGGAACTGGTGTGAGTGTGAAAGTGTGCATGTGTGAGTTTGCATATGTGTGTGTGATAGCGGGTGTCTGAGTATGAATGAGTGAGAGTGTATGTCCATGAATGGGATTGAGTGTGAGTGTGTATACAACACTGCAGCATGATTGCGTGTGAATGTGTTATTCTGTTTGTGAGTGATTCGGTGCTTTTCTGTCTGTGTGCCCCTGTGCATGTGTTTGTTTGTGTGCGACTGAGTGTGAGTTCCCGCTTGTGCGTGTGTCTCTGTGTTTGTGTCAGTGTGAGTGTGTGAGGGGAATGGGGAGAAATATGATGCCTCAAATGTGATGGTTTGTGACATTGTGTGTGCGTGGGAGTGTTGGTGTGTGAGAGGGTGTTTGCGTGTGAGTCTGTGAGCGTGTGTTGGTGTGTGTGTGTGTGTGGTGGTGAGTTTGCATGAGGGTCCGTTTGTGTCTGCATACGTGTAAGTGTGCTTTGGATATGTGTGAATGTTGTAGGTGTATGTCTGTGTGAGAGTGTGTGTTTGTGGATATGAGATTTTGTGGGACCCTGAGTGGGTGTGTGTGTGCAGGTGAGCAAGGTGCTGTGCGAGCGAGTGTCAGAGTGTGAAAGGGTTTCGTATGTGATTGTGTGAGATCGTATGAGGAGGTGTGTTTTAGTGTTATGTGTGTGTGTTTGTGAGAGATTAGCTGTGTAAGTTGGAGTGTTACTCAGCGTGTATGTGTGACTGTGTGTTTGGGTATGTAAGACAGCGTGTGAGTGTGTTTTAGTTTGTGAGTGTACATGTTAATGTGCGAGTGTGCATGAGATGTGCGACTGTGCGTGATTCTGCATTTGTATGTGACTCTTAGTGAGTGTGTTAACATTTGTGAGTGAATCTGTGTTTTGGGTGTGTGTGCAAGGGCATGTGAGTGTCAGAGTTCAGGAGTGCATATGTCTGTGTGTATATCAGTGCGTGTGAGTGTATGTGCGAGATGTAGGTGCATGAGTGTGAGTGTTTCTGTGTGTGTCTGTGTGTGTAATGGGGTGTGACTCTATGTGTTAGGGTCTCTGTGAGTGACTGTGTGTTTGAGTGTGAGTCAGTGTGTGTGAGTTTGTGTATGATTGTGTGAGTGTGAGTTTGAACATGTGTGAGGGACTTTCCATGAGTGTGTGTCAATATGCTTGTATGAGAGTGTACATGTGTCTGGGAGTGAGTGTGTGTGAGAGGTGGTGTGAATTTGTTTGGGTGAGAGTGTAGATGTGTGAATGGGCAGGAGTGGGTGTTGTGAGTGTGTATACAAGACTGTTGCGAGACTGAGATTTTGTGTGTGTGTTTGTGTGTCTATTTGTGTTCATGCATGTGTGTGAGAGTGCGTGTTTGTGTGAAAGTGTGTGAACGTGCGGGTCTGGGCGTGTGCCTGTGTGAGTGTGTGAGGGGTATGTGTTGAAATATGATGCCACAAAGGTTCCTGAGAGGTCTGGAAGCGAAATTGTCCTTCTCTGTTGTAATGGAAAGCCATAGAACGTGGTGGGAGGCTACAGATAGAAGAGCAATGTTGTGGAATGGATTGTAATGCGGTGTATTGTGACGCAATAGATGGTTCCTGTGTGTTATGCAGAAGAATGGATCCATCTATGGTGGAATGACACGCAGTAGAACGTGTTGGATTGCTGCGGAATGGAGTGGAATGTTGTGAAGTGGAGTGGAATGGAGTGCACTGTGACGCAGGGGAGGGAAACTGAGTGGTTTGGACACGAAGGGAGCCTTCTTTCCTGGAATGGAATGCAATAAAAGGTGAAGGATTGTTGGGTACTGGAGTAGAATATTGTGGAGTGGAGTCGAATGGGGTGCCATTTGATGCAATAGACGGTTTCTCAGTGTGTTTGAAGCGAATGGATTTATGTGCACGTGAGTGTGCAGCTATGTGTGTTTGCGTGTCTATTTTTGATTCGGATTGAGTGTGTGCATTTGTCACCGTGTGTATTTTTTTTGAGAGAGGTTGCTGTGTGAGCGTGCAGGTGTGTGAGCGGCTGAGCGGGAGTGTCTTTATATGAGAGGGTGTGAGCATGTTTACAAGAGGGTGATTATGTCAGTGTTCAAGTATGTGTGTGAGAGTGTGACAGCATTTGAAATTATGTGTGCGTGTGAGCTTGTTAATATGTGTGTCTCTGTGTGTAGTTTTGTATGTGTATGTGACATTATGTCTGTGAGTGCGTGAGTCTGTGAGTGTGTTGGTGTGAGTGATTGTGTGTGTGATATTGTGCGCACGTCTGTGTCTGTGCGTTTGTCAGCATTCGTGTGTGTGTCTGTGTGTGACAGTTTGTGCGTCTGTGTTTATGGAGGTGTGTGTCTGTGTGAGTGGGTGTGATACTGAATATGAGATAGTGTGAGTTTCTTTGAGTGTGAGTGTGTAAGTGTGCAAGGTGCAGTGTCTCAGTGTGAAATAAGGTCTTATGTGATTGTGTTTTATTTATTGTGAGGAGAGTTTTACTCTTCAGGTGAGTGTGTAAATGTGAGAGACTATTTGTGTGAGTGAGAGTGTTAGTCTGCGTGTATGAGGGACAGTGTGTGTTTGTGTTTGAATGGGAGTCCATGTGAGACTTAGATTTTATGTGTGCAGTTGTGGGAGTGTGTGCGAGAGGTGAGTGGGACTGAGTGGGTGCGACTGTGTATCTCTGGTAGAGTATGTGTATGTGTGACTGAATGTACCTGTTGGAGAGAGTGTGTGTGCACGTGTGTGTTAGTGTATAAGAGTTGATATGCCTGTGTGTTTCAGTGAGGGTGAGTGTAAGTGTGTGTTAGTGTGTGCGTGAGTGTGAGTGTGTATGTGTGTTTGACTGAATGTTTTCGAAATTATTGGAGAGACTTTGAGTGTGTGTGAGTGTGTGACTTTGTGTGTGAATACGTGTGTGAGGGTGCACACGTGTGAGGGAACTGGTGTGAGTGTGAAAGTGTGCATGTGTGAGTTTGCATATGTGTGTGTGATAGCGGGTGTCTGAGTATGAATGAGTGAGAGTGTATGTCCATGAATGGGATTGAGTGTGAGTGTGTATACAACACTGCAGCATGATTGCGTGTGAATGTGTTATTCTGTTTGTGAGTGATTCGGTGCTTTTCTGTCTGTGTGCCCCTGTGCATGTGTTTGTTTGTGTGCGACTGAGTGTGAGTTCCCGCTTGTGCGTGTGTCTCTGTGTTTGTGTCAGTGTGAGTGTGTGAGGGGAATGGGGAGAAATATGATGCCTCAAATGTGATGGTTTGTGACATTGTGTGTGAGTGGGAGTGTTGGTGTGTGAGAGGGTGTTTGCGTGTGAGTCTGTGAGCGTGTGTTGGTGTGTGATGGTGAGTTTGCATGAGGGTCCGTTTGTGTCTGCATACGTGTAAGTGTGCTTTGGATATGTGTGAATGTTGTAGGTGTATGTCTGTGTGAGAGTGTGTGTTTGTGGATATGAGATTTTGTGGGACCCTGAGTGGGTGTGTGTGTGCAGGTGAGCAAGGTGCTGTGCGAGCGAGTGTCAGAGTGTGAAAGGGTTTCGTATGTGATTGTGTGAGATCGTATGAGGAGGTGTGTTTTAGTGTTATGTGTGTGTGTTTGTGAGAGATTAGCTGTGTAAGTTGGAGTGTTACTCAGCGTGTATGTGTGACTGTGTGTTTGGGTATGTAAGACAGCGTGTGAGTGTGTTTTAGTTTGTGAGTGTACATGTTAATGTGCGAGTGTGCATGAGATGTGCGACTGTGCGTGATTCTGCATTTGTATGTGACTCTTAGTGAGTGTGTGAACATTTGTGAGTGAATCTGTGTTTTGGGTGTGTGTGCAAGGGCATGTGAGTGTCAGAGTTCAGGAGTGCATATGTCTGTGTGTATATCAGTGCGTGTGAGTGTATGTGCGAGATGTAGGTGCATGAGTGTGAGTGTTTCTGTGTGTGTCTGTGTGTGTAATGGGGTGTGACTCTATGTGTTAGGGTCTCTGTGAGTGACTGTGTGTTTGAGTGTGAGTCAGTGTGTGTGAGTTTGTGTATGATTGTGTGAGTGTGAGTTGGAACATGTGTGAGGGACTTTTCATGAGTGTGTGTCAATATGCTTGTGTGAGAGTATACATGTGTCTGGGAGTGAGTGTGTGTGAGAGGTGGTGTGAATTTGTTTGGGTGAGAGTGTAGATGTGTGAATGGGCAGGAGTGGGTGTTGTGAGTGTGTATACAAGACTGTTGCGAGACTGAGATTTTGTGTGTGTGTTTGTGTGTCTATTTAGGTTCATGCAAGTGTGTGAGAGTGCGTGTTTGTGTGAAAGTGTGTGAACGTGCGGGTCTGGGCGTGTGCCTGTGTGAGTGTGTGAGGGGTATGTGTTGAAATATGATGCCACAAAGGTTCCTGAGAGGTCTGGAAGCGAAATTGTCCTTCTCTGTTGTAATGGAAAGCCATAGAACGTGGTGGGAGGCTACAGATAGAAGAGCAATGTTGTGGAATGGATTGTAATGCGGTGTATTGTGACGCAATAGATGGTTCCTGTGTGTTATGCAGAACAATGGATCCATCTATGGTGGAATGACACGCAGTAGAACGTGTTGGATTGCTGCGGAATGGAGTGGAATGTTGTGAAGTGGAGTGGAATGGAGTGCACTGTGATGCAGGGGAGGGAAACTGAGTGGTTTGGACACGAAGGGAGCCTTCTTTAATGGAATGGAATGCAATAAAAGGTGAAGGTTTGTTGGGTACTGGAGTAGAATATTGTGGAGTGGAGTCAAATGGGGTGCCATTTGATGCAATAGAAGGTTTCTCAGTGTGTTTGAAGCGAATGGATTTATGTGCACGTGAGTGTGCAGCTATGTGTGTTTGCGTGTCTATTTTTGATTCGGATTGAGTGTGTGCATTTGTCACCGTGTGTATTTTTTTTGAGAGAGGTTGCTGTGTGAGCGTGCAGGTGTGTGAGCGGCTGAGCGGGAGTGTCTTTATATGAGAGGGTGTGAGCATGTTTACAAGAGGGTGATTATGTCAGTGTTCAAGTATGTGTGTGAGAGTGTGATAGCATTTGAAATTATGTGTGCGTGTGAGCTTGTTAATATGTGTGTCTCTGTGTGTAGTTTTGTATGTGTATGTGACATTATGTCTGTGAGTGCGTGAGTCTGTGAGTGTGTTGGTGTGAGTGATTGTGTGTGTGATATTGTGCGCACGTCTGTGTCTGTGCGTTTGTCAGCATTCGTGTGTGTGTCTGTGTGTGACAGTTTGTGTGTCTGTGTTTATGGAGGTGTGTGTCTGTGTGAGTGGGTGTGATACTGAATATGAGATAGTGTGAGTTTCTTTGAGTGTGAGTGTGTAAGTGTGCAAGGTGCAGTGTCTCAGTGTGTGAGTGTGAAATAAGGTCTTATGTGATTGTGTTTTATTTATTGTGAGGAGAGTTTTACTCTTAAGGTGAGTGTGTAAATGTGAGAGACTATTTGTGTGAGTGAGAGTGTTAGTCTGCGTGTATGAGGGACAGTGTGTGTTTGTGTTTGAATGGGAGTCCATGTGAGTCTTAGATTTTATGTGTGCAGTTGTGGGAGTGTGTGCGAGAGGTGAGTGGGACTGAGTGGGTGCGACTGTGTATCTCTGGTAGAGTATGTGTATGTGTGACTGAATGTACCTGTTGGAGAGAGTGTGTGTGCACGTGTGTGTTAGTGTATAAGAGTTGATATGCCTGTGTGTTTCAGTGAGGGTGAGTGTAAGTGTGTGTTAGTGTGTGCGTGAGTGTGAGTGTGTATGTGTGTTTGACTGAATGTTTTCGAAATTATTGGAGAGACTTTGAGTGTGTGTGAGTGTGTGACTTTGTGTGTGAATGCGTGTGTGAGGGTGCACACGTGTGAGGGAACTGGTGTGAGTGTGAAAGTGTGCATGTGTGAGTTTGCATATGTGTGTGTGATAGCGGGTGTCTGAGTATGAATGAGTGAGAGTGTATGTCCATGAATGGGATTGAGTGTGAGTGTGTATACAACACTGCAGCATGATTGCGTGTGAATGTGTTATTCTGTTTGTGAGTGATTCGGTGCTTTTCTGTCTGTGTGCCCCTGTGCATGTGTTTGTTTGTGTGCGACTGAGTGTGAGTTCCCGCTTGTGCGTGTGTCTCTGTGTTTGTGTCAGTGTGAGTGTGTGAGGGGAATGGGGAGAAATATGATGCCTCAAATGTGATGGTTTGTGACATTGTGTGTGCGTGGGAGTGTTGGTGTGTGAGAGGGTGTTTGCGTGTGAGTCTGTGAGCGTGTGTTGGTGTGTGTGTGTGTGTGGTGGTGAGTTTGCATGAGGGTCCGTTTGTGTCTGCATACGTGTAAGTGTGCTTTGGATATGTGTGAATGTTGTAGGTGTATGTCTGTGTGAGAGTGTGTGTTTGTGGATATGAGATTTTGTGGGACCCTGAGTGGGTGTGTGTGTGCAGGTGAGCAAGGTGCTGTGCGAGCGAGTGTCAGAGTGTGAAAGGGTTTCGTATGTGATTGTGTGAGATCGTATGAGGAGGTGTGTTTTAGTGTTATGTGTGTGTGTTTGTGAGAGATTAGCTGTGTAAGTTGGAGTGTTACTCAGCGTGTATGTGTGACTGTGTGTTTGGGTATGTAAGACAGCGTGTGAGTGTGTTTTAGTTTGTGAGTGTACATGTTAATGTGCGAGTGTGCATGAGATGTGCGACTGTGCGTGATTCTGCATTTGTATGTGACTCTTAGTGAGTGTGTGAACATTTGTGAGTGAATCTGTGTTTTGGGTGTGTGTGCAAGGGCATGTGAGTGTCAGAGTTCAGGAGTGCATATGTCTGTGTGTATATCAGTGCGTGTGAGTGTATGTGCGAGATGTAGGTGCATGAGTGTGAGTGTTTCTGTGTGTGTCTGTGTGTGTAATGGGGTGTGACTCTATGTGTTAGGGTCTCTGTGAGTGACTGTGTGTTTGAGTGTGAGTCAGTGTGTGTGAGTTTGTGTATGATTGTGTGAGTGTGAGTTTGAACATGTGTGAGGGACTTTCCATGAGTGTGTGTCAATATGCTTGTATGAGAGTGTACATGTGTCTGGGAGTGAGTGTGTGTGAGAGGTGGTGTGAATTTGTTTGGGTGAGAGTGTAGATGTGTGAATGGGCAGGAGTGGGTGTTGTGAGTGTGTATACAAGACTGTTGCGAGACTGAGATTTTGTGTGTGTGTTTGTGTGTCTATTTGTGTTCATGCATGTGTGTGAGAGTGCGTGTTTGTGTGAAAGTGTGTGAACGTGCGGGTCTGGGCGTGTGCCTGTGTGAGTGTGTGAGGGGTATGTGTTGAAATATGATGCCACAAAGGTTCCTGAGAGGTCTGGAAGCGAAATTGTCCTTCTCTGTTGTAATGGAAAGCCATAGAACGTGGTGGGAGGCTACAGATAGAAGAGCAATGTTGTGGAATGGATTGTAATGCGGTGTATTGTGACGCAATAGATGGTTCCTGTGTGTTATGCAGAAGAATGGATCCATCTATGGTGGAATGACACGCAGTAGAACGTGTTGGATTGCTGCGGAATGGAGTGGAATGTTGTGAAGTGGAGTGGAATGGAGTGCACTGTGACGCAGGGGAGGGAAACTGAGTGGTTTGGACACGAAGGGAGCCTTCTTTCCTGGAATGGAATGCAATAAAAGGTGAAGGATTGTTGGGTACTGGAGTAGAATATTGTGGAGTGGAGTCGAATGGGGTGCCATTTGATGCAATAGACGGTTTCTCAGTGTGTTTGAAGCGAATGGATTTATGTGCACGTGAGTGTGCAGCTATGTGTGTTTGCGTGTCTATTTTTGATTCGGATTGAGTGTGTGCATTTGTCACCGTGTGTATTTTTTTTGAGAGAGGTTGCTGTGTGAGCGTGCAGGTGTGTGAGCGGCTGAGCGGGAGTGTCTTTATATGAGAGGGTGTGAGCATGTTTACAAGAGGGTGATTATGTCAGTGTTCAAGTATGTGTGTGAGAGTGTGACAGCATTTGAAATTATGTGTGCGTGTGAGCTTGTTAATATGTGTGTCTCTGTGTGTAGTTTTGTATGTGTATGTGACATTATGTCTGTGAGTGCGTGAGTCTGTGAGTGTGTTGGTGTGAGTGATTGTGTGTGTGATATTGTGCGCACGTCTGTGTCTGTGCGTTTGTCAGCATTCGTGTGTGTGTCTGTGTGTGACAGTTTGTGCGTCTGTGTTTATGGAGGTGTGTGTCTGTGTGAGTGGGTGTGATACTGAATATGAGATAGTGTGAGTTTCTTTGAGTGTGAGTGTGTAAGTGTGCAAGGTGCAGTGTCTCAGTGTGTGAGTGTGAAATAAGTCTTATGGGATTGTGTTTTATTTATTGTGAGGAGAGTTTTACTCTTCAGGTGAGTGTGTAAATGTGAGAGATTATTTGTGTGAGTGAGAGTGTTAGTCTGAGTGTATGAGGGACAGTGTGTGTTTGTGTTTGAATGGGAGTCCATGTGAGACTTAGATTTTATGTGTGCAGTTGTGGGAGTGTGTGCGAGAGGTGAGTGGGACTGAGTGGGTGCGACTGTGTATCTCTGGTAGAGTATGTGTATGTGTGACTGAATGTACCTGTTGGAGAGAGTGTGTGTGCACGTGTGTGTTAGTGTATAAGAGTTGATATGCCTGTGTGTTTCAGTGAGGGTGAGTGTAAGTGTGTGTTAGTGTGTGCGTGAGTGTGAGTGTGTATGTGTGTTTGACTGAATGTTTTCGAAATTATTGGAGAGACTTTGAGTGTGTGTGAGTGTGTGACTTTGTGTGTGAATGCGTGTGTGAGGGTGCACACGTGTGAGGGAACTGGTGTGAGTGTGAAAGTGTGCATGTGTGAGTTTGCATATGTGTGTGTGATAGCGGGTGTCTGAGTATGAATGAGTGAGAGTGTATGTCCATGAATGGGATTGAGTGTGAGTGTGTATACAACACTGCAGCATGATTGCGTGTGAATGTGTTATTCTGTTTGTGAGTGATTCGGTGCTTTTCTGTCTGTGTGCCCCTGTGCATGTGTTTGTTTGTGTGCGACTGAGTGTGAGTTCCCGCTTGTGCGTGTGTCTCTGTGTTTGTGTCAGTGTGAGTGTGTGAGGGGAATGGGGAGAAATATGATGCCTCAAATGTGATGGTTTGTGACATTGTGTGTGAGTGGGAGTGTTGGTGTGTGAGAGGGTGTTTGCGTGTGAGTCTGTGAGCGTGTGTTGGTGTGTGATGGTGAGTTTGCATGAGGGTCCGTTTGTGTCTGCATACGTGTAAGTGTGCTTTGGATATGTGTGAATGTTGTAGGTGTATGTCTGTGTGAGAGTGTGTGTTTGTGGATATGAGATTTTGTGAGACCCTGAGTGGGTGTGTGTGTGCAGGTGAGCAAGGTGCTGTGCGAGCGAGTGTCAGAGTGTGAAAGGGTTTCGTATGTGATTGTGTGAGATCGTATGAGGAGGTGTGTTTTAGTGTTATGTGTGTGTGTTTGTGAGAGATTAGCTGTGTAAGTTGGAGTGTTACTCAGCGTGTATGTGTGACTGTGTGTTTGGGTATGTAAG
The DNA here is from genome assembly GCF_030020395.1 of Manis pentadactyla. Classification (NCBI taxonomy): domain Eukaryota; kingdom Metazoa; phylum Chordata; class Mammalia; order Pholidota; family Manidae; genus Manis; species Manis pentadactyla. Next base: position 2,806,006 of record NW_026644599.1, on the reverse strand, counting down.
ACAGCGTGTGAGTGTGTTTTAGTTTGTGAGTGTACATGTTCATGTGCGAGTGTGCATGAGATGTGCGACTGTGCGTGATTCTGCATTTGTATGTGACTCTTAGTGAGTGTGTGAACATTTGTGAGTGAATCTGTGTTTTGGGTGTGTGTGCAAGGGCATGTGAGTGTCAGAGTTCAGGAGTGCATATGTCTGTGTGTATATCAGTGCGTGTGAGTGTATGTGCGAGATGTAGGTGCATGAGTGTGAGTGTTTCTGTGTGTGTCTGTGTGTGTAATGGGGTGTGACTCTATGTGTTAGGGTCTCTGTGAGTGACTGTGTGTTTGAGTGTGAGTCAGTGTGTGTGAGTTTGTGTATGATTGTGTGAGTGTGAGTTGGAACATGTGTGAGGGACTTTTCATGAGTGTGTGTCAATATGCTTGTGTGAGAGTGTACATGTGTCTGGGAGTGAGTGTGTGTGAGAGGTGGTGTGAATTTGTTTGGGTGAGAGTGTAGATGTGTGAATGGGCAGGAGTGGGTGTTGTGAGTGTGTATACAAGACTGTTGCGAGACTGAGATTTTGTGTGTGTGTTTGTGTGTCTATTTGTGTTCATGCATGTGTGTGAGAGTGCGTGTTTGTGTGAAAGTGTGTGAACGTGCGGGTCTGGGCGTGTGCCTGTGTGAGTGTGTGAGGGGTATGTGTTGAAATATGATGCCACAAAGGTTCCTGAGAGGTCTGGAAGCGAAATTGTCCTTCTCTGTTGTAATGGAAAGCCATAGAACGTGGTGGGAGGCTACAGATAGAAGAGCAATGTTGTGGAATGGATTGTAATGCGGTGTATTGTGACGCAATAGATGGTTCCTGTGTGTTATGCTGAAGAGTGGATCCATCAATGGTGGAATGACACGCAGCAGAACGTGTTGGATTGCTGCGGAATGGAGTGGAATGTTGTGAAGTGGAGTGGAATGGAGTGCACTGTGACGCAGGGGAGGGAAACTGAGTGGTTTGGACACGAAGGGAGCCTTCTTTCCTGGAATGGAATGCAATAAAAGGTGAAGGATTGTTGGGTACTGGAGTAGAATATTGTGGAGTGGAGTCGAATGGGGTGCCATTTGATGCAATAGACGGTTTCTCAGTGTGTTTGAAGCGAATGGATTTATGTGCACGTGAGTGTGCAGCTATGTGTGTTTGCGTGTCTATTTTTGATTCGGATTGAGTGTGTGCATTTGTCACCGTGTGTATTTTTTTTGAGAGAGGTTGCTGTGTGAGCGTGCAGGTGTGTGAGCGGCTGAGCGGGAGTGTCTTTATATGAGAGGGTGTGAGCATGTTTACAAGAGGGTGATTATGTCAGTGTTCAAGTATGTGTGTGAGAGTGTGACAGCATTTGAAATTATGTGTGCGTGTGAGCTTGTTAATATGTGTGTCTCTGTGTGTAGTTTTGTATGTGTATGTGACATTATGTCTGTGAGTGCGTGAGTCTGTGAGTGTGTTGGTGTGAGTGATTGTGTGTGTGATATTGTGCGCACGTCTGTGTCTGTGCGTTTGTCAGCATTCGTGTGTGTGTCTGTGTGTGACAGTTTGTGCGTCTGTGTGTATGGAGGTGTGTGTCTGTGTGAGTGGGTGTGATACTGAATATGAGATAGTGTGAGTTTCTTTGAGTGTGAGTGTGTAAGTGTGCAAGGTGCAGTGTCTCAGTGTGTGAGTGTGAAATAAGTCTTATGGGATTGTGTTTTATTTATTGTGAGGAGAGTTTTACTCTTCAGGTGAGTGTGTAAATGTGAGAGATTATTTGTGTGAGTGAGAGTGTTAGTCTGCGTGTATGAGGGACAGTGTGTGTTTGTGTTTGAATGGGAGTCCATGTGAGACTTAGATTTTATGTGTGCAGTTGTGGGAGTGTGTGCGAGAGGTGAGTGGGACTGAGTGGGTGCGACTGTGTATCTCTGGTAGAGTATGTGTATGTGTGACTGAATGTACCTGTTGGAGAGAGTGTGTGTGCACGTGTGTGTTAGTGTATAAGAGTTGATATGCCTGTGTGTTTCAGTGAGGGTGAGTGTAAGTGTGTGTTAGTGTGTGCGTGAGTGTGAGTGTGTATGTGTGTTTGACTGAATGTTTTCGAAATTATTGGAGAGACTTTGAGTGTGTGTGAGTGTGTGACTTTGTGTGTGAATACGTGTGTGAGGGTGCACACGTGTGAGGGAACTGGTGTGAGTGTGAAAGTGTGCATGTGTGAGTTTGCATATGTGTGTGTGATAGCGGGTGTCTGAGTATGAATGAGTGAGAGTGTATGTCCATGAATGGGATTGAGTGTGAGTGTGTATACAACACTGCAGCATGATTGCGTGTGAATGTGTTATTCTGTTTGTGAGTGATTCGGTACTTTTCTGTCTGTGTGCCCCTGTGCATGTGTTTGTTTGTGTGCGACTGAGTGTGAGTTCCCGCTTGTGCGTGTGTCTCTGTGTTTGTGTCAGTGTGAGTGTGTGAGGGGAATGGGGAGAAATATGATGCCTCAAATGTGATGGTTTGTGACATTGTGTGTGAGTGGGAGTGTTGGTGTGTGAGAGGGTGTTTGCGTGTGAGTCTGTGAGCGTGTGTTGGTGTGTGATGGTGAGTTTGCATGAGGGTCCGTTTGTGTCTGCATACGTGTAAGTGTGCTTTGGATATGTGTGAATGTTGTAGGTGTATGTCTGTGTGAGAGTGTGTGTTTGTGGATATGAGATTTTGTGGGACCCTGAGTGGGTGTGTGTGTGCAGGTGAGCAAGGTGCTGTGCGAGCGAGTGTCAGAGTGTGAAAGGGTTTCGTATGTGATTGTGTGAGATCGTATGAGGAGGTGTGTTTTAGTGTTATGTGTGTGTGTTTGTGAGAGATTAGCTGTGTAAGTTGGAGTGTTACTCAGCGTGTATGTGTGACTGTGTGTTTGGGTATGTAAGACAGCGTGTGAGTGTGTTTTAGTTTGTGAGTGTACATGTTAATGTGCGAGTGTGCATGAGATGTGCGACTGTGCGTGATTCTGCATTTGTATGTGACTCTTAGTGAGTGTGTGAACATTTGTGAGTGAATCTGTGTTTTGGGTGTGTGTGCAAGGGCATGTGAGTGTCAGAGTTCAGGAGTGCATATGTCTGTGTGTATATCAGTGCGTGTGAGTGTATGTGCGAGATGTAGGTGCATGAGTGTGAGTGTTTCTGTGTGTGTCTGTGTGTGTAATGGGGTGTGACTCTATGTGTTAGGGTCTCTGTGAGTGACTGTGTGTTTGAGTGTGAGTCAGTGTGTGTGAGTTTGTGTATGATTGTGTGAGTGTGAGTTGGAACATGTGTGAGGGACTTTCCATGAGTGTGTGTCAATATGCTTGTGTGAGAGTGTACATGTGTCTGGGAGTGAGTGTGTGTGAGAGGTGGTGTGAATTTGTTTGGGTGAGAGTGTAGATGTGTGAATGGGCAGGAGTGGGTGTTGTGAGTGTGTATACAAGACTGTAGCGAGACAGATTTTGTGTGTGTGTTTGTGTGTCTATTTGTGTTCATGCATGTGTGTGAGAGTGCGTGTTTGTGTGAAAGTGTGTGAACGTGCGGGTCTGGGCGTGTGCCTGTGTGAGTGTGTGAGGGGTATGTGTTGAAATATGATGCCACAAAGGTTCCTGAGAGGTCTGGAAGCGAAATTGTCCTTCTCTGTTGTAATGGAAAGCCATAGAACGTGGTGGGAGGCTACAGATAGAAGAGCAATGTTGTGGAATGGATTGTAATGCGGTGTATTGTGACGCAATAGATGGTTCCTGTGTGTTATGCTGAAGAGTGGATCCATCAATGGTGGAATGACACGCAGTAGAACGTGTTGGAATGCTGCGGAATGGAGTGGAATGTTGTGAAGTGGAGTGGAATGGAGTGCACTGTGACGCAGGGGAGGGAAACTGAGTGGTTTGGACACGAAGGGAGCCTTCTTTCCTGGAATGGAATGCAATAAAAGGTGAAGGATTGTTGGGTACTGGAGTAGAATATTGTGGAGTGGAGTCGAATGGGGTGCCATTTGATGCAATAGACGGTTTCTCAGTGTGTTTGAAGCGAATGGATTTATGTGCACGTGAGTGTGCAGCTATGTGTGTTTGCGTGTCTATTTTTGATTCGGTTTGAGTGTGTGCATTTGTCACCGTGTGTATTTTTTTTGAGAGAGGTTGCTGTGTGAGCGTGCAGGTGTGTGAGCGGCTGAGCGGGAGTGTCTTTATATGAGAGGGTGTGAGCATGTTTACAAGTGGGTGATTATGTCAGTGTTCAAGTATGTGTGTGAGAGTGTGACAGCATTTGAAATTATGTGTGCGTGTGAGCTTGTTAATATGTGTGTCTCTGTGTGTAGTTTTGTATGTGTATGTGACATTATGTCTGTGAGTGCGTGAGTCTGTGAGTGTGTTGGTGTGAGTGATTGTGTGTGTGATATTGTGCGCACGTCTGTGTCTGTGCGTTTGTCAGCATTCGTGTGTGTGTCTGTGTGTGACAGTTTGTGCGTCTGTGTTTATGGAGGTGTGTGTCTGTGTGAGTGGGTGTGATACTGAATATGAGATAGTGTGAGTTTCTTTGAGTGTGAGTGTGTAAGTGTGCAAGGTGCAGTGTCTCAGTGTGAAATAAGGTCTTATGTGATTGTGTTTTATTTATTGTGAGGAGAGTTTTACTCTTCAGGTGAGTGTGTAAATGTGAGAGACTATTTGTGTGAGTGAGAGTGTTAGTCTGCGTGTATGAGGGACAGTGTGTGTTTGTGTTTGAATGGGAGTCCATGTGAGACTTAGATTTTATGTGTGCAGTTGTGGGAGTGTGTGCGAGAGGTGAGTGGGACTGAGTGGGTGCGACTGTGTATCTCTGGTAGAGTATGTGTATGTGTGACTGAATGTACCTGTTGGAGAGAGTGTGTGTGCACGTGTGTGTTAGTGTATAAGAGTTGATATGCCTGTGTGTTTCAGTGAGGGTGAGTGTAAGTGTGTGTTAGTGTGTGCGTGAGTGTGAGTGTGTATGTGTGTTTGACTGAATGTTTTCGAAATTATTGGAGAGACTTTGAGTGTGTGTGACTGTGTGACTTTGTGTGTGAATGCGTTTGTGAGGGTGCACACGTGTGAGGGAACTGGTGTGAGTGTGAAAGTGTGCATGTGTGAGTTTGCATATGTGTGTGTGATAGCGGGTGTCTGACTATGAATGAGTGAGAGTGTATGTCCATGAATGGGATTGAGTGTGAGTGTGTATACAACACTGCAGCATGATTGCGTGTGAATGTGTTATTCTGTTTGTGAGTGATTCGGTGCTTTTCTGTCTGTGTGCCCCTGTGCTTGTGTTTGTTTGTGTGCGACTGAGTGTGAGTTCCCGCTTGTGCGTGTGTCTCTGTGTTTGTGTCAGTGTGAGTGTGTGAGGGGAATGTGGAGAAATATGATGCCTCAAATGTTGTGATGGTTTGTGACATTGTGTGTGCGTGGGAGTGTTGGTGTGTGAGAGGGTGTTTGCGTGTGAGTCTGTGAGCGTGTGTTGGTGTGTGTGAGTGTGTGTGGTGGTGAGTTTGCATGAGGGTCCGTTTGTGTCTGCATACGTGTAAGTGTGCATTGGATATGTGTGAATATTGTAGGTGTATGTCTGTGTGAGAGTGTGTGTTTGTGGATATGAGATTTTGTGGGACCCTGAGTGGGTGTGTGTGTGCAGGTGAGCAAGGTGCTGTGCGAGCGAGTGTCAGAGTGTGAAAGTGTTTCGTATGTGATTGTGTGATATCGTATGAGGAGGTGTGTTTTAGTGTTATGTGTGTGTGTTTGTGAGAGATTAGCTGTGTAAGTTGGAGTGTTACTCAGCGTGTATGTGTGACTGTGTGTTTGGGTATGTAAGACAGCGTGTGAGTGTGTTTTAGTTTGTGAGTGTACATGTTAATGTGCGAGTGTGCATGAGATGTGCGACTGTGCGTGATTCTGCATTTGTATGTGACTCTTAGTGAGTGTGTGAACATTTGTGAGTGAATCTGTGTTTTGGGTGTGTGTGCAAGAGCATGTGAGTGTCAGAGTTCAGGAGTGCATATGTCTGTGTGTATATCAGTGCGTGTGAGTGTATGTGCGAGATGTAGGTGCATGAGTGTGAGTGTTTCTGTGTGTGTCTGTGTGTGTAATGGGGTGTGACTCTATGTGTTAGGGTCTCTGTGAGTGACTGTGTGTTTGAGTGTGAGTCAGTGTGTGTGAGTTTGTGTATGATTGTGTGAGTGTGAGTTGGAACATGTGTGAGGGACTTTCCATGAGTGTGTGTCAATATGCTTGTGTGAGAGTGTACATGTGTCTGGGAGTGAGTGTGTGTGAGAGGTGGTGTGAATTTGTTTGGGTGAGAGTGTAGATGTGTGAATGGGCAGGAGTGGGTGTTGTGAGTGTGTATACAAGACTGTAGCGAGACTGAGATTTTGTGTGTGTGTTTGTGTGTCTATTTGTGTTCATGCATGTGTGTGAGAGTGCGTGTTTGTGTGAAAGTGTGTGAACGTGCGGGTCTGGGCGTGTGCCTGTGTGAGTGTGTGAGGGGTATGTGTTGAAATATGATGCCACAAAGGTTCCTGAGAGGTCTGGAAGCGAAATTGTCCTTCTCTGTTGTAATGGAAAGCCATAGAACGTGGTGGGAGGCTACAGATAGAAGAGCAATGTTGTGGAATGGATTGTAATGCGGTGTATTGTGACGCAATAGATGGTTCCTGTGTGTTATGCAGAAGAATGGATCCATCTATGGTGGAATGACACGCAGTAGAACGTGTTGGATTGCTGCGGAATGGAGTGGAATGTTGTGAAGTGGAGTGGAATGGAGTGCACTGTGACGCAGGGGAGGGAAACTGAGTGGTTTGGACACGAAGGGAGCCTTCTTTCCTGGAATGGAATGCAATAAAAGGTGAAGGATTGTTGGGTACTGGAGTAGAATATTGTGGAGTGGAGTCGAATGGGGTGCCATTGGATGCAATAGACGGTTTCTCAGTGTGTTTGAAGCGAATGGATTTATGTGCACGTGAGTGTGCAGCTATGTGTGTTTGCGTGTCTATTTTTGATTCGGATTGAGTGTGTGCATTTGTCACCGTGTGTATTTTTTTTGAGAGAGGTTGCTGTGTGAGCGTGCAGGTGTGTGAGCGGCTGAGCGGGAGTGTCTTTATATGAGAGGGTGTGAGCATGTTTAAAAGAGGGTGATTATGTCAGTGTTCAAGTATGTGTGTGAGAGTGTGACAGCATTTGAAATTATGTGTGCGTGTGAGCTTGTTAATATGTGTGTCTCTGTGTGTAGTTTTGTATGTGTATGTGACATTATGTCTGTGAGTGCGTGAGTCTGTGAGTGTGTTGGTGTGAGTGATTGTGTGTGTGATTTTGTGCGCACGTCTGTGTCTGTGCGTTTGTCAGCATTCGTGTGTGTGTCTGTGTGTGACAGTTGGTGTGTCTGTGTTTATGGAGGTGTGTGTCTGTGTGAGTGGGTGTGATACTGAATATGAGATAGTGTGAGTTTCTTTGAGTGTGAGTGTGTAAGTGTGCAAGGTGCAGTGTCTCAGTGTGTGAGTGTGAAATAAGGTCTTATGTGATTGTGTTTTATTTATTGTGAGGAGAGTTTTACTCTTCAGGTGAGTGTGTAAATGTGAGAGACTATTTGTGTGAGTGAGAGTGTTAGTCTGCGTGTGAGGGACAGTGTGTGTTTGTGTTTGAATGGGAGTCCATGTGAGTCTTAGATTTTATGTGTGCAGTTGTGGGAGTGTGTGCGAGAGGTGAGTGGGACTGAGTGGGTGCGACTGTGTATCTCTGGTAGAGTATGTGTATGTGTGACTGAATGTACCTGTTGGAGAGAGTGTGTGTGCACCTGTGTGTTAGTGTATAAGAGTTGATATGCCTGTGTGTTTCAGTGAGGGTGAGTGTAAGTGTGTGTTAGTGTGTGCGTGAGTGTGAGTGTGTATGTGTGTTTGACTGAATGTTTTCGAAATTATTGGAGAGACTTTGAGTGTGTGTGAGTGTGTGACTTTGTGTGTGAATGCGTGTGTGAGGGTGCACACGTGTGAGGGAACTGGTGTGAGTGTGAAAGTGTGCATGTGTGAGTTTGCATATGTGTGTGTGATAGCGGGTGTCTGACTATGAATGAGTGAGAGTGTATGTCCATGAATGGGATTGAGTGTGAGTGTGTATACAACACTGCAGCATGATTGCGTGTGAATGTGTTATTCTGTTTGTGAGTGATTCGGTGCTTTTCTGTCTGTGTGCCCCTGTGCTTGTGTTTGTTTGTGTGCGACTGAGTGTGAGTTCCCGCTTGTGCGTGTGTCTCTGTGTTTGTGTCAGTGTGAGTGTGTGAGGGGAATGTGGAGAAATATGATGCCTCAAATGTTGTGATGGTTTGTGACATTGTGTGTGCGTGGGAGTTTTGGTGTGTGAGAGGGTGTTTGCGTGTGAGTCTGTGAGCGTGTGTTGGTGTGTGTGAGTGTGTGTGGTGGTGAGTTTGCATGAGGGTCCGTTTGTGTCTGCATACGTGTAAGTGTGCATTGGATATGTGTGAATATTGTAGGTGTATGTCTGTGTGAGAGTGTGTGTTTGTGGATATGAGATTTTGTGGGACCCTGAGTGGGTGTGTGTGTGCAGGTGAGCAAGGTGCTGTGCGAGCGAGTGTCAGAGTGTGAAAGTGTTTCGTATGTGATTGTGTGATATCGTATGAGGAGGTGTGTTTTAGTGTTATGTGTGTGTGTTTGTGAGAGATTAGCTGTGTAAGTTGGAGTGTTACTCAGCGTGTATGTGTGACTGTGTGTTTGGGTATGTAAGACAGCGTGTGAGTGTGTTTTAGTTTGTGAGTGTACATGTTAATGTGCGAGTGTGCATGAGATGTGCGACTGTGCGTGATTCTGCATTTGTATGTGACTCTTAGTGAGTGTGTGAACATTTGTGAGTGAATCTGTGTTTTGGGTGTGTGTGCAAGGGCATGTGAGTGTCAGAGTTCAGGAGTGCATATGTCTGTGTGTATATCAGTGCGTGTGAGTGTATGTGCGAGATGTAGGTGCATGAGTGTGAGTGTTTCTGTGTGTGTCTGTGTGTGTAATGGGGTGTGACTCTATGTGTTAGGGTCTCTGTGAGTGACTGTGTGTTTGAGTGTGAGTCAGTGTGTGTGAGTTTGTGTATGATTGTGTGAGTGTGAGTTGGAACATGTGTGAGGGACTTTCCATGAGTGTGTGTCAATATGCTTGTGTGAGAGTGTACATGTGTCTGGGAGTGAGTGTGTGTGAGAGGTGGTGTGAATTTGTTTGGGTGAGAGTGTAGATGTGTGAATGGGCAGGAGTGGGTGTTGTGAGTGTGTATACAAGACTGTTGCGAGACTGAGATTTTGTGTGTGTGTTTGTGTGTCTATTTGTGTTCATGCATGTGTGTGAGAGTGCGTGTTTGTGTGAAAGTGTGTGAACGTGCGGGTCTGGGCGTGTGCCTGTGTGAGTGTGTGAGGGGTATGTGTTGAAATATGATGCCACAAAGGTTCCTGAGAGGTCTGGAAGCGAAATTGTCCTTCTCTGTTGTAATGGAAAGCCATAGAACGTGGTGGGAGGCTACAGATAGAAGAGCAATGTTGTGGAATGGATTGTAATGCGGTGTATTGTGACGCAATAGATGGTTCCTGTGTGTTATGCAGAAGAATGGATCCATCTATGGTGGAATGACACGCAGTAGAACGTGTTGGATTGCTGCGGAATGGAGTGGAATGTTGTGAAGTGGAGTGGAATGGAGTGCACTGTGACGCAGGGGAGGGAAACTGAGTGGTTTGGACACGAAGGGAGCCTTCTTTCCTGGAATGGAATGCAATAAAAGGTGAAGGATTGTTGGGTACTGGAGTAGAATATTGTGGAGTGGAGTCGAATGGGGTGCCATTGGATGCAATAGACGGTTTCTCAGTGTGTTTGAAGCGAATGGATTTATGTGCACGTGAGTGTGCAGCTATGTGTGTTTGCGTGTCTATTTTTGATTCGGTTTGAGTGTGTGCATTTGTCACCGTGTGTATTTTTTTTGAGAGAGGTTGCTGTGTGAGCGTGCAGGTGTGTGAGCGGCTGAGCGGGAGTGTCTTTATATGAGAGGATGTGAGCATGTTTACAAGTGGGTGATTATGTCAGTGTTCAAGTATGTGTGTGAGAGTGTGACAGCATTTGAAATTATGTGTGCGTGTGAGCTTGTTAATATGTGTGTCTCTGTGTGTAGTTTTGTATGTGTATGTGACATTATGTCTGTGAGTGCGTGAGTCTGTGAGTGTGTTGGTGTGAGTGATTGTGTGTGTGATATTGTGCGCACGTCTGTGTCTGTGCGTTTGTCAGCATTCGTGTGTGTGTCTGTGTGTGACAGTTGGTGTGTCTGTGTTTATGGAGGTGTGTGTCTGTGTGAGTGGGTGTGATACTGAATATGAGATAGTGTGAGTTTCTTTGAGTGTGAGTGTGTAAGTGTGCAAGGTGCAGTGTCTCAGTGTCTGAGTGTGAAATAAGGTCTTATGTGATTGTGTTTTATTTATTGTGAGGAGAGTTTTACTCTTCAGGTGAGTGTGTAAATGTGAGAGACTATTTGTGTGAGTGAGAGTGTTAGTCTGCGTGTATGAGGGACAGTGTGTGTTTGTGTTTGAATGGGAGTCCATGTGAGTCTTAGATTTTATGTGTGCAGTTGTGGGAGTGTGTGCGAGAGGTGAGTGGGACTGAGTGGGTGCGACTGTGTATCTCTGGTAGAGTATGTGTATGTGTGACTGAATGTACCTGTTGGAGAGAGTGTGTGTGCACGTGTGTGTTAGTGTATAAGAGTTGATATGCCTGTGTGTTTCAGTGAGGGTGAGTGTAAGTGTGTGTTAGTGTGTGCGTGAGTGTGAGTGTGTATGTGTGTTTGACTGAATGTTTTCGAAATTATTGGAGAGACTTTGAGTGTGTGTGAGTGTGTGACTTTGTGTGTGAATGCGTGTGTGAGGGTGCACACGTGTGAGGAAACTGGTGTGAGTGTGAAAGTGTGCATGTGTGAGTTTGCATATGTGTGTGTGATAGCGGGTGTCTGAGTATGAATGAGTGAGAGTGTATGTCTATGAATGGGATTGAGTGTGAGTGTGTATACAACACTGCAGCATGATTGCGTGTGAATGTGTTATTCTGTTTGTGAGTGATTCGGTGCTTTTCTGTCTGTGTGCCCCTGTGCATGTGTTTGTTTGTGTGCGACTGAGTGTGAGTTCCCGCTTGTGCGTGTGTCTCTGTGTCAGTGTGAGTGTGTGAGGGGAATGGGGAGAAATATGATGCCTCAAATGTGATGATTTGTGACATTGTGTGTGAGTGGGAGTGTTGGTGTGTGAGAGGGTGTTTGCGTGTGAGACTGTGAGCGTGTGTTGGTGTGTGTGAGTGTGTGTGATGGTGAGTTTGCATGAGGGTCCGTTTGTGTCTGCATACGTGTAAGTGTGCTTTGGATATGTGTGAATGTTGTAGGTGTATGTCTGTGTGAGAGTGTGTGTTTGTGGATATGAGATTTTGTGGGACCCTGAGTGGGTGTGTGTGTGCAGGTGAGCAAGGTGCTGTGCGAGCGAGTGTCAGAGTGTGAAAGGGTTTCGTATGTGATTGTGTGAGATCGTATGAGGAGGTGTGTTTTAGTGTTATGTGTGTGTGTTTGTGAGAGATTAGCTGTGTAAGTTGGAGTGTTACTCACCGTGTATGTGTGACTGTGTGTTTGGGTATGTAAGACAGCGTGTGAGTGTGTTTTAGTTTGTGAGTGTACATGTTAATGTGCCAGTGTGCATGAGATGTGCGACTGTGCGTGATTCTGCATTTGTATGTGACTCTTAGTGAGTGTGTGAACATTTGTGAGTGAATCTGTGTTTTGGGTGTGTGTGCAAGGGCATGTGAGTGTCAGAGTTCAGGAGTGCATATGTCTGTGTGTATATCAGTGCGTGTGAGTGTATGTGCGAGATGTAGGTGCATGAGTGTGAGTGTTTCTGTGTGTGTCTGTGTGTGTAATGGGGTGTGACTCTATGTGTTAGGGTCTCTGTGAGTGACTGTGTGTTTGAGTGTGAGTCAGTGTGTGTGAGTTTGTGTATGATTGTGTGAGTGTGAGTTGGAACATGTGTGAGGGACTTTCCATGAGTGTGTGTCAATATGCTTGTGTGAGAGTGTACATGTGTCTGGGAGTGAGTGTGTGTGAGAGGTGGTGTGAATTTGTTTGGGTGAGAGTGTAGATGTGTGAATGGGCAGGAGTGGGTGTTGTGAGTGTGTATACAAGACTGTTGCGAGACTGAGATTTTGTGTGTGTGTTTGTGTGTCTATTTGTGTTCATGCATGTGTGTGAGAGTGCGTGTTTGTGTGAAAGTGTGTGAACGTGCGGGTCTGGGCGTGTGCCTGTGTGAGTGTGTGAGGGGTATGTGTTGAAATATGATGCCACAAAGGTTCCTGAGAGGTCTGGAAGCGAAATTGTCCTTCTCTGTTGTAATGGAAAGCCATAGAACGTGGTGGGAGGCTACAGATAGAAGAGCAATGTTGTGGAATGGATTGTAATGCGGTGTATTGTGACGCAATAGATGGTTCCTGTGTGTTATGCAGAAGAATGGATCCATCTATGGTGGAATGACACGCAGTAGAACGTGTTGGATTGCTGCGGAATGGAGTGGAATGTTGTGAAGTGGAGTGGAATGGAGTGCACTGTGACGCAGGGGAGGGAAACTGAGTGGTTTGGACACGAAGGGAGCCTTCTTTCCTGGAATGGAATGCAATAAAAGGTGAAGGATTGTTGGGTACTGGAGTAGAATATTGTGGAGTGGAGTCGAATGGGGTGCCATTGGATGCAATAGACGGTTTCTCAGTGTGTTTGAAGCGAATGGATTTATGTGCACGTGAGTGTGCAGCTATGTGTGTTTGCGTGTCTATTTTTGATTCGGATTGAGTGTGTGCATTTGTCACCGTGTGTATTTTTTTTGAGAGAGGTTGCTGTGTGAGCGTGCAGGTGTGTGAGCGGCTGAGCGGGAGTGTCTTTATATGAGAGGATGTGAGCATGTTTACAAGAGGGTGATTATGTCAGTGTTCAAGTATGTGTGTGAGAGTGTGACAGCATTTGAAATTATGTGTGCGTGTGAGCTTGTTAATATGTGTGTCTCTGTGTGTAGTTTTGTATGTGTATGTGACATTATGTCTGTGAGTGCGTGAGTCTGTGAGTGTGTTGGTGTGAGTGATTGTGTGTGTGATATTGTGCGCACGTCTGTGTCTGTGCGTTTGTCAGCATTCGTGTGTGTGTCTGTGTGTGACAGTTGGTGTGTCTGTGTTTATGGAGGTGTGTGTCTGTGTGAGTGGGTGTGATACTGAATATGAGATAGTGTGAGTTTCTTTGAGTGTGAGTGTGTAAGTGTGCAAGGTGCAGTGTCTCAGTGTGTGAGTGTCAAATAAGGTCTTATGTGATTGTGTTTTATTTATTGTGAGGAGAGTTTTACTCTTCAGGTGAGTGTGTAAATGTGAGAGACTATTTGTGTGAGTGAGAGTGTTAGTCTGCGTGTATGAGGGACAGTGTGTGTTTGTGTTTGAATGGGAGTCCATGTGAGTCTTAGATTTTATGTGTGCAGTTGTGGGAGTGTGTGCGAGAGGTGAGTGGGACTGAGTGGGTGCGACTGTGTATCTCTGGTAGAGTATGTGTATGTGTGACTGAATGTACCTGTTGGAGAGAGTGTGTGTGCACGTGTGTGTTAGTGTATAAGAGTTGATATGCCTGTGTGTTTCAGTGAGGGTGAGTGTAAGTGTGTGTTAGTGTGTGCGTGAGTGTGAGTGTGTATGTGTGTTTGACTGAATGTTTTCGAAATTATTGGAGAGACTTTGAGTGTGTGTGAGTGTGTGACTTTGTGTGTGAATGCGTGTGTGAGGGTGCACACGTGTGAGGGAACTGGTGTGAGTGTGAAAGTGTGCATGTGTGAGTTTGCATATGTGTGTGTGATAGCGGGTGTCTGAGTATGAATGAGTGAGAGTGTATGTCCATGAATGGGATTGAGTGTGAGTGTGTATACAACACTGCAGCATGATTGCGTGTGAATGTGTTATTCTGTTTGTGAGTGATTCGGTGCTTTTCTGTCTGTGTGCCCCTGTGCATGTGTTTGTTTGTGTGCGACTGAGTGTGAGTTCCCGCTTGTGCGTGTGTCTCTGTTTGTGTCAGTGTGAGTGTGTGAGGGGAATGGGGAGAAATATGATGCCTCAAATGTGATGGTTTGTGACATTGTGTGTGAGTGGGAGTGTTGGTGTGTGAGAGGGTGTTTGCGTGTGAGTCTGTGAGCGTGTGTTGGTGTGTGTGAGTGTGTGTGATGGTGAGTTTGCATGAGGGTCCGTTTGTGTCTGCATACGTGTAAGTGTGCTTTGGATATGTGTGAATGTTGTAGGTGTATGTCTGTGTGAGAGTGTGTGTTTGTGGATATGAGATTTTGTGGGACCCTGAGTGGGTGTGTGTGTGCAGGTGAGCAAGGTGCTGTGCGAGCGAGTGTCAGAGTGTGAAAGGGTTTCGTATGTGATTGTGTGAGATCGTATGAGGAGGTGTGTTTTAGTGTTATGTGTGTGTGTTTGTGAGAGATTAGCTGTGTAAGTTGGAGTGTTACTCACCGTGTATGTGTGACTGTGTGTTTGGGTATGTAAGACAGCGTGTGAGTGTGTTTTAGTTTGTGAGTGTACATGTTAATGTGCGAGTGTGCATGAGATGTGCGACTGTGCGTGATTCTGCATTTGTATGTGACTCTTAGTGAGTGTGTGAACATTTGTGAGTGAATCTGTGTTTTGGGTGTGTGTGCAAGGGCATGTGAGTGTCAGAGTTCAGGAGTGCATATGTCTGTGTGTATATCAGTGCGTGTGAGTGTATGTGCGAGATGTAGGTGCATGAGTGTGAGTGTTTCTGTGTGTGTCTGTGTGTGTAATGGGGTGTGACTCTATGTGTTAGGGTCTCTGTGAGTGACTGTGTGTTTGAGTGTGAGTCAGTGTGTGTGAGTTTGTGTATGATTGTGTGAGTGTGAGTTGGAACATGTGTGAGGGACTTTTCATGAGTGTGTGTCAATATGCTTGTGTGAGAGTGTACATGTGTCTGGGAGTGAGTGTGTGTGAGAGGTGGTGTGAATTTGTTTGGGTGAGAGTGTAGATGTGTGAATGGGCAGGAGTGGGTGTTGTGAGTGTGTATACAAGACTGTAGCGAGACTGAGATTTTGTGTGTGTGTTTGTGTGTCTATTTGTGTTCATGCATGTGTGTGAGAGTGCGTGTTTGTGTGAAAGTGTGTGAACGTGCGGGTCTGGGCGTGTGCCTGTGTGAGTGTGTGAGGGGTATGTGTTGAAATATGATGCCACAAAGGTTCCTGAGAGGTCTGGAAGCGAAATTGTCCTTCTCTGTTGTAATGGAAAGCCATAGAACGTGGTGGGAGGCTACAGATAGAAGAGCAATGTTGTGGAATGGATTGTAATGCGGTGTATTGTGACGCAATAGATGGTTCCTGTGTGTTATGCAGAAGAATGGATCCATCTATGGTGGAATGACACGCAGTAGAACGTGTTGGATTGCTGCGGAATGGAGTGGAATGTTGTGAAGTGGAGTGGAATGGAGTGCACTGTGACGCAGGGGAGGGAAACTGAGTGGTTTGGACACGAAGGGAGCCTTCTTTCCTGGAATGGAATGCAATAAAAGGTGAAGGATTGTTGGGTACTGGAGTAGAATATTGTGGAGTGGAGTCGAATGGGGTGCCATTGGATGCAATAGACGGTTTCTCAGTGTGTTTGAAGCGAATGGATTTATGTGCACGTGAGTGTGCAGCTATGTGTGTTTGCGTGTCTATTTTTGATTCGGATTGAGTGTGTGCATTTGTCACCGTGTGTATTTTTTTTGAGAGAGGTTGCTGTGTGAGCGTGCAGGTGTGTGAGCGGCTGAGCGGGAGTGTCTTTATATGAGAGGATGTGAGCATGTTTACAAGAGGGTGATTATGTCAGTGTTCAAGTATGTGTGTGAGAGTGTGACAGCATTTGAAATTATGTGTGCGTGTGAGCTTGTTAATATGTGTGTCTCTGTGTGTAGTTTTGTATGTGTATGTGACATTATGTCTGTGAGTGCGTGAGTCTGTGAGTGTGTTGGTGTGAGTGATTGTGTGTGTGATATTGTGCGCACGTCTGTGTCTGTGCGTTTGTCAGCATTCGTGTGTGTGTCTGTGTGTGACAGTTGGTGTGTCTGTGTTTATGGAGGTGTGTGTCTGTGTGAGTGGGTGTGATACTGAATATGAGATAGTGTGAGTTTCTTTGAGTGTGAGTGTGTAAGTGTGCAAGGTGCAGTGTCTCAGTGTGTGAGTGTGAAATAAGGTCTTATGTGATTGTGTTTTATTTATTGTGAGGAGAGTTTTACTCTTCAGGTGAGTGTGTAAATGTGAGAGACTATTTGTGTGAGTGAGAGTGTTAGTCTGCGTGTATGAGGGACAGTGTGTGTTTGTGTTTGAATGGGAGTCCATGTGAGTCTTAGATTTTATGTGTGCAGTTGTGGGAGTGTGTGCGAGAGGTGAGTGGGACTGAGTGGGTGCGACTGTGTATCTCTGGTAGAGTATGTGTATGTGTGACTGAATGTACCTGTTGGAGAGAGTGTGTGTGCACGTGTGTGTTAGTGTATAAGAGTTGATATGCCTGTGTGTTTCAGTGAGGGTGAGTGTAAGTGTGTGTTAGTGTGTGCGTGAGTGTGAGTGTGTATGTGTGTTTGACTGAATGTTTTCGAAATTATTGGAGAGACTTTGAGTGTGTGTGAGTGTGTGACTTTGTGTGTGAATGCGTGTGTGAGGGTGCACACGTGTGAGGGAACTGGTGTGAGTGTGAAAGTGTGCATGTGTGAGTTTGCATATGTGTGTGTGATAGCGGGTGTCTGAGTATGAATGAGTGAGAGTGTATGTCCATGAATGGGATTGAGTGTGAGTGTGTATACAACACTGCAGCATGATTGCGTGTGAATGTGTTATTCTGTTTGTGAGTGATTCGGTGCTTTTCTGTCTGTGTGCCCCTGTGCATGTGTTTGTTCTTGTGCGACTGAGTGTGAGTTCCCGCTTGTGCGTGTGTCTCTGTTTGTGTCAGTGTGAGTGTGTGAGGGGAATGGGGAGAAATATGATGCCTCAAATGTGATGGTTTGTGACATTGTGTGTGAGTGGGAGTGTTAGTGTGTGAGAGGGTGTTTGCGTGTGAGTCTGTGAGCGTGTGTTGGTGTGTGTGAGTGTGTGTGATGGTGAGTTTGCATGAGGGTCCGTTTGTGTCTGCATACGTGTAAGTGTGCTTTGGATATGTGTGAATGTTGTAGGTGTATGTCTGTGTGAGAGTGTGTGTTTGTGGATATGAGATTTTGTGGGACCCTGAGTGGGTGTGTGTGTGCAGGTGAGCAAGGTGCTGTGCGAGCGAGTGTCAGAGTGTGAAAGGGTTTCGTATGTGATTGTGTGAGATCGTATGAGGAGGTGTGTTTTAGTGTTATGTGTGTGTGTTTGTGAGAGATTAGCTGTGTAAGTTGGAGTGTTACTCAGCGTGTATGTGTGACTGTGTGTTTGGGTATGTAAGACAGCGTGTGAGTGTGTTTTAGTTTGTGAGTGTACATGTTCATGTGCGAGTGTGCATGAGATGTGCGACTGTGCGTGATTCTGCATTTGTATGTGACTCTTAGTGAGTGTGTGAACATTTGTGAGTGAATCTGTGTTTTGGGTGTGTGTGCAAGGGCATGTGAGTGTCAGAGTTCAGGAGTGCATATGTCTGTGTGTATATCAGTGCGTGTGAGTGTATGTGCGAGATGTAGGTGCATGAGTGTGAGTGTTTCTGTGTGTGTCTGTGTGTGTAATGGGGTGTGACTCTATGTGTTAGGGTCTCTGTGAGTGACTGTGTGTTTGAGTGTGAGTCAGTGTGTGTGAGTTTGTGTATGATTGTGTGAGTGTGAGTTGGAACATGTGTGAGGGACTTTCCATGAGTGTGTGTCAATATGCTTGTGTGAGAGTGTACATGTGTCTGGGAGTGAGTGTGTGTGAGAGGTGGTGTGAATTTGTTTGGGTGAGAGTGTAGATGTGTGAATGGGCAGGAGTGGGTGTTGTGAGTGTGTATACAAGACTGTTGCGAGACTGAGATTTTGTGTGTGTGTTTGTGTGTCTATTTGTGTTCATGCATGTGTGTGAGAGTGCGTGTTTGTGTGAAAGTGTGTGAACGTGCGGGTCTGGGCGTGTGCCTGTGTGAGTGTGTGAGGGGTATGTGTTGAAATATGATGCCACAAAGGTTCCTGAGAGGTCTGGAAGCGAAATTGTCCTTCTCTGTTGTAATGGAAAGCCATAGAACGTGGTGGGAGGCTACAGATAGAAGAGCAATGTTGTGGAATGGATTGTAATGCGGTGTATTGTGACGCAATAGATGGTTCCTGTGTGTTATGCAGAAGAATGGATCCATCTATGGTGGAATGACACGCAGTAGAACGTGTTGGATTGCTGCGGAATGGAGTGGAATGTTGTGAAGTGGAGTGGAATGGAGTGCACTGTGACGCAGGGGAGGGAAACTGAGTAGTTTGGACACGAAGGGAGCCTTCTTTCCTGGAATGGAATGCAATAAAAGGTGAAGGATTGTTGGGTACTGGAGTAGAATATTGTGGAGTGGAGTCGAATGGGGTGCCATTGGATGCAATAGACGGTTTCTCAGTGTGTTTGAAGCGAATGGATTTATGTGCACGTGAGTGTGCAGCTATGTGTGTTTGCGTGTCTATTTTTGATTCGGATTGAGTGTGTGCATTTGTCACCGTGTTTTTTTTTTTGAGAGAGGTTGCTGTGTGAGCGTGCAGGTGTGTGAGCGGCTGAGCGGGAGTGTCTTTATATGAGAGGATGTGAGCATGTTTACAAGAGGGTGATTATGTCAGTGTTCAAGTATGTGTGTGAGAGTGTGACAGCATTTGAAATTATGTGTGCGTGTGAGCTTGTTAATATGTGTGTCTCTGTGTGTAGTTTTGTATGTGTATGTGACATTATGTCTGTGAGTGCGTGAGTCTGTGAGTGTGTTGGTGTGAGTGATTGTGTGTGTGATATTGTGCGCACGTCTGTGTCTGTGCGTTTGTCAGCATTCGTGTGTGTGTCTGTGTGTGACAGTTGGTGTGTCTGTGTTTATGGAGGTGTGTGTCTGTGTGAGTGGGTGTGATACTGAATATGAGATAGTGTGAGTTTCTTTGAGTGTGAGTGTGTAAGTGTGCAAGTTGCAGTGTCTCAGTGTGTGAGTGTGAAATAAGGCCTTATGTGATTGTGTTTTATTTATTGTGAGGAGAGTTTTACTCTTCAGGTGAGTGTGTAAATGTGAGAGACTATTTGTGTGAGTGAGAGTGTTAGTCTGCGTGTATGAGGGACAGTGTGTGTTTGTGTTTGAATGGGAGTCCATGTGAGTCTTAGATTTTATGTGTGCAGTTGTGGGAGTGTGTGCGAGAGGTGAGTGGGACTGAGTGGGTGCGACTGTGTATCTCTGGTAGAGTATGTGTATGTGTGACTGAATGTACCTGTTGGAGAGAGTGTGTGTGCACGTGTGTGTTAGTGTATAAGAGTTGATATGCCTGTGTGTTTCAGTGAGGGTGAGTGTAAGTGTGTGTTAGTGTGTGCGTGAGTGTGAGTGTGTATGTGTGTTTGACTGAATGTTTTCGAAATTATTGGAGAGACTTTGAGTGTGTGTGAGTGTGTGACTTTGTGTGTGAATGCGTGTGTGAGGGTGCACACGTGTGAGGGAACTGGTGTGAGTGTGAAAGTGTGCATGTGTGAGTTTGCATATGTGTGTGTGATAGCGGGTGTCTGAGTATGAATGAGTGAGAGTGTATGTCCATGAATGGGATTGAGTGTGAGTGTGTATACAACACTGCAGCATGATTGCGTGTGAATGTGTTATTCTGTTTGTGAGTGATTCGGTGCTTTTCTGTCTGTGTGCCCCTGTGCATGTGTTTGTTTTTGTGCGACTGAGTGTGAGTTCCCGCTTGTGCGTGTGTCTCTGTTTGTGTCAGTGTGAGTGTGTGAGGGGAATGGGGAGAAATATGATGCCTCAAATGTGATGGTTTGTGACATTGTGTGTGAGTGGGAGTGTTGGTGTGTGAGAGGGTGTTTGCGTGTGAGTCTGTGAGCGTGTGTTGGTGTGTGTGAGTGTGTGTGATGGTGAGTTTGCATGAGGGTCCGTTTGTGTCTGCATACGTGTAAGTGTGCTTTGGATATGTGTGAATGTTGTAGGTGTATGTCTGTGTGAGAGTGTGTGTTTGTGGATATGAGATTTTGTGGGACCCTGAGTGGGTGTGTGTGTGCAGGTGAGCAAGGTGCTGTGCGAGCGAGTGTCAGAGTGTGAAAGGGTTTCGTATGTGATTGTGTGAGATCGTATGAGGAGGTGTGTTTTAGTGTTATGTGTGTGTGTTTGTGAGAGATTAGCTGTGTAAGTTGGAGTGTTACTCAGCGTGTATGTGTGACTGTGTGTTTGGGTATGTAAGACAGCGTGTGAGTGTGTTTTAGTTTGTGAGTGTACATGTTAATGTGCGAGTGTGCATGAGATGTGCGACTGTGCGTGATTCTGCATTTGTATGTGACTCTTAGTGAGTGTGTGAACATTTGTGAGTGAATCTGTGTTTTGGGTGTGTGTGCAAGGGCATGTGAGTGTCAGAGTTCAGGAGTGCATATGTCTGTGTGTATATCAGTGCGTGTGAGTGTATGTGCGAGATGTAGGTGCATGAGTGTGAGTGTTTCTGTGTGTGTCTGTGTGTGTAATGGGGTGTGACTCTATGTGTTAGGGTCTCTGTGAGTGACTGTGTGTTTGAGTGTGAGTCAGTGTGTGTGAGTTTGTGTATGATTGTGTGAGTGTGAGTTGGAACATGTGTGAGGGACTTTCCATGAGTGTGTGTCAATATGCTTGTGTGAGAGTGTACATGTGTCTGGGAGTGAGTGTGTGTGAGAGGTGGTGTGAATTTGTTTGGGTGAGAGTGTAGATGTGTGAATGGGCAGGAGTGGGTGTTGTGAGTGTGTATACAAGACTGTTGCGAGACTGAGATTTTGTGTGTGTGTTTGTGTGTCTATTTGTGTTCATGCATGTGTGTGAGAGTGCGTGTTTGTGTGAAAGTGTGTGAACGTGCGGGTCTGGGCGTGTGCCTGTGTGAGTGTGTGAGGGGTATGTGTTGAAATATGATGCCACAAAGGTTCCTGAGAGGTCTGGAAGCGAAATTGTCCTTCTCTGTTGTAATGGAAAGCCATAGAACGTGGTGGGAGGCTACAGATAGAAGAGCAATGTTGTGGAATGGATTGTAATGCGGTGTATTGTGACGCAATAGATGGTTCCTGTGTGTTATGCAGAAGAATGGATCCATCTATGGTGGAATGACACGCAGTAGAACGTGTTGGATTGCTGCGGAATGGAGTGGAATGTTGTGAAGTGGAGTGGAATGGAGTGCACTGTGACGCAGGGGAGGGAAACTGAGTGGTTTGGACACGAAGGGAGCCTTCTTTCCTGGAATGGAATGCAATAAAAGGTGAAGGATTGTTGGGTACTGGAGTAGAATATTGTGGAGTGGAGTCGAATGGGGTGCCATTTGATGCAATAGACGGTTTCTCAGTGTGTTTGAAGCGAATGGATTTATGTGCACGTGAGTGTGCAGCTATGTGTGTTTGCGTGTCTATTTTTGATTCGGATTGAGTGTGTGCATTTGTCACCGTGTGTATTTTTTTTGAGAGAGGTTGCTGTGTGAGCGTGCAGGTGTGTGAGCGGCTGAGCGGGAGTGTCTTTATATGAGAGGGTGTGAGCATGTTTACAAGAGGGTGATTATGTCAGTGTTCAAGTATGTGTGTGAGAGTGTGACAGCATTTGAAATTATGTGTGCGTGTGAGCTTGTTAATATGTGTGTCTCTGTGTGTAGTTTTGTATGTGTATGTGACATTATGTCTGTGAGTGCGTGAGTCTGTGAGTGTGTTGGTGTGAGTGATTGTGTGTGTGATATTGTGCGCACGTCTGTGTCTGTGCGTTTGTCAGCATTCGTGTGTGTGTCTGTGTGTGACAGTTTGTGCGTCTGTGTTTATGGAGGTGTGTGTCTGTGTGAGTGGGTGTGATACTGAATATGAGATAGTGTGAGTTTCTTTGAGAGTGAGTGTGTAAGTGTGCAAGGTGCAGTGTCTCAGTGTGAAATAAGGTCTTATGTGATTGTGTTTTATTTATTGTGAGGAGAGTTTTACTCTTCAGGTGAGTGTGTAAATGTGAGAGACTATTTGTGTGAGTGAGAGTGTTAGTCTGCGTGTATGAGGGACAGTGTGTGTTTGTGTTTGAATGGGAGTCCATGTGAGACTTAGATTTTATGTGTGCAGTTGTGGGAGTGTGTGCGAGAGGTGAGTGGGACTGAGTGGGTGCGACTGTGTATCTCTGGTAGAGTATGTGTATGTGTGACTGAATGTACCTGTTGGAGAGAGTGTGTGTGCACGTGTGTGTTAGTGTATAAGAGTTGATATGCCTGTGTGTTTCAGTGAGGGTGAGTGTAAGTGTGTGTTAGTGTGTGCGTGAGTGTGAGTGTGTATGTGTGTTTGACTGAATGTTTTCGAAATTATTGGAGAGACTTTGAGTGTGTGTGAGTGTGTGAATTTGTGTGTGAATACGTGTGTGAGGGTGCACACGTGTGAGGGAACTGGTGTGAGTGTGAAAGTGTGCATGTGTGAGTTTGCATATGTGTGTGTGATAGCGGGTGTCTGAGTATGAATGAGTGAGAGTGTATGTCCATGAATGGGATTGAGTGTGAGTGTGTATACAACACTGCAGCATGATTGCGTGTGAATGTGTTATTCTGTTTGTGAGTGATTCGGTTCTTTTCTGTCTGTGTGCCCCTGTGCATGTGTTTGTTTGTGTGCGACTGAGTGTGAGTTCCCGCTTGTGCGTGTGTCTCTGTGTTTGTGTCAGTGTGAGTGTGTGAGGGGAATGGGGAGAAATATGATGCCTCAAATGTGATGGTTTGTGACATTGTGTGTGAGTGGGAGTGTTGGTGTGTGAGAGGGTGTTTGCGTGTGAGTCTGTGAGCGTGTGTTGGTGTGTGTGAGTGTGTGTGATGGTGAGTTTGCATGAGGGTCCGTTTGTGTCTGCATACGTGTAAGTGTGCTTTGGATATGTGTGAATGTTGTAGGTGTATGTCTGTGTGAGAGTGTGTGTTTGTGGATATGAGATTTTGTGGGACCCTGAGTGGGTGTGTGTGTGCAGGTGAGCAAGGTGCTGTGCGAGCGAGTGTCAGAGTGTGAAAGGGTTTCGTATGTGATTGTGTGAGATCGT